>NC_067442.1:8284587-8647087 GCF_009764475.1 Pristis pectinata
ATTTGTTTGCAAATTCTTGGAATGTAGGAGGAAGGGGATATTTGTCCGGATCACAGACAGCGTTCCTGGAGAGAGGTAGAACGAGGTGCAGGACAAGAAACTCAGCCCTCCAAGGTGCAGAAACCACTCGTGACGTCAAGGGGTATATGGGTGCAATCTCGGAGGCGGAATTGCAATACTGCTTGAATAGTTCCATTGTTAAGGTAAATACGGGGTATATTCAAGTCTTAAAATGCGGCTATATGGGTAGAGCTCAGGATACATGGGGGTAATTACTTTACAGGGGGAGGTTAGGGTCCAAAATACCTTAACCGAGATTGAGAACAAGATATTTTACCAAATCACAGAGACGTAGTAGGCATTGTTTATGTTTCCAGGTAATTTCAACTTATCCCACATTAAGCACGGTCTCTTTATATGAAACGTGCGGATGAGGGTGAAATTATTAAAGTGCGTTCCATAATTCAATACCCTTTGTGTGAGAAGTTTGTCCTAATATCTACGCTTAATACTTTGCTACTTACCTTATACCTATAGCCACTTGCCATAGGATTCTTGCTGTGGGGAAATGTTTCTCGATATCTACCCTATGTCTGCCCCTCATGACTTTGTATACCTCCATCTGTTCTCACACACATCGTCTTCCCTGCTGTGAGGAAAATAAACCTAATCTATACAGTATCCTCATGGTGGCAAAATCCTGGTGAATGTGCTCGGTACTCTCTGCAGTTTAATCACATGATTAAAGGAATACTGCGAGAAAGCGAAGTTCAGATCTTGTCGCCTCGGCAGACAAAGACACGGCCAATGTAGGTCACCAAGTACAGGAGCGATGAAATGCTGCGATTTGGAGCGAGGTAAGGCAGGAGGAGTGGTGTTTTGGACGTCCTCCCGTTTATACAGACTGGAAAAAGGAGACGGACCAGGAATGTGTGGAGTCATCATTGCACGGGAACAAAAGTATGGATGAGGACATGAACATTCGACGAAACAAATCAAGAATGAAGTTGGAAGATCTCACGGAAGTTGAATTACGCGATGGGACTGGTGTTTAGTGCAAAATAATGTCAGAACAGTATATTATGATTCAGATGTGACCCGGAATGTGGGTGCATTTGGAGGCAAGGCAATGGACTGTGTATTGGTGAACGGAAGGTTGCTGCTCTGGTCTACTTGCTCCTTAGTTGCACATTATTTTCATCTGTCACGGGATATTGACCAGACAGGTGAGACATAATCGTCAATGTTCATATTTAACACGAACAGCTTCATGTTCCCAGATAATATTTCAAAAAGGCAGCATGTAGGAGATATGGAGAAGAGGGCCGAGGACAGAATCTTAGAAGATGCCGAGATAATTCTGACGTTATAGGAGAAAACACGTTGAAAATTTTGTTTGGCTATGACAAAAGCCAAGCCAGTGTAGTTCCATAAAGCTGAAATGGACGACAGAGTTGCCAACTGTGCGAGCATCTGCAAGAATGAAAAGGAATACATTATCTTTATCATTGTCATTTAAGATGTCATTAGGCAATTCAAAGGTAATTTTCTAAATTGGAGAGTCGAGCCTGCATAAGGATAGAAGGACTTGGATTTTTTTGCTCTGTAGTAAGGATGGCGGCGTGTCGAACAAAATGAATGGTGCTTATTAGCATTGCCCGTTATAAACTGAAAGATCTATTGAAAGTTAAGTGTGTCTATTTTCACTATGCTGCAAATTTGAAATATACCGAACGAAAATTAGATGTGCCACTTATTCAGCAAGGATATACGAACCACCTACACTTCCTGTCAGCGTTACCAATAATTCTATCCCTTATGGAAGTGCGACTGGAACTCACAAATACTTACTCTGTCGTGGATTCTCTGGCTGACTGGTCCATCTGGCTGACGCTTAGTCGCAATGCCCGGGAGACTGGAGTGCAAAATTGTTTTCACTGGCTATGTTTTTGTCCAACGAAACCAAAGAGAACTGACATCTCTGCTGAAGATTGAGAATGCTTATTGCGGTAGTGAAGCAGAGTTTAGATAGGCCCATATGTTCCAATGTCCACAAAGCAAAGAACATCATCTTCACTCCTGGTTGTAAATGAAAACCAACTCTTGTGAATTGTTCTGTTGGTTACAGGGGCGAAAGGCCGAGATGTTTCATGCTAATGAGACAAAGAGACTGGAGCATGTCAATGTGGGATTATAACCAGGAGACAACAAGTACATCATCAGCACAATGTTCACATGTTATATTTCGAAAAAGGAGCATGTAGAAGATATGGAGATGGTATCGAGCAAAGAACATTAGAAGATGGCAGAGATAATTCTGAAATTGTAGGAACAGAAGACGTTACATGTTTGTTTGCCTATTCCTACAGCCAAGCCAGTGTAGTTTCATAAAGTTGCAGTGGATTATAGAGTGATCAACTGTGCGAGAAACCGTAAGAATTACGAGGGAGGGATCAGCTACATCACTCTTATTTGAGATGCTATTGAACAATTTAAGGGTCATTTTCTAAATTGCAAAGTCGAGCTTCTATAAGGACAGAAGGACTGGATATGATGTGCTCTGTTGTAAGTCTGGCAGCGAGTAAAACACAATGAAAAATGCTTACGTTAACATTTCGCGCTATACATTGAAAGATCTATTGAAATGTAAATATATCTATTTTCCCTATGCTGTAATTTTGAAACACATCGAGCGAAAATTTGACTTGCCACTTATTCGGCATGGATAAGCCAAGCACACATCCCCGCAACACACACACACACACACTCACACACACACACACTCACACACACACACACACACACGCACGCACGCACGCACGCACGCACGCACGCACACACACACACACACACACACACACACACACACTTCCTGTTAGTGTTCCCAATAATTTTGGCTCTAATGGAAGTACTACTGGAATTCATAAGTACGTACTCTATCGTGGATTCTCGGGCAGACAGGACCATCTGCCTGACGCTCAGTCCCAATACCCGGGAGATTGGATTGCAAAGCTGCTTTTACTGACGAGATACGTGGCCTTCGAAACCAAAGCGAACTGACAGATCTACTGAAGATTGAGAGTGTCTGTTGCCTTAATAACGCAGAATTTCAACTGGACAATAGATGTGTCAATGTCCACAAAAAAAATGTACAATACCTTCACACGTGTTTATAAATGAAATTCAGCTCTTGTCAATTGTTCTCATGGTTACAGGGGAAGGGGCCGAAATGTTTGATGTTTATGAGACAGAGCGACTGGAGGACGTCAATGTAGGATTATAACCAGCAAACAACAAGACTGGCCCGGCAGTGTTTCAGGCAGATATAATCAGGGCGTGGAACTTCGCACAGAAAATGTTTATCAGATGCAGATTCTGGAAGACAATAACGCGAGATTGTCACCTGGAGACAACAAGGACTGGCGGTCCCAGTGTCTCCTGGAGATATAATGTGGGCGTGGGACGTCCCACACACAAGGACAGTGTGAGTATAATACATTGTCATTTTATATCGCTTTGGCGATTATCAATGCATTTGGATTAAATACAAGGCAACTTAAAGCAAATAAGGAAGATATCCCTGCTCGTGTAGAACTCATGGATAGATTAGGGTTTTAGACAGGAAGTGACTGAAGAAAGATTCTGGTGAATTCAAAGCCTTGTAAAATCTGCAAAAAAAACAGTGATTAATGTCTGAAAATAACACAAATTCAAGAGACGTTACCAAATGTCAATGTTCCGATATGAGGTGGTCGGTTCTTTAAATAGGAGATTCCAGGTGCTTCAGGTCAAACGTACAGTTCTATTCTGTAAAATGTTGGCATTGAATCTGTCCGTATGCTCCATCTAGTTTCATGAAACAGACCTTTTTTTATTCATCAGAGACGACCCCCTATCTCTGGGGATGTGATGATATCTTTCGAGCTGCATAAATACATCCCCTGTGACTATCACCTGCTGCACTACATCCAGCTGAAGGTAAAATAGTCGCAGGAATCTTTCCGGCAAAAGCTTTACCTCCATTAACTGCCAAATTAAATTTGAGAAGTCCTTGTGTGGCAGCTACTGCTACAAATGATACTAATTTCAAATGACGAAAGATACAGTACTCTATACAAAAATACTGAGCCAAAGAATTGTTCCATTCAGAGCAGCACAAACTTTGTATGAAAGAGAAGGAATGTGCAACTTTCTCCTTTGGAAATGATAACATTGATTTTTAACAACGCGTTATTCGTATATATTGTTCTAGGACTGATTCTCCATCAATATAGAAACCTGGAACTTTACAACGGCGAAAACTTTAGCGTCGCTACAGCTCTTTCAGTGAGATTTCCAGTTTATTTACGAAACGCAGGTCTCATTGTTTTTCCATGAAACAGAAATGAGAACTATTTTTTATATATATATCTGTCTAAATGTCTTCTGAATTTCAAAAATAACATGACAACAGTCTCGTTTTCCCTCTTGGCCTCCTTTTGCTAATTTTCGTTTTAAATACATGGTGTCGCTTCCTAAATATGCCATGCCTGAAGAAGCAGTCTCCCTGGGTTCATTTTATTATCACGTATTCACGCTCCCTTTGCGTTTTCATTTTCCATGATGGACCAGATGTGAATGACTGTGGCGATCAGCCGCTAGGGGGAAGGATGCCGTGTATTTCAGAGACCCCGCTGTAAATTGTTGAACGGTTGCCAACTCAACTATTACTCTGGTCCGTCGTTGTCCTCCAGCTGCAGTGCAGTGGCGGAGCTCGGACGTACTGGATTTCCTCTCTCCAATCCTAAGCGCTCATGACCCGACATGGGATGAGAAGAATGAGAAATAGTCAGCACGGTACAGCGCATTTTTTCACATGGAAATCAAATAAAACGGGTCAGCTTTTGTGCGCTTGTAACTTACTCATTTTTTTCTTCCTTACCGTTAATTTAATCAAGACTGTGATCCTGTCTCGGGGAAAGTGCGGACTCTCCAAATGCATCATCTGTTACCTGGTGGGAATGGCAACAGCTTATTTCTTGGGTATTATTTTTGCTGTTGTATTGGTGAAGCTGAATAATATTTATGTCCATGCGCCATCTTTGCTCATTACTCCGATTTGCGCTGTGACACTTGTCCTGACGTTCGCAACTATAGACTGTTCTGCTTGGCTCACGGTGGTTTTCAGGTTCGATCGTTATGTCGCAATTTGCATTGAAAAGCTCAGAGAACGACATTGCACCGAGGGAACAGCGTCTGTGCTGATAGCAATTGTTGGGTGGAGGGAGCTGTGCAAAGTGTGTTCTATGTTACTTTTCAATGGAACCTGAAGTATCATTGACAACGTCCCCTGGCGCTGCACACCAAATTGGAATACTCAGCTTCATCAGTCTGGAAAGGATACCAGCAGTTTATCAGTATCACTACACCTTTGTTGCCAATCGGTGTAATTCTGTTGTTTAATGCTTTAACAGTTAAACATATTATAGCGGCAAACAGATTCCGCCAGGTACTCCGGAACAGCTGCGAGAATCAGAAGGATCCAGAGGCAGAGAACGGGAGAAAATCAATGCTTTTGTTGTTCGCTCTGTCAGCCAATTTCCTGTGGTTGATGTCTTGTGTCGTACTTTCTATGAACTGGCAATTTCAAAATTATTTTTACACTGACAGATACTTGAATGTCCAGACATATATCCTACAACAGTTTGGTTTCATGCTGCAATACTACATCCATGTACTTTGTACGAGCTCAATGCAACTGCACTGTGTAATGAATTGACCTGTACAATCGGTTTGTAAGACACGCATTTCACTGTACCTCGGTACAAGTGACAATAATAAACCAATACCAATACCAAAGTCTCTGAACCTGCACCAACACTTGTATCTACACGCTGTCACAGAGGAAATTCAGAGAGCAGCTGAAGAATGGAGTGAAACAACTGGACACATCAACTTGGCAGCTTTGTGAACGAAACGCAAATCCAATTGCAACTTTTGTTCAGAGATTAAATTAAAGTGACGAAAGCTTCGTACGTTTGGTAATTTTTTAAAAAAAATCCATTTATCTCGGTGTAATGAGTCAGTAGCCTGATCGTCCCACCAAAAGCAGTAACATTAATTTACTTCAGTGAGCAACTGAGCCACCGAATTAAGTTCTGTTTTTGTTATTGTTCAATTGGCGAATTATCCATAAAATCCCTGGATTAATACGGAACCTGGACCAGCGAATTAGACCCTGAGGCCCTCTTCCTCATCGCATGGGACTTCAATCAGGCCAACCTCAAGAGTGTGTTATCAAAAACTATCAGCAAATCTCCTGCTTCACCATGGGCGCCAACACACTTGACCACTGCTATACAACCATCAAAGGTGCCTTGCGAGCCACCCCTCGTCCTCACTTTGGGAAATCAGACCACCAGGCTGAGCTCATTCTCCCTGCATACAAACAGAAACTGAAAAGGGAGGATCTGGTACAGTGAGTCGTGCACTGCTGGTCTGAGGAAGCAGATGAGCTCCTACGTAACTGCTTTGAGACGGTGGGCTGCTCCATGTTCAAAGACTCACCACCATCACAGACTTTATCAGCAAGTGTGTGGAGGACTGTGTACCAAAGGAGACAATACGGGTGTTCCCAAACAGGAAACCATAGATGAACCGTGAGATCCAATCCCCATTGAAAGCGAGGACTGCTGCGCACAAATCTGGTGATCATGATCTGTACAAGAAATCGAGGTATGACCTTCGGAAAGCTATCAGGGATGCCAAGAGGCAATACTGACTCAAAGTAGAGTCCCTGACCAGCCGTCAGTTATGGCAGAGCTTACAGACCATAACAAGCTACAAGTCGAAATCGGGCTGCATAGATAACAACAGTGCATAACTTCCTGATGGACATAACGTAGTCTATGCGCGTTTGGAACAGAAGGGAAGTGGATTGTCACTATGCACCCTGACAGCCTCCAATGCAGATGAGCCTGTGATCACAGTGGAGGACGTAAGATCAGTCATCCAGAGAATTAACACGAGGAAAGCACCTAGCCCAGATGGTGTCCCTGGCCGTGTGCTCATATCTTGTGCTGATCAGCTGGCAGAAGTATTTGCGGATATGTTTAACCTCTTCCTGTTCCAATCTCAGGTTTCCACCTGTTTTAAGAAGACCATTATCACCGCTGTACCGAAGAAAAGCAAAGAAACAAGCCTGAATGACGACCAACGAGTGGCTCTATCATCCACCATCATGAAGTGCTTTGAGAGGTTGGTCATGGCACGCATCAACTCCAGCCTCCCAGAAAACCTGGACCCAATGCAATTCACCTATCGCCGAAACAGGTCTACAGCAGATGCCATATCCCTTGCCCTATACTCAGATCTGGAATTTATGGACAGTAAAGGCACCTCCGTGAGACTATTGTTTATTGACTACAGCTCTGCCTTCAATACAATTATCCCAAGCAAGCTTGTCACCAAACTACAAGACCAAGGATTCAATAACTTCCTCTGTAATTGGATCCTTGACTTTCTAAAAAAAAGACCGCAATCAGTGAGGATAGGTAGTAATACCCTTCGACACAATTATTCTCAACACTGGTGCCCCACAAAGCTGCGTCCTCAGCCGTCTACTCTACTCCCTATACACTCATGACTGTGTGGCTAGATTCTGCTCTAAATCCATCTACAAGTTTGTAGATGTTACCACCGTTGTAGGCCGTACCTCAAACAGCAATGAGTCGGAGTACAGGAAGGAGATAGACAGCTTAGTTGAATGGTGTCATGCCAACAACCTTTCCCTCAATGTCAACAAAAGAGCTGGTCATCGACTTTAGGAAAGGGGGCGGTGTACATGTTCTTGTCTACATCAATGGTGCTGAGGTCGAGAGGGTTGAGAGCTTCAAGTTACTGCGAGTGAACATTACTAACAGCCTGTCCTAGTCAAATCACGTAGATGCCACGGCCAAGAAAGCTCACCAGCGCCTCTACTTCCTCAGGAGGCTAAAGAAATTTGGTTTGTCCCCTTCGACTCTCACCAACTTTTACAGATGCAACATAGAAAGCATTCTATCTGGATGTATCGCGGCTTGGAACGGCAACTGCTCTGCCCAGGACCGCAAGAAACTGCAGAGATTTATGGACAGCCCCTCCATGTTTTCAAGTGCCTCCACCAGGGTCTGCCCCACGTGCGTAACTTCAGGTCGGAGTGTCATGATTCCCTCGTATATGGTGTGCCAAGCTGCTCTTTGTTGCCCCAGTCCACCGCAGAGAGATAAACCCTGAATACTGCACGTCAGAGTCAGGCAACAAATCTGCAGGCTAATCATTCTCATTCCGCATCTGGTTGTTAATACTACTTTGTACGGAAAGAGGGAACAAGTCATTAGTCTTCTCCATGAACAGAGACACTGCGCTAGCACCTGTGTACCACAAGCGAGTTAACCATGCGGCGAGGCATTCCCCAGTCTTTTGCGCATATTTATCCCGCATGGCCTCCTTTTCCTCTGCATTCCATGCACTGGTCACTCTCTCCTGCTGTGCTGTGCGTCCGCCTGCTGGGTTTGTTGTAGTCTTGTGACTTTAGACGTTACTGGAAGTATGTTTACTGCCAGGGTCTCTTGTGTGGAGCCCCGCTCATACCTCAGTGGGATATCCTCAGGTCCATCACCGTGCCGAGTGTCGGAGCCATACCATGTACTGTTATCCCAGCTGTTGGTGTCCCAACCCTTGGCCATCAACGTCCTGACCCTGACAGGATCCGGATCCTCATCCTTCAGCCTTGCCAATCTTCCTGGCGCGCTTTAATCAGTTTACAGGCTAAGGGGGTTTGATGGGTTTTGGCTTTGTTTGCCCGTTCGTGAGCGGACTTAACCGATTCAGTTAAGGTGAATTTTACTGTTCTGGGGTTACCACTTTCCCACTGAGGGTGGAAAGCCGTTGCTCAGCTGCGTGTCGCAAGTCATGTTTCTTTTACAAGGCGCACACGAAGATCAAATAGGCCGCACCCTTACCCTCCTGTTTGGTAAACCCTACCTTATCTGACAGAGAGGCACCAGGCCGGGTGTCACCACTACTGCTTTCCATCTCGGCTCTACAACACGTGGGAGAGCAACACGCAGACAATATGTTGGCCAATGCTCCAAAACCAAGGGTGTCGTCTGTCCACCCCGGTACCCGAAACTCAGTCCCGCCTGCGGGTACGTCCTGTTCAAGCGAAACATTGCACTGAATCCTGCCGACTACGCCAATTTTGCAACGAAAATATTTTAAAATTCGTTATTTGTTCTTTCCTGATTCAACAGCAAGAGGTATTTGCAAACAAAGGAGGCACTGTACACGTGTTAAAGTTTATAGAAAGTACTTTATTCGAGTTATATGAAGAATAAAATACACAAAGGAGGAGAATATATAAAATACAGAGAGGAAGCAAAATAATACTTATCAACCAATCAATGAACTGATCAATATAATGCCGGAGGGTATCTCAGGTGTCCGATAGCCTTTCAACGCAGCCTTCTCTCTGTGTCTTATCACCGGTCGCCACCCAACCTAAGGGAAGGTCAAGTTACACAAAGAGGATGCCCATTTTATGGCCCTCAAACACTCAACATAACTTTTACACCAGTACTTTTCCATCCTTAGTGGTACCAGCCTGTACCATCTTGTCACTCGCGACCTTCGGCCTAAACACCTAACTTAGAAACAGAGACAACAGGTCTGTAACGAAGAAAACATTCTTTACCGATATCTCATCTCAAGGACGTGCATTTGTACTCCTGTAAGTTTTCAATACATTCCCATATTCCGAGCTGACACCATTTTTGTGACGCACTACTACACAACCTGAGGACGAAGCAGAAATGACTTTTGGCTAATTTAACTCTTTCTTTGCAACATGAATGATAGAAAAATGGAGGGCTATGTGGGATGGAAGGATGAGATAGGATAAAATGTTGGCACAGCATCGTGGGCCGAAGGGCCTGTACTGTGCTGCAATGTTCTATGTTCTATACAATGCTGAAATCTCCAGTTTGAACAGGACTGATTTCAGGATTAGTGCTGTTTACTAATGAATAAGGGAAACGGTGCCGAACGAGCTCCCGGAAATGCAAGAGGAAACAGAGGAAATGGCGGTGAAATACATCATTTAATATAATAAAAATGCTTGTACATTTCAGCAAAGAATTTAAACGTGGGAGGAAATTGTTTGAAGAAAACCCGAGATGTGGCACGTCAGAGACATGGTGACGAAAGGTCGAAAATAAAGCCCAACAACATAGTGAATGAATGAAATAGTTTCACAGAGAGTGTAAACCGGGTGTGCAGTGCGAACAAAATTCCTCGCCATTTAATTCTTGCCTTTTGTGTTCTTGTGATCGGCATATCTTAAATAAGCAGATCGTTGACACCGTAAAGTCATGAAAATTGTTCACAAGCAAATAAAAGGTCAGACAAAGTTTCTCGTAGGTTCTTGGTCATACGTGGCGAGAAACTCATAGGTATGATGGTGGGAAAGAAGTTTATCGTTTTTACTTGAAAGTTTCGCTCGGACAGCAAATGACCTGGAGAACTAACGATAGAATCGGAATCCATCAAATATTATTAAACGTAATGCAGGCTTTTTTTTTAAATGTCAGGGCTGCATCAACGCTCCTGGATGCAAAGTGAGTTGGCGAATAGACAATTCCTTTATTGCAAAGTGCTGTTCTCAGTCTCTCTGCACTTTGCACCCAACTTCCTGACAACTGGATGACTGTACAGAACATCGCAGACAGTTCACAGATAGTTCATGTTATGAGCCATACAGGAATGCAGCAAAACTGTTATTTTATATCTCACCCTCCCGTGGCTGTCCCTTCCAGCATTAAATCCGCCGGAAAGGCAAGACGGCTCTGAACATTCCCCTCCCTGGAATTCTTATTCCTCATTTCATCTGCGACATTAAACTCACTTCATCTTACAAGTACACGTGATACCACCAATGTTATAATTGATCGTTAATTGAAGGAGATGGCGTTTGTTATATAAAATGAAGGAACCAATGGACAACAAATGTTTGTGCAAGGTTTAAACCTGGTAGCACAGAACAGAAGGTGGGAAGTTTTCCAATGAAACTCTTTCCAAACAACATTAAATTAAACTGCTTATAATATCCTTCGAAGAGTTAAATTTGTTACACAATGACATATTGCATAAAAATAGTTCACACTAAGTGTTTGTTCAGTGACTCGTGGCTAATGTAACAGAGGCGGGCACCAATTAGCTCACTGTAGGTTTCTCCTGGTGTATAAAATCTCCTGAATCAGTGCATGTGGGCAGTTGGAACGATTTGTAGAACTTATCGATGCTTAAGGTAGAAAATGGGATATCCAACAATTTATAACATTGTTAGAAATTATTATCCTGTATTTGCTGCTGTCGGTATTCCTGGTAAGGTGCTATTGGCGTGGCTCCTTCTTTGTACTACGCTTTCGACATCGTGCAATAGCCGCTTTTTGCTGTCCAGATGCTCAGAACAGTGCATCATTTCTGTCAGTATGCATTACAAATAACACTACGCTGTTACTTCGTTTTAAAATATCACTTATGGTAACTGTACATGGGAATCTCAGTGAGGTCGGGGCATTTCCATATATTGCTCTGTTACAAATGTGTGTATATAATGTAAGTTTATCGTTTTTATTATTAACTCCGGCGAATACCGGAGATACTTACAATGTGTACAGTCGGGAAGACTCCGCACCAACATCACCTTCTGTCAAAAGCAGACAGTGTTCGATTAAGCCCCAAACTGTCGCCATCTATTTTTGACTCTCCGTCGAAAGAAGTTTTTCCTCCGTTGTGATCCCAAGCTGAGGGATCTACAAATGCACCGTCACTGCGGAAGTCCGTGTAATTCAAAGAAAAAAGCCGAAGTCGATTGTCTGACAGAAGTCACCAAATTCGCTTTGTCGTTTGGAGAAGAAAAAAGTAGTTTCAGCAGCCTTTTAAACCTTCGTCCAATCATGTCCAAATGCAATCGTCATCCCGACCTATCTCCAATTTGTATGTTTCCTCTGTGGCACCTTCATATTTACCATTTGGTTTTCCATCAACAAACATCAGCTGTTTAATTGGTCTTCACTAAGAGCGGAAACGCTCTATCAATCTAATCAAAATATACTTCTTTTTTCTTCAAAGGAGTAGTTCTGTCTGTCAATTATTTATCTGTAAACATAGTGTTGTCTTCTAAACAGGGTCTGCATCCGTTTCCCCACCACAGACTCTGCCAATTTCAGCTCGACCTTCAGCTCTTTCTCCCTGAAGGAAGAGGGAGTATAATTTGTGTCATGTTACATTCATCTTAGCTTTTTTTAGATGCTTCATTTTTCATTTTCTACTTTTACCATCTAAGTAAATTATTATTGATGATGTAGAGGTCAATGGTGAGGCATTGATTTCAATTTCTGATAGATTTTCTTTGAACATGTTTGTTCCAATGGTTGTTTAATTGATCCTGCTTGACCCGAAAATTCCTCCTGTTCACCTCCGGCGCGATGCCCGGTCGCTCGAGTGATCTCTTCCACGGTGTGGTTCCCCATGTCCGGGACGTTTCGATGGTATCTCTGTTCCGCAAGGCTCCAGGGTCGCAGAGTGCCGGCTTACTTTAGCAAGGCTTATGAAACTTCATGTCAGCGGGTATCCCAGACAGCCGTTTGACATCTGTTGGGGTCAGCAGGCTCTGTCGTCGCTTGCAAGTATATGTCCTAATAAATGGTAAAATCTTCAAGATTTTTGAAAGAATTAGTTATTGAACACATGCATTAATCTATTCAGCCCACTGAACTAAGTTAATTTCAAACGGTATAATTGTGTCAAGTAACAAGGGCGGCACGGTAGCGTAGCGCTTAGCGCGATGCTATTACAGCGCCAGCAATCGGGGTTCAATTCCCGTCGCTGTCTGTAAGGAGTTTGTACGTTCTCCCGTGTCTGTGTGGGATTCCTCCGGGTGCTCCGGTTTCCTCCCACATTCCAAAGACGCACGGGTAGGTTAATTTGTGTTTAAAAAATGGGTGGCGCGGACTCGTTGGGCCGGAAGGGCCTGTTACTACGCTGTAAATAAAATTAAAAATATTAAAACTTATATTAAATCAAAGCACTGCACTGCAGGTTCCGTTCCCCTTTATCGCCAATCCCATTAAAGAAAGAGGGACTGCTTTGAATGCCCTCAACTTGGCGATCAGATAGAAATGTATTTGGCCCTCTGCCCACTACTTAACAGTAGCGCCCGAGGGTGACCTGCTATAAGTTCAAACGAAGCTCTCCAGCTCTCCTGACTGTGGGTTGATTTCAGGGCGGGGCTGGCGGGTTCTCAGGTCAATATTCCGAGCGGAGTTTTATCGGCAACCCGCTTCGCATCTGAGTCAGTGCAGGTGCAGGGGTACCCTGCTGGTGACTCCAGGCAATGGCCATATCCTGATTATTATTCTTCGCATTGATCAAGTCTGGTACTTCTGGAATGAAATTATTATTTTCTGATTTCCCTCAGTTAATTTAACGGCGATTGTGATCCTGTCCCGAGAAAAGTGTGGTCTCTCCAAATCCATTACTCGCTACCTGGTGGACATGGCTGCATCAGATCTGATGGTGGTTGTCGTTGGTGTTCTATTAGAGCAGATTAATCTCATATATTTGTTTGCTCATTTCTTGTTCGCAACTCCTGGATGTACTGTGCTACTTGTCCTGAGTGTCGCAACCATGGACTGTTCAGTATGGTTGACGGTCGCTTTCACCTTCGATCGCTATGTCGTCATCTGATGTGAAAACTTCAGCCATAAACGATACTGCACCGAGATAAAAGCGGCGGTGGTGGTCGTGACAGTGTGTGCAGTGACGTATGCCATCTCCATTCCATGTTACTTTGCAGTAGATCCATCGCGCTGCGTTCTAAAACCTGAATACTTTACTTCGCCCTTGTGGAGAACTTTGGAAATATTTGACTCAATCCTGACTCCGTTATTACCAATCGGTTTAATTCTGCTGTTTAATACGTTAACCGCCAGACATATTATGGCAGCAAATAGAGTCCGGCGGGGACTCCGGAACAACAGTGAGAATCAGAAGGATCCAGAGGTAGAGAGCAGAAGAAAGTCAATGATTTTGTTGTTCGCTCTATCCGCAAATTTCATTTTACTTTGGACACCCAATGTTGTACAAATTATGACCTGGCAAGCTGAAAACTATTACTACACAGACACATACCTCAGCACTCCAAGATTGATCCTGCAACAGTTTGGGTATATGTTGCAATTCATCAGTACCTGCAGTAACACGTGTATCTATGGACTGACCCAGAGGAAATTCAGGGAGTAGCTGAAGAATGGAGTGAAAACTCTGTTTACCTTAAATGGAAGGCTCTGTAAATAAAATGTAAAACCACTTATTCCTTCGTTCAGCAATTCGGAAGACCTTTTTTCCGACTCATCGGACTACTGTTTCCAGACCCCACTGTATAATTGGTGCGTTTTAGTCCAGGAAACTGATTCAACAGGTGAAGCCACAGCGATAGAATTATTACCTTCATTGTCGATTGTTGACCTGTACACCGTGAGGTTAAAGTCCACTGTGATTGATCAACTAAAGTAAGGCAGAACATAGAAGGTAAACTGGGATCTATCGGTTTTCCATACATTAAACAATGCCTTCTCAATAAAGAAACAAAAACACATCTAGTTTACCAAAAAGAAAATAATATTCCCGTCGAATCCGAATATTACCCTTTTTGCTGCCTTATTTCGCCGTCTTCTTGATGTTATTTAGTTCAGGTCTCCAACATCAGATGTCGTTGATTCATACGGCACAGAAATAGTCCCTTCGTCCTACCATGTCCATGCAGAGTATCAAAAACCCGTCTCCATTCATCGCACTTACCGGCACTTAATCCGTGGCTATCAATATCTCGGCAATTCCTACATTCGTCGAAGTATTTATTACACATTGTGAGAGTCACGACCTCCAGCGTCCAGTCAGGCAGCGTGGTCCAGATTCCAATCAAACTCTGGGCGAGAAAATCTTTTCCGCAGATCCCTTTACTCTAAGCCTATGCTTTCCAGATTTTGAACCCTGCACTACGCTTCAAAGTTCCGGACTTTATACTCTACGTTTGCCACTCATACCTCTGTACACCTCTACTAGCTTCCCCTCAGAAGCCTACAAGTAAACAGCCCCTTCTTATTCGTCAGTTTTCGGAAAAAAATGCTTCAGCTCAGGCAACATCCGGATGTCTCCACTCTGCACACACTCCCCTGTATTACGAGCATCAGTTAGTCCTTTTGTTCAACAGCAATATTCCTATCTGTATCTCTGTCCGGTCCCGTCATTCTTTCTCCATCCTTACCGTGTGTTATTGTGTCTGTGAACGAGGTTCGGATTCCCTCTTCTGTCACCTGTCAATCACTCACCTTCCACTGCAAACTCTGATCCTCTGATTTCAGCCTGGTGTTCGATTGCATTCATTTTCTAATAAGACTCCTTCAGTTCTGTCAACAGGGCTACAGCCCAAGCGTTGGAAGGTGGCTATCCTCAACCGGTTGACAGAAGAGAGACTAAATGTTCTCCTGTGTGAATCGTGTAAGATTCCCCGTGGTTCTCCAATTGTGTGATTGCACGGCAGAGAACACACTTGCACAACGGAGCACGGCATTGTTGAGGGCTTGCATTCAGTCTGCGGCGGAGACACTCACCTTCTATTTGCATCAACTTTAATTCGTCTTCCCAATCCCACACGGACCTATCTATCCGTGGACTCTTACACTGTGGCCACGATGACCAAATCCCGTGTGAGGAATAATCCGTCACCTTATATCTGGACAGCCTTCCAGCCTCAAAATCGAATTCCCCAACTGCAGGTAACCCGATTTTTCCCGTTGTCTCTGTTGGAACAGCTAGTTTCAGTCTATCATTTCTCTGTAAGTTTAGCTGAATTTTCTCACTGCATTAGTGTGGACTTGCTGCGGGATATGTTCAACAACAGATAATGCAAAACAATCTTCTTTAAGTGCCAGATTAACACATATGTTTTTGTCCAATCAGAGCTGCTCCCCAAGCGCTTTGCAGGTTCCAGTGCCCTTCCTCCAAAGATAATACCTGACTTGCTGAGCGGTTTCAAGATTTTCTTGTTTTCTGCAGGTAGGAACACTGTTCAGGCAGCACGGATTATTGTCACGCATTAGTTTATAATAATGCGCACAATGGGGAAATGTCCAGCAAACTCGGAAATATTTCATGGAAAAAAATTCTCAATCGAAGTGCACGGTGTGTGTGCGTGGAATAACACTTCCTTGATGTAAAATACGCCATTGGAGAATTGTTCTTGACAACACTACAGATAGCAGAGAGCGGTTTCGATGTACGCACCTCAGTGATGTTGGAATAGTGCTCTTCCGCTGCGCCACTCTGCTGTCAGTTGAACAGGCTCGCAGTTGAGCTGAGAATGCAGTGCAGTTCGTTCCTTCAGATAATGTGCCGTTTTTATTTCCGACTTTACATCATTTCTTTTCTGCATTCTCTTTTACCTGACTTCATTCTTCTCATTTTTTCTCTCTTCCTTTCTTTGCTTCCGCATTATGCCTTTATTTCCACTGAGATGTATGTTCTCTGTGCCGCTCAGATCCTCGTTACCGACACTCCACAGTGAATGTGTTTTACTTGATTCAATTGACCCTCTTTCTGTTTCCCGGAAATCAGGAATTCTGTTTATCTCCCTTGGGTCCACTATGCGCCCTTTCTATTTGTCTCCGAGCTCTTCATTGGATCAAACTGTAATAGCACGATCAGCGGATGAAGAGCAGATACCTTATATCCCGAGTGAGGCGTCTTGAAACCTATGATGCCTCCACTCACAAGTGCGGTTTCAATGAGTCCAGTCTACGGTGCTCAATAAATTCCCAACCCTGTCAACATGATTGACTGAGTGTTGAACGGCGAACAGCTCAATCTCCATATGAAACGTAACTGGTGATTTTGTGACCATGTCACATAATTATTTGTTTTTTTCGGAATTGCAAGCACTTAGTTCGAGCACAGCTCATCCCTCGATCTGGATGCAGTATTTGTCGAATTAACGTTCTTATTCTTCTCACAGCATCATGTCCGTGCCAGGTGGAGACTGCTCAGGAATAGCGAAGTATCAAGATTTTCCGTGTACTTGCCTGGCAGTGATGTGAAGTTATTTGCTGAGGCTCACCCATCGCCCTTCGGTTATGTTGACGCCTTTGATGTCCTCAAATGCGGAATATCCGTCTGCAATTTTCTTTGGTAATGGGGACGATGTTCATGCTTTCCGCTAATCTTCAATAGAAAGCTGGAACTGAACTTTCTCTGAATTTATCCCGCTGCGCTATTTTTCTCTTGTAGCAATGGAGACGTTCCAAGACAACTGCTTGACTTCGGCAGAATCAACTGTCAATAAACCGAACTGGTTGCAATGCAGGATGCAAGCAGCGCGAAGCTGAAGCACCAAGTCCGTGTGTGAATTTCGTGCAATCCCTTTACTTCAGACGAAGACAGTCAAGTTGCTGAAAATGGGATTGTAGTATGTTGGGGAAGTCTGCAAAATCTTTGTAATCTATTTGGAATATAGGAAATTTATTTTCGACATAGTCTGTATAAAACGTTGCGACGCGCAGCTAAATTTATATCTTGCAAAAAGAAGTTTTGTCATTGAAGGAGAGAAATGTGGACTCGAAATCTGCATAGTGCCAAAGACCAAAACACAGAACATAGAGCCGTACAGCATAGGAACAGGCCCTTCGGCCAACAATATTGTGGCGAACTAATGAAACTAGTAATTAAACGCCCAACTAACCAATCCCTTCTGCCAACACGATGTCCATATTCCTCCATTCTCTGATCATTCATGTTCCAGTTCAGGAGCCTCTTCAACGTCTCTATCGTATCTGCCTGCACTATCACCCCGGCAGAGCATTCTATGCACCCATATCTCTCCGCGTGCTCAACTACACGTCTCTTGAACTTACCTCCTCTCACCTTAAATGTGTGACATTTACACCATGGGAAAAAGATACCGGCTGCACGTCGTTTCTCTTAATCTTATAACCTTCTGTCAGGTTTCCCCTCAGCCTCTGCCGCTCCAGAGAATACAAGCCAAGCCTGTACAATCTCCTTTATAGCACATGCCCTCTAATTCTGGCAGCACCCTGGTATACCTCTCTGCACCCTCTCCAAAGCCTGCACATCCTTCCTGCAATGGGGCGGCGAAAATTGAATACCTTACTCAAGACTTTTATAAATCTGCAACATAACTTCCCGACTCTTGAACCCATTGCTTCAACTGATACGGGTAAGCATGCCATGTACCTTCCTTGCCCTACCAACCTGTGCAGCCACTTTAAGGAAACCCAGTATCACTCTGTACACAATGGCTGCTTAGGTTCCTGCCATTAACTGTGTACTGTCCATTTCCATTTGATCTCCTAACGTGCAACACGTCATTGTTGGTGCGATTGAATTCCATCTGCCATTTCGCCTCCCATATCTACAACTGATCCTTTTCCCACTGTATCCATGTGCAATCTTGTACACTATCCATAACGCCACCAGTCTTTGTACTGTATGTGAACTTACGAATTCATAAATCCAGGTTTTCAACCTGATCATTTATATATGTATGTCAGAAACAACAGAGCTTCCAGTACAGAACGCTGCTGAGCATCATTTTCCACGTACCTGCTGCCAGAATAAGTCCCATCCATCACTACTTCCAGTCTTCTATATGCAAGTTAATTCTAAATCTTTCCGGCCAAGGCACTATGGATCCTATGGTGGGTGATCCTACCATGAAGCAACTTGCCAATAGCCATGTGATAATCCATGTGGACAACGTTCACTGCTGTACTTTATGAATGACCTTCGCCACCTCGTTGATAAACTCAATCGTTAGTAAGACATGCCCTGCCCCGCTCAAATCCATGTTGACTGATCTGAATTATGCCATGATTTTCCAAATGCTCCTCTAGCAGGGTATCGTGAAATGACACTGTGGCACTGTAGTAGAAACTAGGGGGTGATCATGTAACATAGAGATAAAGAGGGACTCTGCACGGGTTGGTTGCAGGTAGACAAAGTCTGGAACAAGGTCAAACCGACCCGAATCACCAACTACTGTCTAAAGTGAGCTATAGCAGACTGATGTCTGGTTCCCAGCCTAGCAGAAATCCCAAGAGTTCCAGGACGGAAGCTTGCCATTGTACATACAAGGTATAGACGGAACTGCACACAACTCATGTAGCAAACGAAGCGTTCAAGCTTAACGGCTAACGTAACACACAGACACTGCAGCTTGACACTGTAAAAGGCTTGATTCACTCTGTCTATACACAGCGCATACAGGAGACAGATCGTGGGGAGGGGGCTAGACAAGATATAGTACAGGAATAATAGAATCTTTGGATCCGGGAGCATTCGTTCCAGGACCAGTGTCTCCCTTGTTGAAGTCAACTTCTGACAAAGAGCAAGTTTGATCTGAAGGTAAACTCCACAGCAACCACGAACGAACAACTGCACAATCGGCCTTTTTATGTGGAGATAAGATTGTCCACATTTGGTGCTGCGCGCCGTGTCCCCCGAAACGCTTAACCAACGGAGCAGCACCACACTGGGAGTCCATTAAGGCGCTATCTGGCACCAATAATAACCTGACAGACTGAAGGAGAGGAGTACGGGCAACCGAATGAACAACTGGGGGCGCGGCGGGCGTAACCAAAAGAAGCGGTAAGTCCGTGGTATGATTCGCATCCGGGAAGGTGAGAGAACTGGCAGGCTACAACCGGGGAGAAATACGCGGTATGTCTACGTTGTGCAGAAATTTCCGGAGGGTAGGAAGATCTGTGCAGAGATTTTGGAGATTTAATGGAAGACTGTACAGGACAAACCCCACGGAGCAAGGGAGAGGGAGACCTAGAGGGAGAGAGAGATAAGGGGGAGAGAGAGAGAGATGCATGAAGTATGTGAGTGGAAGTTTGTTGTATGTTTTTTTTTAAATTTCAATTTGTATTGTGAGAAAGTTGAATTAATTCTACGCTTCGAAAGAAATATGATGCAATTTAGTGCATACGTGTCAAAGTGCCCCTACACTGCCCTGGTTCGTGTTGCGAACAGAACAATTCCCCCACCGCATACCGCTGTGTATGGGCTACAGGATCTCAGAAATACCACCACTCAGGTAAAAAAACACACGGAAGGTTGAGAGCTAAGTTCTTCACACTTTTCCTCTGCATTGCTTTGGGCTAGGTGCTTACAGTGAGCCGTCGTTATGGGTCCCGTGCAAAAACTTTGCACTAAACCCGAGCTCTGCAGCCGCATGTTGTTATGTGTATGCTTTTTAACATTGCTTTAAACAGTCTTGAGAATTCGCACCGCTGGCAGCAAAACGAACACTTCCCAAACACACTTTTTTTTTTCTTTCTTTCTTTCTTTCTTTCTTTCTTTCTTTCTTTCTTTCATTCTTTCTTTCTTTCTTTCTTTCTTTCTTTCTTTCTTTCTTTTTTCTTTCTTTCTTTCTTTCTTTCTTTCTTTCTTTCTTTCTTTCTTTCTTTCTTTCTTTCTTTCTTTCTTTCTTTCTTTCTTTCTTTCTTTCTTTCTTCTTTCTTTCTTTCTTTCTTTCTTTCTTCTTTCTTTCTTTCTTTCTTTCTTTCTTTCTCTCTCTCTTTCTCTCTCTCTTTCTCTCTCTCTTTCTTTCTTCTTTCTCTCTTTCCCCCTCTCTCTCTATCTTTATCTCTCTCCATCTTTATCTCTCTCTCTTTCTCTTTCTGTTTTGTTCTTTCCTTTGCAAATATGGAGGTCAGGCTGGACTTCGTGTGTATGGTCTTATAAAAACGGTAAACTCTTTCTGCATTATTCCTCTGTGGATTTCTTCATCTTCACAAATTAAAACATCTACTCATAAAAAACATGGAAAACCCCTCCTCAGCTATTGATTCTGTAGTTCCGTTCCCTGTCTTCGCCACTCCTTCAGTAGATCAGGAACTGCAGAATTTACGACTGTATAATTTCTCCCGATGCTTAAACTTACGGACCCGGTTCGATGTTGCTAACCTGTAGAATATTTCCTGCACATCTGCAACGTCACCACACGACATTTTACAGCAGGCACAAACCCCAACCACGAACGAGCAACTGCACAATCGGCCTCTTTATGTGGAGATCAGATTCTCAGCTCATTTAATGCGGCTTCAGGAACACGAGAGGACCTTTCTGCCCTGAGGGCTGCCCCACCCAAAACCTCGGGATCGTTGACACTGAGTGCATTGTCAGGATGTGCTCTTTGTGTCGCCAGCGATTCCCCGTCTTGCAGAGGGACACCAGAAGTTGTTGGTAACCTTCCGATCTTCAGTCCTTCCAGATCATTTCCCAATGTATAATAACGGACCGGAAACTGCCCCAGATGGATCCGAGGGATATTAAAATCGATATATCGCAATTCAATCAAACCATGACACTGAAAGGGCTTATTTACAATCTCAATGTAGAATGCTTCAACAAAAACATTCAAACACATCTCACCATGAGTTTCTTATTTCTCGCAAATGCGCACACACGGGACAGTTAACAGCGTCTTGACCTTTCCGTTTGATCCCCTCTTCCTCTATTTATAAAAGTGAGCGGATGAACTGCAGACAAAATGACAGAAGGTACTACTTCCAGGGACCGTGGGTAAAGGGACCCTCAAAGGGGCAGAGCGGTGTGGCCTTGTAGTTTGTACAGGTTCTGTGGGAGAACTAAACACCCAAAGCCAATGCAACATAATCCGTCAGGACCGTCCCCGACCAAAGTGCCGTATCCGACAGCACACAGTTCCTGAATTAGGTGTAATTCCAGTTCCATGGAGAGCTCCTTCCCCCAAACAGGGCAGGACACTGTGAGGGAACCACCTTCCACAAGTGTAATCTCAGTTTCAATGAAGCATTCACACTCAGCCGCAGTGACTCAAGTCCACTGGTCCCAGAAATCAATGAGAGCTGCTCCCGGAATCCGAAACCGGCGGTGGGCTTCTCCGTATCCAAGAGCGCGCTTCCCGTTTTCATCGTGACCTCCGTATCAGTCTCGGAAGGATATAAATGTTTTGGACCTGTCCCTGACACTGGTGTACGTTAACTCCCCTCTCTACTATCAGCTATTTCCTTCTGCCACCCCGGTACACAAACAACAGTTTACAGAGCCAAATTAACGCACCCGCCCGCGTGACTTTGGCCTGTGGGAGGAAACCACAGCACCCGGCAAACCCTACGCGCTCACGATCTAATTCCACCTTTCAACACTTGATCCGTGGCCCTGCTGCCCGCTGTCTTCAGGTTCACATCCAAGCAGTTTTCAAGTGTGGGTTTCAGGCATTTCAGGCTCTGACGTTGAGCTTGATTTCAGTGAATCTCCCTTGGTGACTTTGCTCTATCTCGCCTTTCATCCTTCTACAAAATCCATGAACCAGCAGCCCAGACAGAAGCCGTGGGGAAACAGAGGCAACGTTTCCAGTTCATGCCCTTTCTTCAGCACAGGGCAGTTCCGACACACATTCGAACTGCCGGTTGCACTGCATTATTGAATCTAGATGAGAAATGTTCAAAGTCGGAACAAAGCCGTATTCCGTGGACAGAATTCAAATTCCTTTGGAGGGAATGAACTTCTCTGAGAGCACTCATGCTGAACACCAGAGCACCATTGCTCAGTGTAAACTAACGTCTCAACAGCTTAATGGTTCTTTGGAATCAGGCAGATGGAGACATGGGCTTCAGAAATAGACACACAGGAAGGAAGCCGACGAAGTTATGGTGAACATTGGTCTGGCCTCAACTGAATGGTTGTGCCGAAAAAAATGCAGATCACACACGATCTGTGGAAATAGAAGCAGAGTTAACTGTTTGAAATGAAATGTTAACTTCACACAAATGCCGCCTGATCGGTTTTCGTTGGACTACTGTGTTCGTCTCTGGACGCCGGACTTCAGCAGAGCTGCAAAGACTTTAGAGAAGGTGAAGAAAAGATCTACTGGAGTAAGTCTAAGGGGGAAGGATATTAGTGATGTGATAAACTGGAGAGGCCAGGGTTGTTCTCTTTGGAACCGAACAAGCTCCGTGGAGAACCAATTAAGGTTTTCAAGATTTGAAATGTATTTGAAGCTAATGAAATCCTTAGCGGAAATCCCCACTTCTGACATTGAGATGGAAGGAAAGTCTTTGACGAAGCAGTTGAAGGTGCTTGGGCCTGAGGGAGATCTCCTGCAGTGGTGTCGTGTGTCTAGGATGATGAACAGCTGAAAACCACACCCGTTTTTCATTTTGCTGGACATGGCTCCAACCCTTACTGGTTCCCGTTGACTTCAGTTTTATCAATGTTGGTACCCCGCTCCGTCAAAGACTGCATTAATTTCAGGCACAGTCACCCTCTAAATCCCACCAAAGGAAGTCACATTCAAAACAGTGATCGCATTTCTGGTTACCTTACAAAGTTCTCCAGACCCTGGAACAGTTCTTACAGACTACAGTATGATCTACCTTGTTGTACCCTTGCACTTTATTGCACTGCACTTTCCCTGTAGCTCTGTACTGTCATTGTTTTTACCTGTACTACATCAATGCACTCTGTACTACCTCAGTGCACTCTGTACTAACCCAATGAAACTGCACTCTATAAAGAATTGACCTGTACTATCAGTATGCAATGACAAGTTTTTCACTGTACCTCGGTACACGTGACAATCATAAACCAATACCAATACCAATACAGATATAGGCGACGCCAATATTTATGAAAGGAAAGAAGGGAATAAACCTGCTTCTACAAACAGTTTGCCTAACAGGAAAAGTGTTGAAGTAAAAATAGAATCTGGTATAAAATGCACAATAACAGGGCACGTGGACAATTTTAATGGGATCGGACAAATTCAGCAGCGATTTCGAAAAGGAAAGGCAAACTTATATTAATGTCATGCAAGGGGAAAAGTGATAACAGGAAATGGAGAACCTGTTAGGAAGTATTTGGAAGACATTTGATGTTCCCTTTCATCCTAAAATTAAACGACACAGGATTGGAGGTAAATATATTTCAGTTACAGTTTTCCGTGGAAAAAAACCCATCAGATTTAGCTTATTCCGAGTAAGTGTGAAGTGTAACATTTTTGGAGGTCTAATGCAAGGGGAAAGTATACAGTTAATTACGGGACCCTTTTTGTCATTGATGTACAGAGGGATCTTGGAAATAAATGCAGTCTTTGACGGAGCGCAGCATCAAAATTAATAAAACTGAAGTCAACGGGGACCAAAGGGAAGACACAGTAAGGGTTGGAGTCATGTCCAGCACAATGGAAAGCTGAAAGTAGGTGTCCAAAAGTACATAGGCTTGTTGGTCGGAACACTGAGCGTAAAAGTCAGGAAGTTATGTTGCAGCTGAATGAAACTTTGCTTCAGCCGTACTTGGAGTATTGTGTACAATTTTGGTCGTCCCATTACAGAATGGACGTAGTGGATTTGGAAAGGGTGCAGAAGAGGTTTACAAGGATGATGCTATAAGGAGAGGATGGACAAACTTAGTTTTTTTTTGTGCAGCATCGGACGCTGTCGGTAGAACTGATGGAAGTTTATCAGATAATGATGTACACAGATAGGGTAGATAGTCAGAATCATTCGTTAGGGTAGAAATTTCAAGTACTAGAGGACATGCATTTCAGACGAAAGGGGGAAAGTTTAAAGAAGATGTGCGGCGCAATTCATTCACACAGAGACCAGTGAGTTGCCGGGGTTGTGGGCGGTGGTGGAGCATAGCTGGAAGCAGATACGATAGTGGGTTTAAGAGGCTGCAAGATAGACAGATTAGTTTGAAGGGAACCAAGGGATATGGATCATTTACAGGCAGAAGAAAATTAGTTCAATTCGGCATCGTGTTCCGCGCAGACATGGACAACCGATGGACCTGTTGCTGTGCTGTACCGTTCTACGTTCCATAAGAGAATATGCTGACCGATAGGACACAGGCTGAAGCAATGTTTCATTCCAGGTGATGTGACATAGCTCGTGGAGTAACGAAGGTGACCACAATCAGCATCAATGACTTGGCTGAGTGAACCACATGGAACATCTTCACGTTTGTAAACGGCGTAGAGCTGGACATAGAATTTAAGAACAGCTGGGAAGCGGATATTAAAATGCAACGATACAAAACGTTGCTGAAGGATCAACAAGAGTGCTGTGTTGCTGAAAGAGGTTTGATTCCCTCTTCTGTCACCTGCCGATTACTCCACATCCTCCGCACTCCGTGTGTTCAGCCCTTCTTTCGATTGTACTCACTTCCTCATAATTCACTTTCATTTCACGTTTCCTGATTCGCATCCTACCGGCCAATAAGAGCGTCTCTCACTGTCCGCTAGGCCTGAGATAAAATTAAATTCAGTGGGAACCAAAGGGAAGACATTCTAATGATCGGAGTCATCTCGCACACAGTGGAAAACTGCTGTGGTTATCAGTAGTGCATCATCCCAGCCGCATGACGTCACTGCAGAAGTTATTCTCAACTGTCCCCTAGGCTTAGCTGTCTTCAACTGTTCCAGTAATGGCTTTCCCTCCATAACGTGGTCAGAGGTGAAATTGTTCGCTGATGTTTTCAGGAAACTAAATGGTAATCCCAACCGAGAGAAATCGAACTATCCTACATCAGCATGCAGCAAGACATTCAGTATGGGTTGACCATGACCAAATATTGTCCTCGCATCAGAACCTCCAGTGAATGACCATTTAAAACAAGGAAGGACAAAATGATGTAACAACCGTATACAATCCTTTCTCATCTGAGTCCCCGATCATTAAAACGCTGATTTTTACCATTTCCTAGAAACTAAATTGAACCAAGGATATAAACCCTGTGACTGCTGTGTGACCGGAGAGATGCGTTTTTTTCAGAATCCAGTCTCTCATTGTGCATGGTGCTCATTGTCCGAGAGTGGGCTTAACTTCAGCATCAACTGTATACCATTGACAAAAAATAAATATTTAATTCATTAAGATCTGGCTGATGTGGGTTGCATGAAACTCTATTTATAGTTCGTCAGCTATTGCTGGTGTGACTGCCGGCTGAATAATTACTGGGCGTTGTGCAACTTCGATCTGTTGGAGGATGCGGTCATCAATTGGACGGAACAGGAACTGCAAGGGAGCGGGAAATGCGTGCCAGGAAGCAGTGCAGGAGCATTTTTTAAGTCTTCCACATTTCTTTGTGAGATCTGAAGCATCAGAATATCGGTGGAGACGACCCGATCCCTGGATCCACACAAAAACTGGTCAGTGTTTTTTTTTTCTTCCTATCTCGTTGTGGCGATTCCAATTTGAGCATATGTGCTTTCTGAACCGCTTGTCGGGTTCGAATTCTACACCATCGTAATTTGCAAAATTTTCAAGACATTTCATTAGGAATAGCAACGCATGAGATTCACTGCCGCTATAAGCATGTGTTTTATTAAGAAGAAAATTATTTCAAAACATAAAAAAGAACAGGTTGGCGTTGGGTGTAAGAGATATGTCATTTACATTTCCCGAACTGGAATTCCAGACTCACATCCTTTTCCCTGTAAATCGATGAAGAGGTCATTGCAGCATCCCACTCTGACTGTATTCCAGATTACCACAGCAAACTAGGACACATCCCAACATGTCTCAGTCGATGTGTTCACTTAAAGCAACGTCAGCATATTCACCACCCATTCTCTGTGAACGTTCACCCTGTGCAATATTTCCCCTCACTCCTCCTGCATTATGAGGGGCATAAATGGAGTACTCAACCAGTATGTCTATCTCAGGGTTGAAATGTATAACATCAAAGGGCACTCATTTAAGGTGAGAGGGGTCAATTAAGTGTTGAATGGGGCAAGGATTTACGCAGAGAGTGGTAGGTGCCTGGAATGCGCTGCCTAGGTGGTCGTGAAGGCAAATACGATAGAGACGTTCAAGAGCGTCTCAGATAGACACATGAATGTGCAAGAAATGGAAGGATACAGACGTTATGTGTGAAGCAGGCATTCGTTTAGTTGGGCATTTGATTACTAATGTAATTAGTTCGGCACAAACTTGTGGGACGAAGGGCCTGTTCCTGTGCTGTACTGTTCTACGCTTACCGAACTTTTAACAGTAAAACCGTCATAGTTCATGTGGGACAAGTTGAAATCACCTGGAAGGATAACCCGATTTCTCTTACATCTTTGTGATTTGGTTAAATATCTGCTCCTCCATCACTTACTAGTATTTTGAAGATCGGCGGTCTATCTCACCCTCTCCTGCCGCAAAGTAATGTCTTACTTGTTTTCCTGAGTCTACCTATGTGGCCTCATTTGAAAACGTTTGAATATTGCCCTCTTTACTTCAAAAACGGACAAATGCAAACAATATTGCCATACCGTTTACGGTTCTGCACCCAAAGACCCCTGATATCACGCGTCTTTTCTACACCCTGCGGTTGACTTTCCAGTCCTGCCCTTCTTTCTACACTGCCGGGGAACGGTCTCTGTGATCCAGACATTTATCCCTTTCCTTCTACACTCCTGGAACTTACATAGATTTAAGATTCATGCACGACATTCCATATACCCGAGGGCGTTATCTCGAGCAGAAAATTTAAAGCTGCCTAAAATACTCCACCAATTTATTTGCGACTTCCAACAGATTAGTGGGAACTTTTAATGTCGTTTCAAATCAGGCCTGTTGACACAAGGACAGGGTTTGCCCAAAGCACTGCCTCGTCAACTTGCATGGATAGAAATTCACCACCGTCCAGGAGCATGGCGAACTACGCAGCAACGTCAATGAACTGCGATCGACTTCTTACATTCATCCCATTGACATTAGCAGAATGAACAGTGTTTTAATGCAACTGCACAGGAGACCGATCTAAAAGGATGGATCCCATGGGATCCAAGGATGGAAATTTGATATTCAAACTTACTTGCAACATGAGGCGGAGAAGGATGGATGAGAGTTGTTCTATGATTCGCCATTGAATACCCCCTTTCGTGCCATCAACTCAAAGTAACGGGACTTGGTGTTTGCTGTAATAGTCTCCACTTACCAAGAAAAATAAATCGTCAACAACTCACTGAAAACTTGATACCATCCAGAAAAGGAAGCCCATCAACTAGCGCACCAGCAAATGTTCATTTCACTCACCACAGGGGTAGAGGATCGACAGTGTAACCATGTGAAATACTCGTACGGGTACCACCTCGACCTCCAAGTCCAATAGCAGCGGGTGTAGGGAAACACCAGCACCTGCGAGTTCCCTTGCAAATCGCACACTCTGTTTCTCTGGAAATCTATCACCAGTTCTCTACTCGTCCTGATCTAAGTCCTTCCATGCACCGCCAGAAAAGACCAGCTAATCACTACGTTCTCAGTGTCCACTTGAGATTTGTAATAAATGCTGCTTTGGTAGAAATGGGGAAATCCCAAGAAAATCAATAAATTAAACCAACGCGAGTGGCCCAGTGTTAATAAAGTATCCCACCAGGGCAGTACCGACAATAAGAATGACGGAGTAAGAATCGGGATGAAGAGAATTCGAACAAGTGACAGCTGTTCACACGTTCTGGATTAATGGGAATCACTGGAAATGAGTCAAAAGCACATGAATCTCTGGTGCATCCATGGTGTTCGAAGGGTGTGAGTGTGGTGTGGTGTCCGTGATTGGACCTGGTCTAATGTGCCGAGGACTGTAGACCAGTGCAGGTTCACCAATGAAAGCTGAGTGGTGCACTGATTTAGAAAACTGAATACTCTTGAAATGCGTTGAAGCAGGAGTGAAGTAACTTGAACATCTTCGCAGCTCTGCAATGCAATTCGATTGGAGATGAATTGGAAACTGAGAGGACTTTGAATGAGAAAGCGGCCCGGGATGTTTCATGTTTATGAAACTCAGTGACTTGTGGGCACAATGTGGGATTATGACCTGGAAACAACTGGGACTGGTCCGGAAAGTTTATAAGAGATGCAATCAGGGCGCGAGGCTTCCAACACAAGTACACCGCGAGGATAATGCATTGTCATTTTGCGTTTTTTTTCTTGTTGTTGACTGCTAATGCGATTGGAAGATTTAACAGGTGACGATTTGAGATAAGACACCTTAAAGTAAAGAAAAAAAAACAGTAACATGGCTATTTGGTGCGAAAGAGACATCAGCGGAGACACTTCTGGAAGGATCGTCGATCTGAGCTAAGTCAGGCAGGAAATGGCCTGGCAAAATTTGAGGGAGGATCAGAACATTGAAAAAGCTGTAAAACCCATCGTGATAAATTTATCAATGTGAAAAAAAGGGACTGCAAGTAACGTCCATAGTGGAAGGTCTAGAGATCAGGTCTCTCAGTTGGATAAGTGCGCGTGTTTCGGACCTACCGGCCCATTACTCTGCTGGAAAATGTCGTTCTTCCACCATTTCAGTGTTCTGATTAGTGATTCCGTGTGTTCATCGCAATTAGCTCCAGCATAAGTGTGGCTATCTTGATGTCTTCAGGGGTAAATGAATACAGTATATTTTTATTACGACAAATGTCCTCAGCTGTTTCTGCGAAGTCCAGCACGAAAGCCTCCCGAAAGCCAAAGGGAGGTATGAATCTCCCCCTTCAAGGAGGATGTGTACTTCATTTCACCCGCCAAACTAAACCCCCTTTTTTAAATTTTGGAAGCCTCGTGTGCTCCGCCTAATGATCAGAATGATCCCTCTTTCAAGCTGTGCCCATATTATAAATAAAACTGATCCAATATGTGTTCCATTCTAACATCTTAAACCTCGTGTCATAGAAATTCAAGTTGCAACGTTCTCCTTCAAAAAAGGTTAACGGACTTTGTTATTAATATTCATAACTTAATATCCCTTGAGGAGCCACATTTATTACCCAGTGACATAATAAAAAATATTTACTGTGCGTTTGTTCAGTGGGTTGTGCCTGATGTGACTGAGGAGATGGTCACACTGATTTTCTCAGTGGAATTTACATCCCGTGTATAAGAGTTTGTTGAAACAATCACTGCTCCATCGAGGCTGTTAGACCGCTCTGTACAACGGATCTCCGCTTCACACAGAAAATGGAATATCCAGCAATTTACTACATGGCGAGCATTTTCTATCCTTCACTTGCAGCGGTTAGTATCCATGGTAAAGTACTGAAGCCGGTTACTCTGTGTGTGTGTGTGTGTGTGTGTGTGTGTGTGTGTGTGTGTGTGTGTGTGTGTGTGTGTGTGTGTGTGTGTGTGTGTGTGTGTGTGTGTAGCCCAACTCACTTTAAGAACCGCCCAACGCACTTTAAGAACCGCCTGTGATGCTCCGCACATACATCATACATCCAGTTGTCAGGAAGCTGGCTGGCAACTGTATGTCTGTGTACACAGACTAAGAACAGTGTTTTACAGTGGAGAAATCGTCCATGTGGCCAAATCACTTCGCGTCCATGAGCACTGATGTAGTCCTGACATTTATTTTAAATGCCATATTTCACTGTTCCAGATTTTGCCGGTGTCCACCACGTTACTTCCTGTCCGAGCAAATCGGTCCGGGGAAAAGGATCAACTTCCATCCTACCGTCATGTCGAACAGCTTATCCCCGTACCTGACCAAGGACCTACGAGGAACGACACTTTCCCATATTTATTTCCTTGGTGAAGCAGTTTCAAGACTTTATGATGTCACATAGATATTATTCAAAATGCTGGCAATCACAGGTACACAAAATGCAAACATCAATTGATGATGATGAATTTTGATCTCACTTCACACCTCCTTTGCGCTCTGCGTGAAACTACTTCGTTCATTCTCCATGTGGCTGTTCCACAGAGTCGGCCTCAATTCGCCTATGCTTTCACGTGCTACATCTAGCGATTTGTCCAAACATTTCGCTTTCTTTTTGGGAAATTGAATTAAATTAGTTTTTCTTTGTCACATGTACCGAGATACAGTGAAAAAAACATTATTTTACATGTCATTCATACAGATAAATTCATCACAGTAGTTCATTGAGCTAGGAAAAGGAAAAGCAATAACAGAATGCAGAATAAAATGTTACAGTTGCAGAGGAAGTGAAGTAATGCGCAAGGACATACCGTAGATAGTGAGGTCAAGGCTCCATCTCATCGTACCGTTCAATAGTCTTACAACAGCGAGATCGAAGTTGTCCTTGGGCCTGGTAGGACGCGCTATACGGCTTTTGTATCTTCTGCCTAATGGGAGGGAGGAGAAGAGAGAATATGCGGGGTGGGTGGGGATTTTGAAAATGTTGTATGTTTTATTGAGGCAGCGAGAACTGCAGACGGAGTCCATGGAGGGGAGCTTGGTTTCCGTGATGTGCTGAGCTGTGGCAATAACTCTGTACAGTTTCTTGCGGTCTCGGGCAGAGTAGTTCTATGTTGCAATTTGTCATTAGGCATTTTTTTCAATTTCCTGCAGATTTGCTTTGACCACACACTTTTGCCTGTAGTTGTTTCCTTTATCATACTTGACCCGGCAAATCCTCCTGTTCACGTGCATCTCTTCCGTCCTGCGGCTCAGCACGTCTGCAATGCCTCGATGGCACATATGTTCCGCGAGGTAACAATAACCTCGTCTTAACTGACCTCACCTTAAATGCGAAGATGAAACTCCTGTCTCCGCATAGGCTCAGAGCATTTTGACAGCTCCTGAGGTCAGAAGGATTCTCCGTCGCAGACAAATATCTCTCCTAATCAGATGTAAAACTTTCAAATGTTTCAAAGATATAACAAGAAAAAATATTTTCCAAATGCACCCAACTGAGGTACGTTAATGAAAAGCAGAATAATAACAAAAAGTGAAGTGTAATAAAAAAATCCTCTGCATTGCATCTTCCGTTCTCCAAAAGACGCCAACCCTATTAAATCAATAGGCACTGCGCTGGATTGCAAATAAAAATGTATCCAGATCTGTTTTTCACTTCAGCTGAGGCTTAGGAGAGATCTGGTTAGGGTTTATAAGATTATTCGAGGCATAGATAGAGCAGACAAACGGTATAGTATTCCCAGGATCGGTTGTTCTAATACCACAGGGCATGCATTTAAGGTGAGGGGGGAAGTTTCAGAGTAGGTGTGCGGGGCAAATGGTTTAGACAGAAAGCGGTGGGTGCCTGGAGTGCGCTGCCAGGTGTGTTGGTGCAGGAAAATGGGATAGAGGCGTTTCAGGGGCTCTTAGATAAACACATGAATGTGCAGAGAATGGCGTAAAATGGACATTGTGTAGGCAGAAGGGATTAGTTCCATTAGGAATTTAATTACTCGTTTAATTACTTCGGCGATAACATCATGGGCGGAAGGGCCTGTTTCTCTGCTGTACAGTTCCATGTTCTGTATTCTATGTGGTTGACAAAACCTCCCGAGCACGCTCTGCTCTTATTGAAACAAAGTTCGGTTTCCAGCTTTTCTCCTCGTTGGTTGACTTCGCGCCTCATTGGCGATCCGCTTCACATCTTTGGCGGCGCATGCGGACTTGCACCCTGGTGGTGACTCAGTCAGTGGCCCGATCCGGGAGATCATTCTTCCATGCAAATCAAATTGCATTAATCGGTTTTGGCCCATATAAAGTAACGTTATATTAACTCAATATTGTTTAGTTAATTTGACGGCGATTGTGATCCTCTCCCGTGAAAAATGTGGTCTCTCCAAATGCATCACTTGCTACCTGGTGGCCATGGCGATAACAGATCTAATAGTTACTGTCCTTGCTCTTTTACTGCAATTAATTTTATCTATTTGTTTGCTTATTTCTTACTTATAACTCCGGTGTGTACTGTGATACATGTCCTGCGGCTCGCAGCCATGGACTGTTCCGTTTGGTTGACAGTTGCTTTCACGTTTGATCGCTATGTCGCCATCTGTTGTCAAAATCTGCGGAAAAGATATTGCACCGAGAAAATAGCCACCGTGGTGATAGTAACAGTGTGTGCAGCGTGTTGGGCGACTTCTATTCCATTTTATTTCTCAGTGGATCCACGGCGTTGCATCGCCGCAGAAGAATACTTAACGTCACCGGTGTGTAAAGCCTACCAGTTATTTGACAGTATCACAACGCCGTTATTATCCATCTGTTTAATTCTGCTCTTTAATGTTTTAACCGTCAAACATATTATAGCAGCGAGCAGTGTCCGCCGGGGATTTCGGAACAACAGCGAGACCAAGAAGGATCCAGAGCTGGAGAACCGCAGAAGGTCAATGACTTTGTTGTTCGCTCCGTCAGTCAATTTCATATTATTGTGGATGGCCTATATTATACATTCTATGAACTGGCAAGCTGAAAACTATTCCAACACAGACAGGTATTTTAACACACTTATATATATCTTGCAACAGTTTGGGTTCAAGTTGCAGTTGCTCAGTTCCTGCACCAACACGTGTATCTATGGACTGACACAGGGGAAATTCAGAGAGGAACAGAAGAAAGGAGCGAAATATCTGTTTATACTGAAACTGAAAAAATGTCAATCCGGCTATCCATTCGTTGAATTTCAAACACACATTGAGAAGACTACCTTATTTTATTTGAGGTTCTGTACAACTCTGTTTCCAGTTCTCTCTGTCTAATTAACCAGTTTTAAGATGAAACCCTTATTCAGCAGATCAGGCAGCAACGATAGAATTATCATCTTTGCAAACTAAAGCGTTAAATTCCACTGTGGCAAATGAAAAGGAAAGTTAGAATAGCGAACGTCAACCGGAATCTAGCGGATCACAATAGCTTAAAATATGGTTGACTACTACATATCTAATAAATAAACACCACAACAAAAGCTCAACCTGCTTACCAAACTAAAACTCAACACAACATCCTCATCTGATTGGAAAATTGAAGAAGTGTCTGTTTTGCCAGCGTTGTCTGTTTGTGTTGTATATCGGATTTCCAAAATTGCGATTTTATTTGGATAGACTCATGCAGCACCGAAATAGGTCATTCAGCCTACAATGTCCATGCTGACGACCCATCTCTATTAGTCCCATTCACCAGCACTTGGTCCGAGGCCTTCAATATCTCGCCGAGTCACGTGCTCGTCTGGATGCCCCTTAAATGTTGTGTGAGTCACTACCTCCAGAACGAATTCAGGAACAGCGTTCCACACTCTAATCCTTCCATATGTGAAAAAAACCCTCTTCCTCGCAACCCCATGCCCTGAAGTATTGGTCGTTACGGCGATGTGGATAAAAAAAAATCTCCGTGCTTTACTTATGCCAGTCACAACTTGAATACCTTGACTAACTTCCCTCTCAGCCACCTTCTCCACAAGTAATCAACCCAATCTTATTCAGCCTGTTTTCGTAAGTGTAACCTTCCACCCCAAACAACATTCGAATGAATCCATTCTGCACCCATTCCCCTGTATGCAGACCCTCCGTCTGTCCCTCTCTTCCACAGGAATATTCTCATTCTTATGTCGCATCGGTCCCGTCCTCATTTATCCATGTTTACCACGTTCTATTGTGTTTGTTTATTTCACCTGTCAATTACTCCTCTCCCAATGCACTCTCTATTTTCAGCCTGTGTTCAATTCCTGACAATTATTCTATGTCTACAGGACTACGGGCCAACTGTGGAAGGTGGGGTTCCGTTCGGTGGCTCTTTATAAACTGAGTGAGCGAAAATAGGGCGAATAGTCTCCTTCCGTGTGGATTCTATTAGGTTCCTGTGGTACTCTGTGTGATTACACAGCGGGGAACCCAATTGCTCACACTAGCAGTTGTGTATGCTTTGCAGAGCACCTTCGTTTAGTCCGCAATGGTCCACAAACTTCTCGTTGCTGCTACTGTAATCCCCCTTCCTACTTCCAGCCTGACCCAATCTGTCGGTGGCCCAAAGCACGCTTGATGAACAACACCTCATCTTACTCCTGGGCATCTTGCAGCCCTTCGAAATCAATGTCGAATTTTCCAACTTTAGGTTACCCTCATGTTCCTTCTGTCCGTATTATAATTCATGATTTCAGGTTCTCGTCATCATTTTCTTGTTACGTTGGTATAGTCTGGCCTGTTGTATATCTACAACAGAGAAATCACGGTAAAGCACGATCGTATTTCCACAGCCACATTAGTTTGTTTACTATCACCCAACAAGAGATATCCCCTTTCATCTACTCATTGCTCCAATATCTTTACTTAAACTGACAACGGAATTGTTTTCCCATTTTCCCCAGCTCTGATCAAGGGCCTTCAACCTAAAAGGCTAACTTCGTTTCTATGCTACGCCCCAGTCGAATACCTCGTTCCCTACTTTCGAGAAATAGATCAATTTAAAATAATTCACCGACAGCCACTCAGCGACCCTGCTCTCGGGCATTCTGCTTACTTTCCTCTGGGTCTCTTCGGCGTTTTTTGCTCTTCATCCACCGGCTATTCGTTACGGGTAACTACAACGTAACGGACAATGGATGACCCGGAGAAGGATTTGTTTCATCCGTGGGTTTTCTTGTAAATGACGATGGCTTCCCCCTCAAAACTGGAGTTTCATGTTGCCCAAGCCTGAGATCCCATCCATTGTTAAATCTTGTCAAAATGATTGACTAAATGTCAAAAGACCAGACGCTCACTTTCTCTCTGTAAAAGCTATCTGGTGATTTCACTTATCTAGTGAAACAAAAATAAAATAGTAGAAATGCTCGTCTGTTGAGAGACAATTAGAGTAAATATTTCAGTTGGAGGGTCTTTAATCAGATCGTTTGAATCTCAAGCTGAATGATAAATATCCGAACATAACGGAAATACAATATTATACTCGGTAAATCTGCAGGGTCAACAAGTCACTCGTGTCACTTTCAAAGATATTTATTCTTTAAAGCTGAAAATTACGATGAATGGGAAGTGAGATAGCTGCCCTCCCTGGCTCGAAAAATAACAAGGTAAGCTCCCAATGAGGTCAGTGAGGCAGCGGCCTGCGGTCCGAGGACACTGAGGGGTTGAGCCCCATGTAAAATACTCACATAACTACGCGCGTGTTTTGGTTAAAGAACGATCATGAGTGGTTGGATGTTTTGTAAGTGTATCTATTAGCTCAATGTAATCATGAGTGCATTTACAGTACGGCAAAATCGGTTTAATAAAAGACGTTCCGTAATTATACTGTATTTCCTGTGTGTGTGTATGCATGCGCACATGTATATCTATCTATCTATACACACACACATAAAGTGTGTATTTAAAACTAAAATCAACAGTGCATGGTCCCTCCGGACAGTGAAGTTACACAACCGACAAGATGACACACAGCAGCAGAGATGTGATCGCCAGCGGCCCTCTGTGAGCTCGGACAATCAACTTTCCAGTTAACAGCCAAACGGGTTAACTGATTGCGCCATTGAGACAAGGTGAAGAAAGTAGGAGTAATCTGGAAGGCATTAACACGTGTTCGATTTTTGGACTTGGTTTTTCATAATCTGCACCAATGTGCAGGATCTGTGGTGGTAGACCACTTACAAATTACATGTTCGTTGATAATAAAATAACTGATACAGTTAAAGAGTTGCCGTTTTTTCTAATAGCAAACAATTGGAATGTCACGGAGTTATTAATTCATCAAGGAAACAGACCTTCGGCCGAAATAGTCCATACCGACTAACGTGCTTTACCTAAACTGGTCCTATTCACCTGGATTTGGCTCATACCATAGAACCATAGAATCATAGAACCATACAGCACAAAACAGGCCCTTCGGCCCACCTTATCGTGCCGTCCATCAGACCACCCTCACACTACCTAACCCCTTCCTCCCGCATATCCCTCTATCTCACGTTCCTCCATATGCCTATCCAACAAGCTCTTGAACCTGTTCAATGTATCTGCCTCCACCACCACCCCAGGAAGTGCATTCCATGCACCAACCACTCTTTGGGTGAAAAACCTCCCTCTGACATCTCCCCTGAACCTCCCACTCATAACCTTAAAGCCAATGACCTCTCGTCTTGAGCATCGGTGCCCTGGGAAGGAGGCGCTGACTCTCTACTCTCTCTATTCCTCTCAATATTTTATATACCTCTATCATGTCTTCTCTCATCCTCCTCCTTTCCAGTGAATAAACCCTAGCGCCTTAAGCCTCTCCTCATATTCAATACCCTCCCATCCAGGAGGCATCCTGGTAAATCTCCTCTGCACCCTCTCCAATGCCTCCACATCCTTCTGAGGCGACCAGAACTGAACACAGTACTCTAAATGTGGCCTAACTAGAGTTTTGTAAAGCTGCATCATAACCTCGCGGCTCTTAAACTCAATCCCGCGATTTATGAAAGCCAACATCCCATTGGCCTTCTTAACTGCTCTTTCCACCTGTGAGGCAACTTTCAATAAACTGTGAATAGGAACCCCCAGAACCCTCTGCTCCTCCACACTGCCAAATACCTTGCCATTTACCCAGTACTCTGCCCTGCAGTTTGTCCTTCCAAAGTGTACCACCTCACACTTCTCCGGATTGAACTCAATCTGCCACTTGTCAGCCCAGCTCTGCATCCTATCAATATCCCTCTGTAAGCTCCGACAGCCCTCCACACTATCCACAACACCGCCTATCTTAGTGTCGTCCGCAAACTTACTAACCCAGCCCTCCACCCCCTCATCTAAGTCATCTATAAATATCACAAAAAGTAGAGGTCCCAGAACCGATCCCTGCGGGACACCACTAGTCACTGCCTTCCAATCCGAGGGTACTCCTTCCACCGCAACCCTCTGCTTTCTACATGCAAGCCAATTCCTAATCCACACATCCAAGCTTCCTTGGATCTCTTGGCCTCTGACCTTCTGAAGAAGCCTACCATGAGGAACCTTATCAAATGCCTTAATAAAATCCATGTAAACCACATCCACCACACTGCCCTCATCAATCTTCCTGGTCACCTCCTCAAAGAACTCTATCAGGCTTGTGAGGCAAGATCTTCCCTTCACAAAGCCATGTTGGCTGTCCCTAATCAGTCCATGATTCTCTAGATGTTCATAAATCCTATCCCTTAGAATCCTTCCTAACAGCTTACCCACCACAGACGTGAGACTCACCGCTCTATAATTCCCTGGCCTATCCCTATTACCTTTTTTGAACAAGGGGACCACATTCGCAACGCTCCAATCCTCCGGCACCAACCCCGTAGACAACTAGGACTCAAAGATCCTTCCCAGCGGTTCAGCAATCTCCTCCCTAGCTTCTCGAAGCAGCCTGGGGAAAATCCCGTCAGGCCCCGGAGATTTATCTGTCTTAATATTATTTCACTACTTCAACACATCCTCTCTCTTGATATCAACAACCTCGAGAACATTACCCCTACCAGCACTCCCTTCCGCATCATCAAGACCCCTCTCCATGGTGAATACCGAAGAGAAGTACTCATTCAGAACTTCTCCCACTTCCGCCGCCTCCAGGAAAATTCTCCCACCTTTGTCCTTAATCGGACCTACCTTCACCCTAGCCATCCTCCTACCCTTCACGTACTTGAAAAAAGGCCTTGGTATTTTCCTTAACCCTACTAGCCAAAGCCTTTTCATGTCCCCTTCTAGCTCTCCTCAGCCCTTTCTTAAGTTCCTTCCTCGCTACCCTATATTCCTCACGGGCCCTGTCTGAACCTTGCTGCTTATACCTCACGTATGTTACCTTCTTCTCCCAAACAAGTCGTTCCACCTCTCTCGTCACCCACGGTTCCTTCACCCTGCCACTCCTTCACTGCCTCACCGGGACATATTTATCCTTAACATCCTGCATAATATCCCTGAATATCGACCACATCTCCATGGTACATTTTCCTTCAAAAAGGACATCCCAATTTACACTCCCAAGTTCTCTCCTTACAGCCTCGTAGTTAGCCCTTCCCCAATTGAAAAACCTCTTGTCCTCTCTGCACCTGTCCCTGTCCATGACAATTTTAAAGGTTATGGAGCAATGGTCACTGTCCCCCAAATGGTCACCCACCAATTCTTCCTTCACCTGTCCCGGTTCATTTCCTAAAACTAGATCTAACATGGCATTCCCTCTAGTCGGCCTGTCAACATACTGCGTCAGTAATCCCTCCTGGACACATTTAACAAATTCTGTCCCATCTAAACCTTTGGCACTAAGCAGGTTCCAGTCTATATTTGGGAAGTTGAAGTCTTCCATTATAACAACCCTGTTATTTCTGCTTCTCTCCAAACACTGCCTGCCAATCTGCTCCTCTATATCTCTACTGCTACCGGGGGGCCTATAGAATACTCCTAGTAGAGTAACTGCTCCTTTCTTGTTCCTTAACTCCACCCATACGGACTCCAGAGATGATCCTTCTACAACATCCATGTTTTCCACAGACGTAACAGTGTCCCTGACCAGTATCGCCATCCCGCCACCTCTTCTGCCCCCTTCCCTATTCCTCTTAAAACAGCGAAAACCAGGAATATTCAATATCCACTCCTATCCTGACGTCAGCCACGTCTCAGTAATAGCACGGTATCATAGTCCCCCATACTTATCCAAGCCCTCAGTTCATCCCCCTTATTCCTGACACTTCTTGCATTTAAGTAAACACACTTCAGTCAATCTACCTCACTACTTTTACAGCCTGCATTCTGCTTCTCCTTCCCCAAAGCCTCTCTACCTGTTTGATCTAACTTTTCCCCATTCCCTTCTTCCTCTGACCTACTCCTCCGGTTCCCTTGCCCCTCACAAACTAGTTTAAACCCTCCTGTACCACTCTAGCAAATCTCTCCGCAAGGATATTGGCCCCCTTCTGGTTCGGGTGTAACCCTTCCTCTCTGTACAGGTCCCACCTTCCCGAGAAGAGATCCCAATGATCCAGAAATCTAAAACCCTACCTCCTGCACCAACTTCTCAGCCACACATTTATCTGCCACCTCCTCCTATTCCTACCTTCACTATCACGTGGCACTGGCAGCAATCCCGAGATTGCTACCCTTGAGGTCCTGTTCCTCAATTTTCTGCCTAGCTCCCTGAACTCACTCTTCAGGACCTCATCCCCCTTCTTACATATGTCATTGATGCCAATATGGACCACAACCTCTGGCTGCTCTCCCTCCCACTCAAGAATTCTATGGACCCGATCAGTGATATCCCGGACCCTGGCACCTGGGAGGCAACATACCATCTGGGATTCATGCTCACTGCCACAGAACCTCCTGTCTGTTTCCCTGACTATCGAGTCCCCTATCACTACCGCATGTCTCTTTCCCACCCTTCCCTTCTGAGCAGCAGTACCAGTCCCAGTGCCAGAGCCCTGGTAACTGCAGCTAGGCCCCTGCAGGTCATCCCCCTCGACAGCTTCCAAGGCAGAAAACTTGTTACTGAGGGGAACAGCCTCCGGGGCTCTCTGTTCTGTCTGCCTGCCTGACTTTTTCTTCCTCTTCCCTCCCCTGACCGTCGCCATTCTATCTGCGTCCTGAACCTCAGATGAACCTGTCCTGATATATTTTAAATGCTGGAATCATACGTGCCTCTACTACATACTCTGGCAGCTCGTTCCTAAACCATCATCCCAGTAGTCCCTCAGATGCTCTTTACTTCTTTCCCCTCTCACCTTATACCTCTGCCCTGGGATAGTTTTTGGGTCCCCTAAGAAAAGGATTGAAGATCTACATTATCTATGTCACTTATGATTTTCTAAACCTGCACAGTTCACCCTTCACCCTCCTTCGTTCTTGGAAGAACATTCCCAGCTAATCCAAGCTCTCTTTATAACCTAACCCCTACGTTCCTGGAAATATATTGATGAATCTTTTCTGCACCCTCTCGAACAAACTCACATGTGTCCCAGAATGTTGCGACCACTACTGCATATTCCCAATTTTCTCTAATCTCGGGACTGGTGCGAAAGGATCTCTAAACGTTTAACCTTGTATCGTTGCCAAAGGAAGAAACAAGTGTTGCACTAATTTCTTACCCACCAGTTCGTTGAACATTGCTGGTTTGAACATTGTTCGCATCTATTTAGAATGTCAGTATGATCACGAGGGGAAGCTAAACTTTTCAAATTCACAGATTCATGCAAGATAGCCTGAAAGGATTTGTGAACTGAAATTGAACATTTGTAGAATATGGCCTCTCACAAGAAGTTTAACGTTTAAGTCAAAAAGGCATATTCTTGTGATTTAATCTACCAAGATTACAGAAGGTCTTCAGCTAGATTCTGCTAAATAGATAAACAAAACCTTTTATATATGTTATGGTTTTAACCTGAAAACAGCGGCGGCCTGAGATCAAAATATCGGCCCACATTTTTTCTGTGGTACGAGATAATGCTTGGAAGAACCCGGGTCGATGATATTACTTAAATTGAGAAGACTTTAGCCAGCAATACCATTCTGCGAACATTGTTGTTCGTGCCACGGTCCCATGTTTGATAGGAGACCCTTCCCACGCTATGCATACACGATAAATTGCAAACCTTAGAGTTACTAGGTTAGACAGCATTTTGTTTTTACAGCTCGGGTATATCTCGATTGCGTTAAGATGAATGAATTACCTCGCTGAGCAGGCATTAGTCAACATTTTTTTTGTATTTTATTTCGAAAGAGTCCAATAGATTCTGACACGCTTCCTCTGACACCGGTATGTTATTTCTGAGCTGCCTTTCTCCAGTTCCCACAGAAGGATGTATACTCATGTCCCAGCGATCAGTAATCCAGCTGATTGGAAAATAATTCTAACAACACAGCAATCACATCGCAAGCACTTAGTTATGTGGCCGAGAATTCTAACCGAGCTACATAAATTCAGCAGCAATCAACAGATATAACAGTTTTCCGACAGTCAGGCAGATTTCTTCTAGATTTATTTCATGTACCGTGGAGAAGGACGCGGAGGCTCGTTAGTTCAGAGAAGAGAAGAGTGAAATTCTGAAGCCTATTGACATTATGATTATTTTTGCGGATTTGGAGAGCATAAAGTTAAATAAATCAACGGAGCCCGACCAGATCTCTTATGGGGTGTTGGGGGAAGCAAGAAATGCGTTTTCTATAACGCTGGCAGTTTTGTATCTTAGTAGGACGGAAGTGACGTACCGGAAGATTGGAGGATGACTGATGTTATTTTTTCATTTAAGAAGGGCTGCAAGGACAAGACAAGGAACCGCATACTGGTGAGACGTACATCAGTGGTGATAAATGATAAGTACATTAGTGGTGATAAACCATTCATCTGATCCTATGCCGCGTCAGGCTGGCTTAGAACCCTAGACTGGAAACCCAGTCCGTCCGGGCGCCATTGCTGCACTCCGGATGAAGGACAACGGCGAATCGGAGTGGCAGTTGCGCTGGCATCTTTCCAGCAGTTAAGATTGGGGCCTCTGATGCCCACGACATACTTACCTCCTCAGTCCCTGATATGTGGTCCTCTTTGGAACTCGAAACGTTGAAGGGACTTCCGATATCAGTAATAAAATGGACTCAGAGAGACTTCGTATTTCCTCAGGCATAACATATTCGGCAAGTGCACCCAAAGATTTAAAATTAAAACTGGCAAAACAATGCCAAAGGGGAAAAACAGAGGATCTATTATCTTTTTGGTGTAAATCTGAAGAGGCCATGAGACAGAATTTTATTTAAGTGTGCTATTTGTTGTCTTTCGATAGAACCGACCCACGTGTTGAAGAAAAAAACTGGAAAGCTCTTTGAAAGATTGCCAAGCGGTGGGTGTTGTCTCGCAGTTTCTACAAGGTTCCAAGTTTCGATGTTGATGCACACTCAGACCTGGAACTAAATGCACCATAATGCTTGTAATGTGCAGCAAGGTAAAAAGTGGTAATAATATCAATATTACCACTAACTTGAATGATGCAATTTGCAAAAGAACCGGGCATCAAACATATTAACTTGCATTTAAAAAAATCTGATGTTTGATGTTCTAACCAATCTGGAACCACTCAGAGGGTGAGCCGATGCTGGGTATTAGGGTGTCTATTTTTACAGTGCAGCAGTTACAGCAAGAAGAACGAACCACACAAATCGTAACCAGCCCCTGTATCTTACCAGGAATACCACCTGCATTTACAGGATTGTAAATGCTTATCATGTAGTAAATTGCTGGATATGCCATATTCTGTGTGAAGCAGAGATCAGTTGTACAGAACGTTGCAACTGGCAGTAGGCACTGGTAATACAAACTCTTATATTTGAAATGAGATGACCCCATAGCAATTAGTGTGACCACCTCCGCAGTCACATCAGCCACAACCCACTTAACAAACATTAACGGTAAACTATCTTTACTCATTGTGTCACCCAGCAGTGAATTTTGCTTCTCAGAGGAGATTCCAAAAGAATATTTTAACAATTTTAACCTTTTTGAAAGGATAATATTGCAATTTCAATTTCTATGACACGAGATTTCAGCTCCTGAAATAGAATAATTTCATGGATCAGCATTATTTATATCATGGACAATCAACTTGAAATAGGTGTCATTTGTAACATCAGGCAGAACACGGTGATATTCTGAAATTAAGGTAGTTCAGTTGAGCAGGTGAAATGAAGTACACGACCTTGAAAGGGAAGATTCTTTCCCTATGCTTTACGGGTGGTTTGACTGCAGGAAATCATAGTAACAGCTGATTATATTCAATAAAATAAAAGGTACTACTTGTATTTACCTCTGAAGATATGAAAACATCCACTCCGATACTGGAGTCAACTGTGATAAACGCACAGAACCCGTATTCACCAAGCAGCTGGAGTTTGGTGACTGACTGACGAACAGCGTTTTCCTGCTCAGAAATGGTCCGTTTGGACCGAACACCCTGACCTCTCCCACTAAAAGATCTAACTTCACCTCACACACTTGGCGTTTGGTACAGTCTCTTGTAAGTTTTATTTTCAGACACCTTCTACCGTTTTCCAAGGTTCTCATTCAGCCACAATTTCTACACGCATTTTGTGTCTGAACAAAGGTAGCAACTAAAAACGTTCACCTATCCGCATCCGCTGGTTCCGATCTATAACTCGCCAAAAGATAGTCGTGATATTTGTTCTATATTTATTTCAAGGAACCCTCTCTGCACGTCGTCACAAACATAATCATTCAAATGCACAGATGATAATCAAAACAGAATGCCATAAAATGGCGCAGAAGCGGAGGCAAAAAAAAATGGCAGTGTATTTTTCACGCATTGATATTGTGTGAGGAAAGTCCGACGCCGGGACAGTCCTTGTTATCTCCAGGTGACAATCCCACATTGTCGTCCACTACGAACTGGGTCTCATGAATGTGACATATCTTGGTCGTCTTTCTCCAGTCAATATCGTCTAAACTTCCAATCCAACCGTCGCCCACAGCTGCGAATATGCTCAAGTTACTCCACTCCTGGTTCACCACCTTCCAAGAGCATTTCCTTGTGATAATGTATTACACCACTCTGCATGCATTGGTGAACCCGCCTTCCAAGAGCATTTCCTTGTGATAATGTATTACACCACTCTGCATGCATTGGTGAACCCGTACCGATCTACGGATATCACACTTTCACCACTCACCCCGTGAGTACCATATATGAGGCCTGTCTACGCTGCTATCTACCAGATATACTTTTCCTTTTGCCTCATATTTTCTTTTGCATTGCTTTTACCCGGAACGTGTGAACTGCTGCCACTGGTTCCGAACGTTCTTCATCCCGAATCCCACTCCGCCAGTCTACAGTGCCCTCACTCGCCCTGGCGGGATACCTGATTAACACTGGGCCGCTGGCACTGGTTTCATTAGTTGATTTATTTGGGATCTTCACGTTGATACTAGAGCACGTTTATTACCTTTCCCCAATTCACCTGGAAATGCCGTAGTTAGCTGTTCTCTGAGAACATTGAAACCCTGCTGCCGGTGAATGAAAAGGCTTAAACTGAAGTATAGTGAAGGACCGGATATGAAGTTCTAGACGAACAAGTTGTGTGGCCTGCACGGGATCTCGCATCTGCTGATTTTCTACGCACTTACTGCGAGTGCCCTTGGTGGTAGACGTCCTGCCCCGTCGAGCATTACAAATGGTACACACTGTTCGCATTTTACCCCAGTGGTGAGGGAAATGACAATTTGAGGGTGCACCAATCAACTGGGCTTCCTTTTCTGGATTGTAAGGACACGTTTTCTTTGAGCTGTTGAAAATTTACTTTTCCAGGTAAGTGGAAAATATTTCTTCATACTCCTGAATTTTGCCTTTTGGATGATGGAATGAAAGGGGTTAAGAAGTGGCGACTAATTAACCACATAGAGCAGCCTTTCACCATCAATTTCTGCCTCATAATGCAAGCCAGTTTAGAACTCAAGTTACCAACTTGACTTAGCTCCCATGGGCTCCACTTTCCAGACAGATTTCCTGTACGGTTGCATTAACACACTGAGCATTTCCTTCCCGTCGATGTCAAGGCCATGATATTCACAGGCCGCTTGCAGAGCACTGATGTTGTTGCGTACTTATTTTAGCTCCGGGACCGGGGATGAAATTCTATTCGCGCGTGGAAGAGGTCGTAATTTGGGGAGACCCTGCTCTCCTGTCAACAGGTCCGATTTGAAAATAGGGTACCTGTTCCCAATAACCTGTCGACAGTGGCTGATACCAAGGTCTGGTATTTCAGGCAGTTGAAATTTTTGTCGGTCATAAGTATTTGACGTTCTCGCTCTGTCGTGCAGAAATTCCAAATATTTACAAATTCCAGTGGAGCAGGAGGAGGTTTATAAATGTCTGGATCACAGACAACGTTCCTGGATAGTAGTAGACAGAAGAGCAGGAATGGAAACTCAGTCCTTCCGTCCGCTGAAAACACGCGTGCCGTCAGGACGTTCTTCACATGCAATACCGCAGGTGGTATCGTAATAGTGATTAACAGGTCCATTTTGAGCAAGAAGGGAGAATATTCCAGATTCTTCAGACAAAGAAGCAAAAAGGGGAAGTTAATTTGCGGCGAGGGAGAGTGGGAGTACAGCAGGGGCATCAGAGAAACCACCGAGAGAGAGAGAGGGGAGAAGATATTGAATCAAATTGCAGGTATGTTGGAGACGTCGGGCCATGACACCGGTGATTTCAACTTTTGTCCAACATTAGATTAGATGGTTTTAGTTTGAAATTATAGGATGGGCTGGAAATGTTAAACTCCATCTGGGAGAGTTTTATGAGACTGTTCATCGATGGCCAAAATGGAATGGGCAGTTGAGTAAGATAGGACCTGACGACTGTAGACTTAGGCCAGCTCATTAGAGGTGCGTTCAGAGCGGACGAGGGGAAGTCATTCATAACTTAAATAGTGGAGAATGGGAACCAATATGTCCCTGCAAATTTAAGAGCAACTGGTAAAAAATCGAAGCAACCTCATATTTTCTCAGGTGAGGTTGAAGATGACTCGAGGACAATTGATGCTGTAGCCTTAACTAACAAGAGAAAAACAAAGATAATCCAGATAAGGACACGCCTGTGAGTCTGCCCTGAATGAAATGGAACATAGAACATAGAACAGTACCGCACACGAACAGGCCCTTCGGCCCACAATGTTGTGCCGAACAAGTTAAATTCGTAATCAAATGTCCAACTGAATTAATCACTTCTGCCTACATAAAGTCGATATCCTTCCATTTCCTTCACATTCATGTGCCTGTCTTTGATCTTCCTGTACACCCCATCATATTTGCCTCCAACACCACCGACGCACACTCTCTCTGTAAACTGGAACATCACCTTTGAACATGCGTCCTATCAGCTCAAATGTATGCCCTCTGATATTGGACTTTTCAATCCTGTCGAAAAATACTGGCTGTCTACTCTATCGATGCCTCTCCTAACCTTATGAACCTCTATCAGATCTCCCCACAGTCTCCGCCTCCCAAGAAAGAACAACATAAATGTGTCCATCCTCTCCTAATAGAACATGTTCTCTGTTCTGGGCAGCATCCTGGGAAACCCCTTCTGCACCCTCTCCAAAGCCTCGATATCCTTCCTATAATGGGACGACCAGAATTGAATGCAATACTCCAGCTGCGGCCGACCTGAAGTTTTATAAAGCATAATAATTTGACTTTTGAACTCAGTGCCTCGACTCATGAAGGCAAGCATGCCACATGGCTACTTTACCACGCTAAAAAACTGTGCCACTTTCAGGAAGCTATGAACTTGGACCTCAAGATCTCACTACTCATCAACACTATTAATGTCCTGCCACGAACAGTGTTGTGTCTCTTTATATGTGATCTACCAAAGTGCAACACTTCACATTTGGCCGAGTTGAACTCCATCTGCCGTTTCTCCGCCCACAACTGCCAGTCTCCTCCGCTATCCAAAACACCACCAATTCTGTTATCTTGTTGATAAATCCGCGGACGAACAAGATTAATCTGCACTTTGACAGCCAGAGGTTGGTCAAAGATAGTATCGTTTTGCTCGGGCTCCACTTGCCGACTCGTTTGTTTGTTGAAAAAAAAAGTTACAATATTTGTTGATGACAACACTGAGTTTGATGTCAATTAGGCATTTTAGAATATTCCACTCAGTAGCAAAGAGTCATAAAATCATACTGTACGGATATTGACTCTTCGGCACCCAGTGTCGGTCACAGCAATCAAGTGCCATGTATACTAATCCCCTGTATTCTCAGGAAGCCTTCCGTTATTGGGCATTGAAATCTCTCATCCAAATACTTCTTCAATATTATGGGAAGTATTGTCTTCACCACAGTCTTAGCCAGTGCGTTCCGGAATTGAAACTTACTCTGTGTGAGAATTTCTTCCTGAAGTCCAAGCTGAAGTAGTAATGGCAACAGCTCATTTAAAGGGCGTTATCATTGCTGTTGTACTGGAGCAGATCAATAATATATATGTTTATGCCCGTTATTTGTTCATTACTCAGATTTGCGCTGTGACAGTTGTCCTGAGGCTCGCAACTATGGGCTGTTCTGTTTGGCTCACGGTGGCTTTCACGTTAGATCGCTGTATTGCTATTTGTATTCAAAAGCTGCGAGAATGATATTGTACCGAGAGAATAGCGGCTGTGGTGATAGTAATTGTGCGTACAGGGAGCTGTGCGAGGTGTATTCCATTTTACTTTAAAGTGGAGCCTTACGTTATCATTGAAAACCTACCATGCGCTGCATCAGCAAAGCGGAATACTTCGCTAATATGGAAAGCATACCAGTTGTTTAACACCTTTATTACCAATCGGTTTAATTCTGTCGTTCAATGCTTTAACAGTCAGTCATATTATTTCGGCAAGCAGAGTGCAACGCGGACTCCGAAACAGTAGTGAGAATCAGAAGGATTCAGAAGTGGAGAACAGGAGAAGTCAATGACTTTGTTGTTCGTCCTGTCAGCCAATTTCATACTGCTGTGGATACCATTCATTGTATATACTGTAGAGACTCACCGCACCGGCATCGAACCGGCTCCTGACATCGCGACGTCGTCGGAGGCCCCGATCCAAGATGGCGCGGGGCCCTCCTTCTTCCCCAGCGTTGTGCTGGGAAAGCTCGTGCGCGGGAAGGTCAGGTGACCCGCGCGTGACGTCATCACGGGAACTGTAGCGCGAGAAGTTTTCGATATTAATGGCGCACTGCGCCCCGGTCGGCATTCAACCTTAGATTTCGAAACCAGCGACTCTGTGTCTTAATTTCGTAGTGTGCAGTTAGCCGCTACAAGACAATGAAATGGCAAGTTCAAAATTATTTTTACACAGACCTATATTTGAATACCCCGACATATATCCTGGAACAGTTTGGGTTCATGAACATATGTATCTACACAAACACGTATATCTACACTCTGTCACAGAGGAAATTCAGAGAGGAGCTGAAGAATGGAGTGAAATATATGTTAAAACTAAGTTGGCGGCTTTGTACATAAAGTCCAATTGCTATTTTTTGTTGAGGGGTTAAGTAAATAATCTGAACGGTTCGTACGTTCAGAGAATTTTACAGATATCAATGCAGCCAGGTGTACGAATGTCAGTAGCCTGTTATTTGCACCAAAGTCAACAACATCAATGCAGTTAATAGGGTAGAAGAACCAACGAATTAAGTGTCGGTGTTTCGATTCCTCCATTGGTGGAATTATCTGAGAATAATTGGATTAATGCTGGAATCTGGACCAGCGAGTTATCTGCCAGCGATTTGATACTTACATTGGAAGATGTGTATTCCAAATCCCTCGATTATCGATCTCTGGAGCATGAATGTACACACTCTGAGGCAATCGGAGAAAGGTAATGGGAAATGGAAGATTTTTTCAGATCAGGTGGTCAGGAATATATCGGATTTCCATAAAAGTATTGCATAAAACGTTGCCTCATACCTATTCATTGAGAAAAATCGCCGTCCATAATGCAACTGAAATGCACAACAGGTGACAAACGAAACCCTTGTCTGATCAAGAAAGGGTCATGTTTTGCAGAACTTGCTGTACGTACATGGTGGGAGAGTTTACCATGAAAGCAATCTTCGCCCTCACAATACGATATCATTGACTATTGATTGCAAGGCAGGGGTGGGGAGAATATGAGAAATCTCAACGATCTGGTTTCTTCCACAAATTAGAGCGCGCCTGCGGCACCAGGTAAACCTATCCACACTTCTTCGACCATGCATCTTTTTTCCCCACCATTTTGGACCAATAAATTATTTAGGTTTCCAACAAAGATTAAAATGTTCTTTAAGTTATTTACTTGCCATTCAAACAGTTTAATTATGACTTTTCTCTCCGTAAGGAGAATATTCTTGAATTCGCATGTGAGGCAGCTGCATTAGGTTGGGTATATACGGGAAACTGCATCAACGAATCTGCGTCTGCATCCGTTCTTCGACATGCAAAATAAATTCTATTTCTCTCCCCACAGGTGTTGCCTGACATGCTTTATATTTCCGGCATTTCTTTCGTTTTTGTTTCGGATTTAAGCCCCTGCAGCCTCTTTAGTATATTGGATTTGCTCTGAGGCTGATGGGATATTTTTCTTCTTCACCAGAATAACTTCACCTTAATTTTATGACTGAAAAGGTTCTTCAAATTCTGGTGTTTACATGTAATGGGGAAGCAAATGTCACGGAATATTGTGTATCTGTGGGATAAAATGTCAGATATTTGTGCTTTTGCACGTCCTGAAAGGTGAAATGCTATTTCCACCCTCTCAAATACGTTCATCGGCACTTTTGGTAGTAATTCTCTGACAAAATCGAGAGCTTATGCGATGTATTGGCTGGAACTTCAAAGAAAACACTAATTGAAGGGTTCAGAGGCTCAATGTGGTCCAAATATTTTCCCTTGCGGAGAATTCTACAATCAGCAGACACTGGGAAAATACATCCTGCCTTGACGAGCATGTTGAACTATTCTTAGCTATATTTGCATCTTTTATTACACAACAATCAATGCACTTCCTCCTGTGTCCATAGTAAAGTGGAAACTGTTGTTAGAGATAACTGAAAGAAATTGAAACACTGGGCACAGAATGGGACTTTACCAACAAGAAAGCATTAATGATCAGGTAAGACACGCTAGTCTCCGGCTGTGATGAAAGTATGAACGAACGGCAGGAGTAGACCACTCTGCCCCTCAAACCTGCTCCGCCTGTTAATAAGAACATGGGTCGTCCCTTACTTTAAAAAAAGAACCACCGTTTTCATTTATCTTCCTCTGAAAGGACCCACACTGGCTTCAGGTGATTGTTTATTTTTCTTTGCAAATTCATGAAAAACTTTGGAGTCTGCTGTTATATTTCTGGCTCATTTGACCTACCCTTTACACTTCCCCTCTCCCAGTACATGCCTGGGTCATTTGTGGAATTATGAAATGTCTCCAATCGGAAGGCCTGTTGCTCTCTGTAAATGGTTTAAGTCTATTCGTTGCAAGAGAAAAAGCGAAATGTTAAAATCTGTTGCTAATTGGAGGTAACTGTTCATCTTTGTAAATGTTTTGTGAATGTTAACAGCAGTTGGAATATAAACCATTGTTTGCCATTAATTGATTTCGAAGTAACATTGGGGACTTTTATCCTCTTTAACAACTTTCCCGCTTTTTGCCACTTCCCCTCTTTTCTTTGGTCGTAACGTAATATGTATTACTTTGTATGTTCTCGTCATTCCTCAAATGCAACCATTGCTTATTCACATTCGTACGCAGCATTCCATCGCCAACTCATACTTCATGCCTTCGATGCCTGCATTATTCAGATATGAGATCCTGGCTTCAGACTGAATTAAATCACCTTCATTCCTTGTGCATAACATTCTCTCATATTATACTTAACTTCCCCTACTTGCGTTTATCTCATCCCATCGTCACCGTCCTCAGATACTGCGGAAAACTAGATATGAAATAGTCTGGTTACAGAATGTTCTCTTGAAATATTTATTGAAGAAACACGACAAAATGTGTCCTTCACATGGTCACTGTTGACTTGTTTTGGCGAGATGCGATGTCGACGAATATGTCTTCTGATTATCGCATCACCGGCGTCACACGGATAGCAAATTTCCAAATTAATACTGCTTTAGTACTGCATTGAGCTGCCTTAAATATAATTCTACAGATGCTGCGGCCCCTCGCATATCCTGATGTCCACACAAAATGATTTTACTTATTTGCTCTGTTAGTTTAAAAAATCCTTTTCTGTCCCCCTGTCCTGCAGTTAGTGCCCCTCCGATGGAAACAAATCCTTGTTCTTCTACATTATAAATTAAACACAACTCTTCATATTGCTTCATCGCAAATTCCTCCTTTGCAGTGTGTTTGCCATTGGCTGCGACGACAACTGGATCTGTCCAATCCCGTGGAGATGTTCTTATTGCGGCCAGAGTGTAGGTAATCCTGATTTTGCACTTATGCCCGTGTCTGCAAAGAACAATCTCTTTCTTTCTAGCCATACGCGACAACCATTGCAGAGGACGAGGACGAGGCAACCATGGCTGACAAGGGAAGTCAGGGACAGGATAAAAGCAGAAGAGAAGGCATAAAATATGGCGAAGATTAGGGGGAAGCCAGGGGATTGGGAAACCATTATAAGCCAACAGAGGACAACTGAAAAAAAAAACAATCATGGGAAAAGGATGAAATATGGGGGTAAACTGGCCTGTAATATGAAAGAAGATTGCTAAAGCATTTTTGTGGATAAATAAATGGTAAGAGCGGCGAGAGTGGACATTAGACCGCTGGAGAGTGACGCTGTAGAACCAGTAATGGGGAACAGAGTAATAGCAGAGGAATTTTAAAAGAACGTTGTGTCAGCCTTCATTGTGGAAGACACCAGTAACATGCTAGGATTTCAAGACTGTCAGGACAGAGTGTGGTGTAGTGGCCATTACTAAGGAGAAGGCTTGAAGTTAGAGATATCACCTGGACCCAATGGCCGACACCCCGGGGTTCTGAAAGAGATAGCTGAAGAAATTGTGGAGGTATTAGTAGTGATCTTACAAGAATCACTGGAGTCAGGGATGGTCCCAAACGACTGGCAAAGCTCAAACATAATATCCCTGTTTAAGGAGGGGGGGGGGGGTCAAACAACAGGATTTATATTTCGGTTATCCTGACCATTGCTGAGATTTCAGAGGCCATTATTAAGCTTGAAGTTTCATAGTAAGAAGTACATGTTAAAATCAGGCGAAATCAACACGCTTCCTTTTAGGTTAGAACTTTCCTGACAAAGCAAGTAGAATTATTTAAGGAGGTAGAAAGTACGTGAGGCAAAGAAGAATCGGTGCACGTTATTTACTTGGACTTTCACAAGGCCGTTAACAAGGTGCCGCATACCAGGCTGCTAAAGAACAGGAGAGCCCTTGGTGTTAGAGGTAAGTTACCTGCATGGGTGTCAGATTGGCTGACTAGCAGAAAACAGAAAGTGGGAATAAAAGGATAATTTTCTGGATAACTGATGGTGACCAGTGGAGATCTCTAGGGGTCAATGGTGTGACAACAACCTTCACTTTTGAAACGAATGATCGCGATTAGTGGACTGATAGCATTATGGACAAGTTTGTAGACGATACGAAGATAGGTGGAGGGACAGGTAGTGTTGCGGAGGCATATAGTCTGCAGAGAGGGAAAATACGTGGCAGATGGAAAACAACACAGAGAAAGGTGGGCTATGCGAATGGCAGGAAGAATAAAGGCGAAGACTGTTTCCTGCTGGGGAGATAATACAGAACTCTGAAGTACAGAGGGAATTTGGAGAGCTCGTTCAGAATTCCCTTAACGTTACCTTGGAGGTTGAGTTGGTAGAAAGAAAGTCAAACGCAATGGCAGCATTCATTTCGAGAGGACAGGAACATAACAACAAGGTTGTACCGCTGAGCGTTGAAAAGGCGTTTGATGGCTCTGTGTTGGTACTCGATGGATTTCAGAAAGATAAAGGTGGGGTTTGATGGTGGGTGTCTCTGTGAAATGGAAGGTCTGGATGTGGACGTGGAGAGAATGTTTCAATTGATAACAGAATCAAGGACCCGAACGCTAAGCTTCAGAATAATATGGGGTCCGAGTCTATAGGACGCTCAAAACAGCTGCACAGGTTGACTCTGTGGTTAAGAAGGCATATGGTGTATTGTCCTTCATCCATCGTGGCATTGAGTTTATGAGCCAAGAGGTTTTGTTGCAGTTATATAGGACCCAGTTCAGACCCCACTTGGTGTACTGTGCTTAGTTCTGGTCGCCTCACTACAGGAAGCATGTGGACACCATAGAGAGGGTGCAGAGGAGATTTACAAGGATGCTGCCTGGAATGCGGAGCATGCTTTATGAAAGCAGGTTGAGGGAACTCAGTCTTTTCTCCTTGGGGCGAAGGAGGAAGAGGCGGGAACTGATAGATGTTTATAAGATGATGAGAGGCATTGATCGGGTAGATAGTCAGAGGCTTTTCCCCTGGGCTGAATTGGTGGCTACAAGAGGACATAGGTTTAAGGTGCTGGGGAGCAAGTATAGAGGAGATGTCGGGGGCAAGTTTTTTACTCAGAGAGTGGTGTGTGTGTGGAATGGGCTGCCGGCAACGGTGGCGGAAGCGGATATGATAGGGTCTTTTCAGAGGCTTTTGGATAAGTGCACGGAGCTGAGAAAAATGGGTATGGGTAAGCCTAGTAATTTATAAGGTAGGGATATGTTTGACACAGCTTTGTGGGCTGAAGGGCCTAAATTATGCTGAAGGATTTCTATGTTTCTATGTTTCTATAAAGGGACGTCCTTTCCAAATGAGATGAGGGGGAATATATTTAAACAGTGGGTGGGGAATCTGTGAAATTCATTGTCACGGAGGGTTGTGGAGGCCAAATAATTGGGTGTATTTAAGGCAGAGATGGACAGGTTCTTGACTGGTAAGGGGATTAACTGTTACAGGGAGAAGACGGGAGAACGGGGTTGAGAAGAGAAAAACAAAAAACAGTCATGATTGATTGGGCGAGCAGACTCGATGGGCCGAATGGTCCGATTCTTCTCCTATGTCTTACCGTCGTATTGTATATTTTGGAGGTTGACTACAGCTCGACTAGACATGGACTGAGTAAGGCATCAACGATCGGAGATCAAGCTGAAGTCAAGGCGAAACAAAGATTAAATCTCCAGTGTTTGTGGTCAAAGCCCGCACTCAAGAGAACTGTTGCGTGTGTCGTAGGTCCATCGTCCCAGCTCCAGGATATCACTGCAGGAGTTCCTCAGTGCGGTCTTCTGGGTCCAATTTTCTCCATCTGCGACATCAATGACTGTCCTTCCTCTAACAGTTTCATGATCTTCAATTCCACTGCCAGTTCTTCTCAAAATTAATCATCAAGATATTCAGAAACCGGGCTGTCGGTTAGCAGTTAATTTACCTGCAACTAAGTGCTTGGCAATGTCTATCTTCAACATGCGATGGCCTACCTGCCTAAACTGGACATTATATTTTTTTTTTACCGTGGCTGAGTCCCCGAACATCACTTAACGGCGTGTTAACATTGAACAGAAATGTAACTGGAACATCCACATAAGTACAGTGACGACCATGTGACTGCAGGTCTCTGAGCTCTCTTTTCAGATTCAGTTTCAGATTGTGTTCAGCACTGGCTAGAGATTGCTTTAATTTTATATACCACTGTGTACCATTGAAAAGAACATTGATAACGCAGCTGAGATGTAGTAATATCGAGGTACAGGATTATCTAATTATAGTCTATTGAATGTTGCAGGTGTCGACTCTCACTTCACTCCTTTCCCGGCTGAGGAATTACTGGGTGTTGTGTGACTCGCATCAGTTGGGGGATGAGGAAATCAAGTGGCGGAAGAGGAATAGTAACAGAGTGAGCCTTTCTACGTCAGGGAGCACTATAGTATAATTTTTCATCAGTTATTCCATATTTCCTGGCGTGATTTGCATCAGACGTTCATTGGGAAAGGTCCGGTTGACAAATACACAGAAACTAAGTGTTTGTTGGTTTCTCCATGTTGTGAGTGACAGTGTTACAGCGGTGCGCGCAGCTGCCTGCCTCATCATTTTCTTTGTCCACCATTGCCTTCTCACCTGCTGGGTGTGTCCAACATGTTCAGTTTGTATGTCAGAGTTCGTGTATTTGCATTTGTTTTCATTTTCTATGATCGCTCATATTTTTAGAAGAAATTCAGTAAGTGCCAAGGTACCTTCACAGCGTAATTTCATGTTGAACAATATTATAACAGCAGCCTCGCCAAACAGTCACGGTAGAGAAAATTTACTGGGACTCCCAAATCTCGTCGCACCCCCATATTTACCGAACATCACCACTGAGGTAGTAATCTGTCTTTCTGCATTTGGACCCAAGTGCATCATCTCACTTTCCCCAGTTAAACTGCACCTGCCATTTATTTGACTCGTCATGTTGGAGCTTCTTTTTTCCTCAAGAGAGGTTTGTCCTCTCAAGGAAGTCTAGACAATTTGGGACGCTATTGCTACGAATTTAAAAGAATGAGGGATAACTTTATTCAACATATAATATTTGAAGGATGAGTTACTCGTGGGAAAGTCACGATCAAGAATAGCGACAGAAATAATGGGCAGGAGATTTAAAATTGAGATGCGGGGAAATTTCTTCTCATGGCGTGCAGTAAATATGCTGGTACCATCTGCCCACAGTGTTGTGAGGTCAGATCATAAGATTTATTTGAGGGGAAATGGATACACATTTGAACGATCGAGTGTCATGAGCTACCGGCACTGAAGAGCAGTTGTCTCCGGCATTGATCAGCCATGATCATGTTAAATTTCGGCACGGAGTCTTCCGGAGACCTACTTCTGCTCCTGTTTTTTTGTGCACATGCATCATCTTCACTCCCCATTTCCTCTCCCACACTCACACTCCACAGCACTGTGTCCTTTGCAAATTTAGAGATATTACTTGTAGCTTATTCGCCCAAATCTTTGGTATATATTGTAAATGACTGGCGCTGAGCATCGATGCCTCCGTTGTCCCAGTAGACACATCCCACCACAGAATACTATATCCCTGTAATCTGGTCCCTGTGTTCCAAAAATCCTAAATTTTCCCAGCATATTGTGACACCAATCCGTGTACTTTAATTCTTAGTTTAACGGGACCTTATCAATACTGTTCTGAAATCGTTAATGCTCATCCACTGGCCCTCTGTTATCCATTGTACATGTTCTCCAGTATAGTCAGTGCATACGTTAAATATTACTTTCCTTTCATAACCCGTGCTGACTTTGCCAATTCCTTTAACGTTTTCTGCGCACTGCTGTTATATCGTTCACACCATATTCTCCGACTTTTCATACTTCCGATGACAGACCAACTGATTTGGAAGACCCTTTCTAGTCCCTTCCTTCTTTTATAAATATTAAACTCAGATTGATCACGCTTTGATCTGTAGGATATGTTTCAGAGCATAAATAATTTTGAAGGATGACCAATAATTCAACCCCATTTCCCAGGGTCACTTCATTTTTGCAGTTTGGATGGTGAATGCATGTGAAATCAAGGCAGCTTTTGGCGGGGACTGGCAACAACAAGCTTTGGTAAAAATGAAGTCAATGGAAAACAAAGGGAAAAATACGATGGTTGGATTCATATCCCGGTCGAAGGAAGGCTGTTGTTGTTGTCAGCATTCAGTTATCCCAGCCGCGGGATACTACTGCAGGAATTCAACAGGGATGTCCCTTCGGAACAACTATATTCCGATGCTTCATCAGTGACCTTCCTTCAACATAAGGTTAGAAGTGGGTGGGAGATGTTCTTCATGTTCTCATGTTCTTCAAACCCACTTCTCACTCCCCATGTGATAAAGCAATACATGCCGACACGCATCATCACACGAAGAACAATCAAGCATGCGTTGACTATTGCCAAGTAAGATACGCACAACAAAATTACCCCCAGGTAATGGCCATCCCCGGAAGAGAGGGTCAAATCAAATCATCCAGTTGTCTTGTCTTATCTGAGGCTCCGAATGTGAAGAGGCTTGGTGTCATGATAGACCAGATACACAACTGGACCAGCCAACAAATACCGGGAACACTGTGTGACCGGAGGGTTCTCAGGTCTTTTTAGGGATTCATTCGCTTATTTTGTTCACGGCCTGCTCTTTGATGGGACGTAATTCTGGCTACAATGACTTAACATTGAAAACAGCATTTATGATAAAGCTTCTATTCATGAACAGTTGATCCGAGGTACAGAAAGAGGGGGAGAGAGATCTTTATTAGTCACATGTACATCGAAACAGTGAAATATATATTTTTGCGTCAGAACAGGGATATATTCTTAGCTCATAAAGTGTTCTCGTGTCGACTCTCGCTTCAGTTCTATTATGGGTAAACAAGCAGTGGGCGATATTTTGAAGGATTGTGGCATCAACTGGACATAACAGGAGATGCACCAGCTTGAACAATATTCCGTGAGAAAAAGAAAAAAGTTCAGCATCATTTATCTGAGTTCCACCATTTGTCTTTGTGTGATTTGCAGCATCAGCGGATCAATAGGAAATACCTATTCCTGCAGTATATATTAACTAGGTATTTGCTTTCCCCTTGTGGTGTGCGATGGTGTTCTAACGGTGAGCACAGATGGTTGAGATGTTAATTTCTGTTTGCACACAATGCCTCCTCACCTCCTGAGCATTTCCAGTCATTTCAGTATTTTATTGAACTTCCGAGTATCGGTTTTTATTTGTTTTTGAATGATGGATTTTGCTTTCAGAAGGAGCTAAGTTAGTGCCACGAAACATTCAAAGAGCATTTGCGTCTTGATTTCACAGTAAAAGCAGCCGTCAATTCTTCAAACACTAAGGTTTGAAGAACCTTAATATATACCTATATTAATATATACCTATATTAATAACTTTCATATTTGACGAAAACACAGCGAACTTTTGAAGTAATTCAGAATACGATGTGTTTGTAAAGGCAGCTGTCAGATTTCACATAGAGACAAATTCAGTTGCTGGCCTTCAAGTACTTCAGGAATTCTGACCTTCCTTGAATCACAATGTCAGTTAATGGGCCCCCCGTGATGGAAGAGAATGTACCATTGTGTGTGGGTAAGCCATCATAAGTTGCAGAAACCCACGGAGAGTGGGGAAGGACACTACAGCGCCGAGTGTGAACAGGGCACCCGGCTGTTGGATCAATTGGTAAATTACCTTGGTAAGTTGACAACTTGGTTTATTACTGTCACATGTACCGTGGAACAGTGAAAAATTCCCTTGCATGCCGATCATACAGATAAATTCATTGCAACAGTGCATTGTGGTGGTAATAACAGAATGAAAAATAAATTGTTACAGTGTCAGAGAAAGTGCAGTGTAGACAGATAATAAGGTGCAAGGTGATAACGAGGTTCACTGTGAGGTCAAGCGTCGATTTACCGTGCAAGGGAACCATACAGTAGTCTCATCACACCGGGATAGAAGCTGTCCTTGAGTCTGGAGGTACGTGCTTTCAGGTTTTTTATATTCTGACCGATGGGAGGTGAAAAAGAGAGAATGTCTGTGGTGGTTGGGATATTTGATTATACTAGCTGTTTTACCGAGGCAGCGAGAAGTGCAGACCGAATCCATGGAAGGAAGGCTGGTTCTGTGATGTGCTGAGCTGTGTCAACAGCTTTCAGCGATTTCTTGCCGTTCCGGACAGAGCAGCTTCCATACGAATCTGTGATATATCCGGATAGTTTGCTTTTTATGGTGCACCCATAAAAATTGTTGAGCGTGAAAGGGGACTTGCCAGATATCTTTGCCTACTGAGGAAGCAGAGGCTCTTCTGAGCTTTCTTGGCCGTGGCGTCTCCGTGGTTGAACCAGGACAGGCTGTTGGTGATGTTCACTCCTGGGAACTTAAATCTCTCAAACCTCTCGACCTCAGCACCGTGTGCACCGTCCACCCCCCCCCCCTCCCCGTTTCTGGAGTCAATTACCACCTTTTTCTTATTTTGCTGACATTTATGGAAAGATTTTTCCACTACCCCGTGTAACTGATTTCTCTATCTCATTCTTGTATTCCGACTCATCGCTATTTGAGATACGGCCCACTACGGCGGTATCATCTACAAACCTGCACATGGATTTGGAGCGGAATCTGGCCACGCGGTCGTAAGGCTATGAGGAGAAGAGGATGAGGATGATCACGGGGCGTTTTGGAGCATTAGTGTTGAGAATAATCATGGCAGACGCTTTGCTGCCTAATCTGACGGATTGCGATCTGTTGGTCAGGAAGTCAAGGATCCAGATGCAAAGTGAGGTTTTGAGTCCGATGTCTGGGAGTTTGGAGATGAATTTGCTTGGAATTATAGTATTAAAGGCGGAGCTGTCGTCAATAAACAATAGTCTAAAGTTGGTGTCTTTACTGTCCAGATGCTCCTGAGATGAATGTTGGGACAAGGAGATGGCGTCCGCCGGAGACATGTTTTTGCGGTGGGCGAATTGCAGTGGGTCCAGGTTGTCTGGAAAGCTGTATTTAATGCCTGTCATGTGTACCTTCTCGAAGCACCTCATGATGGTGGATGTCAGAGTGCTGGTCGTTAAGGCACATTACCTTGGTATTTTCCTCAGGTACAGACATGATAGTCGTCTTCTTAAAGAAGGTGGCAACTTCAGATTAAAACAGGGAGAGGATAAAAATGTCTGAAAATACCCGCTCCATCTGATCTGTGCAGCATCTAAGGACACGGCCAGGTACACCATCCGGGCTAGATGCTTTCCACTGGTTTACTGTTCGGAAGACAGATCTTCCGTCCGCAACGGTGACAGTGGGTTCAGGTGCATTGGAGGCTGTCGGGCTGGACGGTGACATTCCAATCCTCTTCTGGTCAAAACATGCATAGAATGCGTTCTCATTGGGAAGGGATGCGCTTTTCTCTGCGATGTTGCACGACGTCGTTTTGCAGCCTCTTGTAGCATGTAAGCCCTGCCACAACTGACGGCTAGTCTGGGACTCGAATTTGGACTATTATTGACTCTTAGAATCTCTTATAGCTTTACGGAAGTTGTATCCCAATTTTCTGAACAGGTCGGGGTCAACTGATTTGAACGACGCAGTTCTGTACTTCAGTTGGGAGTAGATCTCCATTTTGATCTTTGGTTTCCGGTTTTGGAAAACCCGGATAGTCCTCTTTGGTGTACAGTTCTCAAAACACTTGCTGATAAAGTCCTTGACGGTGATGACATACTCCTACAGGCTGGCTACTGAGTAGTTAAACATGGAACAGTCTAACAACTCAAAGCAGCAGTGTTTGAGCTTATCTATTTTCTTGGACCAGCACTGTTCGACCTTCGGTCCCAGATCCTCACGCTTTTGCTTCTGTTTTTATGCACGGAGAAGGAACATATTCCGGTGGTCTGATTTTCCAAAGTATTGGTGGGGGCTGACCCGTAGGTGTCTGTGTTGGTTGTGTAGCAATGGTAAGGAGTGTTTGGCCGCTGCTGGGATAAGAGATGTGCTGCTAGTATTTTGATAACACATCTTGAAGTGGGCCGCATTGAAGTCATCGGCTTTGATGAACAGGGCCTCAGGGATTCCCTTGCCAAGGCTGTTGATCACGGATTGGAGTTCATTGAGTATGGGCTCCATGTTCACCTGGCGTTGGATTCCGACTGCCATCAGGACAATGAAAGTGAGCTCCAGTGACAGGTAGTATGGGCGACACTTCACCATCGGATTTTCCAAACTGGGTGAGCAGGAACTTACCAGGACAGTCATGTCCGAGCACCATGATGTGGTAATTAAGGAACAGAGCTCTCCACCTCTAAATTTGCCCGAGAACGCTGTACAGTTCATCCGGTGAATTGAGGTGCCCTCACATTGCATGGCGGAGTCAGAAGAAACGGGTGTAAGCTATGTTTCGGTGAGGCAGAGCACACAGCAGTTCCTCTGCTCTCTTTGCTCTCTTTGGAAGATCAGTTTGTTGCAGATAATCTCCACACTCTCTTAAATCAGAAACAAGGTGCGCAATTATTAGATGTTCAACAATAATAATGTGATCAGGGAACGAAAGGAGGTCATTCGGCCTATCGGGTTCATTCTTCTTCCGTGTAAGATGAATCCAGCAACTATCACTTGTCCCAACCCCTCCTTGCAGCCCTGCTAATTCATGACTTGAAAATACCTGTCCATCTCCAGTTAGAAAGGTACAGTTGAACCTGCCTCCACCAATCCATGTGGAAGTTCAGGCCATACCCCAACTACTCACTCCCGAAAAACAATGCTTTATTTCAGTCATGCTAGTTTGGTTCTTTTGTCAATCATCTCTGTTCTATTTCTCCCATATCTTGACCCCTCGGCCAATCAGAACGGGATCTTTGTCCTCTGTATCAGCACTTAATTGATCGTAACAGCTTCCATCCCTGTGAAACCTCCTTGGCCATCAACACACCCTCTCCAGCCTATGCCTATAATAAAACTGTTTCATCCCTTGACTTTTTGCAGTCAATATCTTCTGCGCCATTTCTCAAATCTTGACTGATTTTACAGATTGTTGTCTCACACACTCCAGTTGTGGTCGAGCCAACAGCTTTCTTTAATATTTCATAATAACTTCGTCGCTGTCTGACACAATGCTTTCTTTTACAGAGCTCGTGGAGCTTTTGATTTTCAGCCTCTTCCTCATCCTGGCTCGCAGTTGCCAAAGCGTTGTCGACAACTCCATTTCTTTGCAGGATGATATCAGCTAATGGACGGAATTGGACCTGCAAACGAGGCCACAGAAAGCCGGTCAGGGGCAATAACACCCATACCCTTCCATCTTTTTATGTGGGTCAGAGCGCTAGACAACTCGTGGAAGTACCTCAGAGTCCGAATCCGCAGGAAAAAAAGTTACTATATTTTATTACACTTGACGGATTGTGGTCTTACCTTTGGTTTAAATGCCTTCTACCAGCTCATTCCTGGTCTCTGCCGTTTAAGTTAAGTAATGGTGGACCTCTTTCTCATTACCCTTTTCCTGTGGATATTGAGATTTTATAAATACTGGTTGTCGCTGGTTTGTATGTCACCAGTGTTCCTGAATGACTTGCACCATGAAGCACATCGTGGAACTTAAGACGTCACTCTGGACAGCGACGTGAAACAGAATCCGAGTCGTCCTCTCCCCATCAGATTTCCGCCTCTCACTGCCATATATTCCGAGTCCAGTATGCCACCATGACAAAATACCACTGATCACCAAGACATTCGTTTCAGATTCCGTCTTCTTGTTGGGAAATGGAACAAACATGGACACAAGTTACGAAACTATTAATTTCAATCGTGCCACGATCTTCTCTCCGGTATTTCTGACGGTGCGGAGAAGACCGACGCTGGAGATGGTGGAGCACGCAATGTAGGAGTGATTCCATTGCGGACGAGACCGTGGCTGGAGACGGTGGAACGCACGATGTAGGGCGGGTTACATTGAGAAGAAAGCGTGTCGGTCTCTCGGACAGGAAGGGCCTGGGGGATAAGAGCGGCCGGAGACGAGGAAGTCGATGTTTCATCACATTGAACTAACTCCAATCAAACTCTTGTTGTTGAACAAAATGAGAGGATCAGGACAGCAGAGACCGGCGGGACACCCGGTGTGGGTAACAGAGGCAGATGGAAGCCGCCACATAGGGAAATAACAGCAAGCCGAAATAGACATGAGAGCACACCCACATGCGGAGAAGGGGGAGAGAGAGGGAGGGAGAGAGAGAGAGAGAGAGAGAAGACGGGCAGAGAGAGAGAGCGAAGACTGGCAGAGAGAGAGCGGAACCTGCAGTGACACCTATTCTCGTGTCGTTCACATATAACCGGTCGCTCTGTTCTCTCTGCGCTTCCCACTGAGGTTGAGGCCTCCAGTGGCGACAGACCTACGATTCCCATTGTGATTGGTAAGGGTGGCATTTTTCCTGCGGCGAAAGGGCCGCCAGTAAAGTGAATTTCAGCTGACGGCAGGCTGGCATTTGGAGGAGAATTGTTTTTCGTTCGCAACCTGTACCACACAGGTAGAATAGATTTTCATGTTAATATTTCACCGTCAGGGATATGTTTATCGCAGTGTTTTTAAGTACATAATTCTCCCTTCCTTTCTACAAGTTGGTAATGCAGGAAAGGGAGCACGAACAATTATTTGAAACGGCTGCTTAAATCACGATTTTCTCTAATTTAATGAATCTAATGATACAGTTCAGCGGGTATTTCACCGCGTTCTTCAGCTCCTCACGGAATTTGCTCTGAGTCACTACATAAATACACGTGTTGGTGCAGGAACTGAGAAGCTGCAGCATTACCGATGTACGCTGTATAGTAAAAAGGGCATCGGTTACAGTGTAATAATAATTCTTTGAAATTCGTTGATAGATGTAAAACACCACCTGTGTTACCCACAACAGTATGAAACTGCCGCTTATACTGAAGAGTAAAACGATGGATTTACTTCGATTCTCGCTCTCCGGGTCCTTGTCCTTCTCTCCATTGCTGCAGCCCCGGAGCGCCCTGCGGACTCTGCTGGCCGCTAAAATGCGTCTGACGGTCAGAACATTGAGCAGCAAAATCAGAAAAAACGGAACACACGGGGTTAATATGCGATGAAATATCTCATATGCCACCCATGCAGTGGACGTATAGAAACTCGATTTATTGACACAGCCCCAGGGAACATTATTGATTATTTTTCTCGGTTCTTGTGTAAAGCACCAGGGAACACTCTCTAAACAGCCCAGCACACTCACTGCCCCGATAACCACAGCCGCTGACCTCTCGGTGCAATATTTCGCCTTCAGCTTCTCACAACATATCGACACAAATCGATCAAAGGTGAAAACGACCGTCAGCCAGACAGAGACCTCGGTTCTCGCAAAAATCAGCCAAAGACCGAGACTGCACAAGGGAGGAAAGTCCAGGAATGAGTCGGTGAAATATAAAAAATTGATCCTCCTCAATATGACGTCAGAGATAATGACATGGAGATCGGCCGCTGCCATTCCCACCAGGTAGCGAGTGATACATTTGGAGAGACCGCAATTTCCTCGGGAAAGGATTACAATCGCCACCAAGTTCACTGCAAGAAAGAGAGGAAAGAAACATGGAAGTTACTGAGCAGACACGGCGTCAAAGAAACAATCTGACAAGACGAGTAATATTACGAGATTTATTGGTATATCGTCTGGTGAAACCTGGCCCAGGACCATGAGGAGGGCCGGTAGAGGACTCTATGTCACTGACAAGAGGATTGAGTCGAAGAATGTGGGTTAATCACGGCTAACATTTCTATTTTGTTGTTGAAACGTGAGGGGAATTAATTGGACGACTGGGCACCATCTGGATCAATGTCTCCTCAGAAGCCATAAGGGTGTAACGAATAACTCGCAGGTTTTTTTTCGAAGCCAGTCTACACCTTGATGCGAAAAATAATTAAAGCTGTTCGCTATGTAGAAGCAGTGAAAGTAGATCCACTTCCCTGTCGCATCTGCAGGCGGGCGACACAACCGTGGAAGTAAGGCTGGTTTCAAAAACATTCTAATCGTCGTGTTTGACTTTGCCAATAAAATTCCTTTCTTACCGCTCCGTTTGAGGTCTAATTTAATTGCGACACGCCGAATTTAAATCTCGTCAGATTGTTTCAACGTTGGTCCCGGAACCCGCAATGTACCCTAGAAAGTTATTTCAAGTTCACCACCTTCTTGTGGGCCTCTCCAAGATGAGGAATAATTGCCGAAGTTGCCAGCCTCGGCACTTTTATTGACCTTGAGGATTTGGTGGAGCGACTCTCAAAGCCGAAGGATCCTTCTCTCACGGTTTTCTTTGTAATCGTGGCATCAAATTGAACAGGATGGGAGTCTTACCTTCACACTGGGGGCATAAGCTGGGACGCGCGAAGAGTCGTTGTAAATCATGAGGTTAGCCAAATAGAACGGTCCATGGTTACAACTCTCAGTACACGTGTAAAGGCTCAAATCGGGGTAAGGAGCAAGACATGGCATAAATATAGATATAATTAGTCTGCTCCACAATAGCAACAACGATAATCCCCATGAGATCTGCTGTTTACATTCCCATCAAATACAGTGTGATGCATTTGGAGAGTTCGCATTTTCCTCGAGACAGGATCACAATCGCCGTTAAATTAACTGAAATGAAACAAGGAGTGTTATTCCAACCTGACGAAACTGATCTATTTCAGTTGACAATTCCGCTGGATTGTGCCGAATTGTTCTCATTCCGCTGAACCAATGTTGTACCTCGATGATTTAGAATCTTAACGAGTAAATACAGTCCGCACGGGCGCTGTCACTTCTTCCAATCTGGAGAGCAATGACGAACCGGGGTGACAGTTGCGGCGGCAACTCTCCTGCAGTTTACAGCAGGGTTTCTGCAATCCACAACAGTACAGTGAGCTGATGATTGCCCCATTGATCGAGACTTGGTCCATCCTTGAATCAGAAAATCCTGTACGCAATAAAATGGACTCAGTGAGACTGTTTCTTTAGGTATAACATATTTTGGAAGTAGAAACACAGAATGAAAATTCAAATTGGTAAAAGAACGCTAATGGGGAAACCGCGAGATTTGTTTATGTTATTGTTAAAAAAATGAAGAGACAATTCTCGTGTTGAATTATGGTTAAAAAAGATCTGCATGTGGAATGTAAACTGGTAATTTCACGGAAAGGGGTGTCAGGTTATTATTGTAACTTTCCAAGTTTATCTCTGATTTAGACTGTTACGTTGTACAACATATACCGGTGACGTTTCTTAAAGTTGAGTCAGGTAAAATGCTGAAACAATATCAGCATCATCACCAAATTCATTGACAAAAGAAGCGAATATCAAATTGATTAAAATACGTTAAGATAAAAATAAAACAATTAGCTGCTTGACGCCTCGTCATTCTGGAAATACTCATCAGGTGAGGCAGCAACTGTGTTGCGTATCAAGCCGGCTATTGTACAGTGTAGCCGATAGAGCAAAACGAGGGCACGACACAAATACTACCCAGATCCATTGTCTTACCGGTAATACCAGAAGCTGCAAGCGAAGGATAGAAAATATTCGCTGTGTAATAAGTTGTTGCATATCCCATCTTCTGTGTGTAACAGCATCAATTGTATAGAACGTTCCAACTAACCATATGTACCAGGGATTGGTTTAACAAACTTTCATACAAGAGATGGAAATTAGACTGAGAGAATACTGTGTCCATCTCCTCAGTCATATCAGGTGCAAGCCACTGAACAAACATTCAGGGTGAACTATGTTTACTCCTTTTGTCACTGTGTAATGAATTTGCCCCCTCGTGGGTTATTACAAGCTAGTAAATTTTGAAAAATATGTTAAGCATTTTCGATGGAGTATGCTACAAGTTCAATTTCTATGACACGAGGTTACAGCTGCTGAAATAGAACAATAGATCAGTATTATTTAGAACATGGACACTCAACTTGAAATCGGTCGCATTTGTCACATTAGGCGGAGCACATTGAGCTTATGAAATTAAGGAAGAGAGTTTAGTTGGCAGGTGAAATAAAGTACATGTCTCCCTTGAAGGGTACGACTCATCCCTCCCTTTGGATTTCGGGAAGTACTCGTGCTCGAAATTACAGGGACAGCTGAGGAAATTTAACGCAATAAAAATATATTGTATTCACCTACACCGAAGATATCAACTCATGCACACCTGTGATAAACACACGGTAAACCTATTCACAGAACTGTCCTAGTGGAAGAACTACGTTTCCTAACACGAAGCACCTGCAATTCTCCAACTGAGAGACATGACCACGTCACATCGCATCATGGACGTTTATTGCAGTCTCATTTTTATATTTATACAACAATCACGACGTTTTTTGTAATTCTTCCAAGGTTCTGATCCGATATCAATTGTTGCCACGCCATGTCCTGCGTGACCGTAGCTCAAAAGGACGATCCTCTCGGAGATTGTTGTGCCGATAACTCTTTCAGTACCAAGTAGCCGTGATACTGTTTCCTTATTTACTTTCAGGTGTTTTGTTTTCATTTCCTCACGACTGCAATCATCCAACCCCGTTGCCAGTCAACTATACGCAACTCCATAAAATAACAACGTATTATCTTCGCGCTGTCCTTGCGTGGGAAATCCCGCGACATGATTACATGTTACGAAATAATATCGGGGCATTTCTCATTGTATCGAGGTGCCAATATCACACTGCCATCCAAACTAGGTCACAAAAACGTGAAATATTCCGGTACCCTTTCCCTATTCATTGTCACTTCACTCAAGTTTATTATTCAAGTTACTTCACTCTTTCTTCGGGACCTTTCAGAGCATTTTCATCTACTAATGCAGTGCACCACTCTGCATTCATTGGTGAATCTGTACTCAGAGGTCTGTTTGGGAATGGGAAGTGGAATTGAAGTGGTTGGCTACCGGGAGATCCTGGCTCTTGTGGCGGATGGAGCGAATGTGCTCGACTAAGCAGACACTCAAACTGCATCGAGTCACACCTATGTCAAGCAGGTCACACGGGGAACACCGGATGCAATAGATGACACCCTGAGATTCACAGGTGAAGCTCTCCCTCGCCTGTAAGGAGTGTTCAGGGACCTTAATGGTGGCTATGGAGAAGGTGTAGGGACAGTTGTGACACTTTGCACCCTGGCAGTGGTGAGGGACGAGTCGATAATGGAGTCGCGGAGGGAGAGGTTCCTGCCGAAAGCGGAGAAGGAGCGAGAGGGTAAGATGAGCCTCGTGGTGGGAACCCGTAAGTGATGGTGGAAGTTGCAGAGAATGATACTTCTGATGCGGAGGCTCGTAGGACAGGAGGTGACGTCAAGTGGAAGCCTTTCCTTGTAATATCGGGAGGAAGGAAACAGGTGAGGGCAGACGTACCAGAAATGTACAAGGTGCGGGTGAGGGCTGCATTGATGGTGGTGGAAGGGACACTCGGTTTACTGTACAAACAACACATCTCAGGTGTAATGGAATGCAAAGCACCGTCATGAGAAGAGATGCGGAGGCGGAGGGACTGAGAAAAGGAAATAGCATTCTTAAAGATGACAAGGCTTGAAGAGGTAATTGTGGGAGTCATTGGGTTTGTCGAAGATGTCGGTGGATAATCTTTCTCCGGAGATGGAGACACAGAAATCAAAAAAATCAGAGAGAGTTATCGGAGGTGAGCCAACTAAACTTAAGGGCACGATGTAAGTTGGAGGCAAATTTGATGAAATTGATCAGCTCAGCATGGGTGCAGGAAGCAGCACCAATGCAGTCGTCAATGTACCGAAGAGATAGTGGTGGCGTTCCGGTGTAGGCTTGGAACATGGACGGTTCCCACTGTTACGGACGCAGTGAATGTCCCTTTTAGATAGTGTGTGTGCGTGTGTGTGTGTGTGTCTGTGTGTCTGTGTGTGTGTGTGTGTGTGTGTGGGGCGTGCTTACGTCAATAGAAGATAAAGGACGTAATGACGTTGTTGAAGAAGTCAAAAGAAGAAGAGAGAAAGAGAGAGAAAGGGGAGAGAGACACCAGCCTGCTAGTGTTCTCTATCGATGGATGAGAAACAATAACTGTGTCTGCCACAGAAATCCATGTGTGGAAATTGGAAGTAATCGCGGTGGAGTTCTCTTTGTTGCTGACCTGTAGAAGGAAGCAGGTAATTGTGTGTGGACGACCACGATTCGGATGCTTTTCGGGGTGAGGAAGTCACTACCAAGTAAACACTGAAGTGTCGTTTGGGTTCCATCGTGGAACATTTGGATTTCGTATTTACTCTTTCTATGTTTCTCTACGTCTACGTCTTAGCTTCAGACAACAGTGGTTGTTGAAGAAGTCTTTGCTCATGTTTCACCTTATGGCTTGCGGAACTGAACTTTAACAACCATTCCTGAACTTGGAGTTTGGGACTTTGCCACACACACACACACACGAAGAGTTTAGTTTTTGGGGTTAACGTTCAATGTTTAACGTTTTTGAATTCTAACATACTAACATTTTTACTTTTATTTTTCGTATTATCATAAGTAGTGATTAATAAAATAGTTTTTAACACTGAATCATGCTCAGTGTGTTTCTTTTGTTGCTGGTTCGTGATAAAATTGGGGGCTCGTCCGGGATCCAACCTCTGATGTGGCTCTACACATAGCCGATCACATTGATCCTAAAGAGACCTCCCAACCTATAATTTTGCTCTTAAAATACTTACAGGATCTGCAAGGATTCTCCATTAACTTAACTGGCAAACCAATCTCATGTTTTTCTTTGTTTCCCTTATGTCCCGCTGAAGTGTTGTCCTACATCCTTTTTTCCCGTCAAGCGATTCACTTGATCCCATTTACCTAAACCTAACATACACCTCCTCTTTCCTTCCCAATTCCTTGATATCCCTCGTTAACCAGGATTCCCCAATCCTGCCAGGCTTCCAATTCACTGTAAAGGGAACATACTAGCCCTCATCTCTCCTCGTCGTACGCATAATTTCAGCTGCTAAACTGAACTTTAATTCAGATTTTTGCCAACCCAGGTGTTGCGTTTAATGGTAGAAATAATATTTTTTGAACATGATTGCAGCTCAGACATCGTGGCAAAGAAATAGAATGTGCAACAGTATCCTTTAATATGTGAACTAACTATATTTAAATTGTTTGTAATATCCATCTAGGAACAAAATCCATTGCATAGTGACATCATGAGTAAACATATTTTCTGTTCGTTTGTTCTCTGGGATGTAAATAATGTTACTGATATGGTCGTCGTACTAATTGGCTCTCTGGACATTCCCTCTTCTGTATAAGAGTTTGTTAAACAAGTAGGCAGTTCATATGATTAATTGGAATATTCTGAACAATTTATCGCTGTCTCACACAGAATATGGGATATCCAGCAATTTACTACATAGCGAGTATTTTCTATCCTGTACTTGCAGCGGTTGGTATCCCTGGTAAGTTACTGGAGCTGGTTACTGACTGCGTGTTTCCCAATTCTTGCTGGGCCAGCTGCACTGTAGAATAGATGAGTTGACACCCCGCACAGATGCTGCATCAGCAGATGAGTGACTCCAGATTTTTTCAGACTACAAGCATTTGTGTTTGTTCATGTGTGTTGATCGTTTTGATTTCGAGTTCTTTTGATAATGACATCACTTCAGTTAATGCATATGTTGGTCCTGTTGCCAGCATTTTACTGACATCGACTTTCCGAAGCATTACCAGTCTAAGTACTTCAACGTGTGAGCCTACATTAATAAAGAAACTTGGAACTTGCAGGAACGAAGAAGCAATGCTTCCCGTCGCCGCCGTTGTTGAAAAGAAGTCCCGGGTCATTTCAGTCATCATGCAGCTAATAAGAGCTCCTTTTTGCATCTGCCCAAATGTCTCTTGAGTTGCAATATCAAGGTGAAAGGTCTCCCCGCTTTCCATTTTAGGACTCTTCTGACATTTGTTTCCTTTTTATTTTAAATCTGTGCTCTACTTGCCAAATATGTTATGCCTGGAGATGTGATCCTTCTCAGTCTATTTTCTTACCACCATCAATGCTCCTGTGAGTATTTAAGCTCCATTGATGGACGAAGTCTCGATGACTGAGTAGTTCAGCCGCTCATCGGTCAGTGTGTCGTGGACTTCAGAGACCCGGCTGTAAAGAGCTGGGGATTTGCCAACGCAAGTGTCATCCCGGTTCGCCGTTGTCCTCCAGCTTGAGTGCAGCGGCTGAGTCGGAAGGACTGGTTTTCCATTCTAAGCCAACCAGACCCGGTATAGGATAAGAAAAATGGGAATCATTCAGCCCGGTACAGAACTTCTTTCAACGTGTAAATCAAGTAAATCGCAATGGGTTTCGTGCACTTGAAACTAACTCTTTGTTTCTTTTTTAATTGCTTGCAGTTAATTTAATGGCAATTGTGATTCTCTCTCGGGAAAAATGCGGACTCTCTAAATGTGTCACTCGCTACCTGGTGGGAATGGCAGCAGCTGATTTACTGGGTGTTGTCATTGCTGTTGTAGTGGAGCAGATTAATAATATCTATATGTATTCTAGTGTCTTACTAATTACTCCGATATGCGCTGTGACACTTGTCCTCAGGATTGCGACCATGGACTCTTCCGTTTGGCTCACGATTGCTTTCACTTTCGATCGTTTTATCGCAATTTCTTGTCAAAAACTGCAGGAACGATACTGCAGCAAGAGCACAGCGACTATGGTTATCGCAATCACGGGTGTACTGAGTTGTGCGAGGTGTGTTCCCTTTTACTTTGCAGTGCAACCTCTCGTTATCATTGACCACGTGCCGTGGCGTTGCATCGCAAAAGCTGAATACTATACGTCATCCATGTGGAAAGGTTATGAGTCATTCGACAGTATATTAACACCGCTGTTGCCAATCTGTCTAATCCTGCTGTTCAATGTTTTAACCGTCAGACATATCATAGCGGCAAATAGAGTCCGCCGAAGTCTACGGAACAACAGTGAGAATCAGACGGATGCAGAGGTGGCAAACCGGAGAAAGTCAGTGATTTTGTTGTTCGCTATATCAATTAATTTCATTTTATTGTGGATGCCCTATGTAGTACACTCCATGAACTGGCAACCGCAAAATTATTTTTACACAAACAAATATTTGAGTACCCCGATATATATCCTGCAACAATTTGGGTTCATGCTGCAATTTCTCTGCACCTGCATCAACACTTGTATCTACACACTGTCACAGAGGAAATTCAGGGAGGAGCTGAAGAATGGAGTGAATTATCTGTTTACATTAAATTGGCAACTCTGTAAATAACGTGTCAATCCTGTTGCAATGTTCTTTGAGTTCTCAAATAAATGGCCTAAAATATTCGGAGGTGTGGCCAATATGCCATCACTCAATGGATGTGTGTGGATAACAGTCAGGAGTATGCTATTTGAAAGCAAGGAAACAACATTAATTTGGTTAAATGGGGAAAGTAGACCGACGACTTAAGTGCTGGTTGTTCCACTGGTAGAATGATATTCACTTGATTGTTGATCCATGGGACATGAGTGTTCATCCTTCTGTGGCAGCTGGAAAACACAGAAGTTAAAGAAAACAATTGACATCAGATAAGCAGAGACGGACTCTGAATTGTTTCTGTGGACACAGCACACAACTGTTGGGAAATGCTGGTCCAGTGAGGAAGTTCAGCGTTCTTAATACAACTGAAGTAAACACGAGCTGAATAAAGAAAACCTTTTCGGACATGGAATTGGTCATACTTGTCAATGTTTGTTGTCAGATGATTGTGGTGGTGGCTGGTACCAAAAGTACGTACGTGGCTCAGGAGAACAATGATATTCCTTTTAAATTTTAAATTTAAATTAAGTTTTATTTACAGCGTATTAACAGGCCCTTTCGGCCCAACGAGTCCGCGCCGCCCATTTTAAACCCCCAAATTAACCTAACCGTACGTCTTTCGAAAGTGGGAGGAAACCGGAGTAAAGGTTTGTTTTCAGGCTGGTGGGGTGGGGGGGGGGGGAGGGAGCCGCCCCTAACATCCCCTCATACCAGAGACAAGAAATATGGTCCAAATTTTGATTTCAAACCGGAGTTCAACTCCTTTACACACTTATTCATTTATGTATGATTATTTTCCACTCCTTCGTGGACTTTATTTGGATCCCAAACAATGGTTAAGATTCCCTTTGAATGAAGTACTTAACATGGAACCTGTTTACATTTCGAGACCACCCTGTAGATAGGAAAGTTGTGCTTGCATTAAATGCTGCCTTTCCGATTCCTCAAGTGAATTAATGGATTAATGGTAAACGAGAAACTATCGGTGAAATAATCGGGATAGAAATCAATGTTACTAACAGAAGAAGTTTGATAATCAGGTAATACTGACCAGTTTCAGTTAATTACAAAATTTTGCATTAATCTGGAACAGTTTAATGAGGGGCCTCAGTCCTACTCCGTCATTTAACAAGAACAGGACTGATCTGCTTGTAACATTAATTCCTGGTTTCCGTCTGCCCTCTGCAACTACCCCACGCCTTGTTCATCAAGAATATACCGACAGGTGCCCTTAAATGTTCAAAACCTGATTGCATTGTCCTTTGAAGTGGACAGCAACGAAGACCTAGGGCCATCTTGGAGGATAGATCACATTAACTGTGCCTTAAGTGGGCGAGCATTTGTTTTAAAACAATAAGCCATAATTTTAGTTCCCCCTTTCTCATTCCGTCGAAGACTGATGATATCTTTAGCACATCTTTTTATAAATCCGCAAAATTTTTTTGCAGGTCAGTTATGATATTTCTGTCATGACCACTTTACTTTCCCGTTCCCACACAATCCCAATGTCCATTTCTGAATTCAGAAATGTATTAATATTTATAATATTATAGATCTTCTCTTCGGAAAAAAAACGAGGGACTAAAATCGGTTGGTATTCTGGCTTCACCGTTCATCCCTGCCTATGATTTTATGAATGTTAATGCTCAGATACAACAATTTGGAATGAAATCTGTTTGTTGGCCAATAATTCAAGAACATTTCGGAGAAGGATCGGAGACGTTTTTATCTTCTGCTGAGAACCACTTCAGGATCACACTTCTGCTTCCTTGAGATTTTAAATTCTGTGCATTATTTCTCTACTATCCAACAAATCTTCAGATGAAGATCATTCGTTATTGATCATAATACCCAACATACTATCATTGTGGGCATGTTATATTGGCGCCGGAAGCGTGGCGACAATTGCGGACTGCCCCCAGAGCACTCAAAGATTTCACTGTGTGTTTCTATGTACATTTGACTAATAAAGATATCTTATCTTATCTTATTAACATACAAAATGCCTTCGACGTTTGTTTATTTTTTTCGGATGCTGTTTCTTTGCTTCAGGTTAAACTAAATTCTTTCATATTGTGTTCACTTTTCACTAACGGCTGTTGAACTACCAAATCATCAGTCAACCCTCTCATATTACACAACACTTGGTCTAAAATAACTTGGCATTTTTCTTCTCTGTTGCAACATGCATCAAAGAGACCCTCCGAAATTTGTTCTCTACCCTATTGCTACAAATTTGGTTTGCTCAGTTTCAACGTCGATGAATCGTTTGATACATCACACACGTCTCATCCACTGCTGTTTTCACAAATTTCGTCCGACCCTACACTATGCAACCCTTCACTACGAGGGAAAGTTTAGCATGGGCATCAGTGTGGCGAATCAAAGTAAATGGAAGTGGCTTTTAATGAATATTTATCTTCAATTTCTAACGGGGAACAAACGATGGAGACCAAAGAAATGATGGAAATCAGTTGTGATGTCTTCGACAATATACGATTTAGCAGGGAAGAGGTATTAGCTGCCTTAAAGTGCATTAAGGCGGATAGCTCCCAGGACCTGAACTGGTGCATTCTTAGACATTCTGTAAAGCTGGAGAACAAATTGTTGAGGCCTTTGCAGATAGTTTTTGTCCATCTCTGAGAAAGGGTGAGGTTCCGGACGGCTGAACAGTGGCTAATGTAGCACCATAGTTTAAACAGCTCAGCAGAAACAAGCCAGGAACCAACAGGGCGACGAGTCTGACATTGGTATTGGGTAAATTGCTGGAGGGGATTCTAAGGGACAGGATCTGCCAATATTTGGCCTGACGTAGGACAGTCAGCACAGCTTTGTGCTTGGGATGTCGTGTCTGAAAAATATCTTGGAGTTAGTCGAGGAGGTACGCAAGGGGATAGATGTGTGCAGGACAGTGGATGTTGTCCATACGGACTTTACCAAGGCCTTTGACAAGGTCCCTCATGTCAGGCTAGTCAGCAAGGTTAGATCACATGGGATCCAGAAGAAGAGAGCTGATTGGATTCATAATTGTCTCAGTGGAAAGAGCAGATTGTCATGGTAGAGCATAATTTCTCATACTGGAGACGTGGTGTGCCATAGGGTTCGGTGCTGGGACCTTTGTTGTTCGTAATTATGTCAACTATTTGGATGTGAATGTACAAGGCACAGCTAGTTAGTTTGCAAATGATCCTAAAATAGGAGGTGTTGTAGATAGTGCAGAAGGTTATGAAAAATTACAGGGGGATTTTGTTCAGTTTCGTATGTCGGTTGAGGATTGGCAAATGGCTTTTAATCCAGATACATATGAAGAATTGCATTTTGGAATATCAAACCAGTGTAGAACTTATACAGTGAATTGTAATACCCTGGAGGATGTGTAATGGTAATTAGGGACCTTGGCATGTAAGTGTATTATTCACTGAAAGTGGTGTCACCTGCAGATCGAGTGGTGAAGGAAGTGTTTGACACCCTGACCGTCAGACCGAGCACTGAGCAAAGGAGTTGGCAAGTTATGTTGCAGTAATATAAGCCGTTGTTGAGGCGTCATTTGGAGTGTTGTGCACAGTTTTGGTCACATTGACCAGATCGATCAGTTCCACGATTTCAAGGGACAGTAACAGGTGGAAACTGATCTCGATAAGTGCGAAGTGTTGTATTCTGTAGCGTGTAATACGGGTGGTACATATCCCAGAAATGGTAGGACATGGGGAGCCCTTAGAAACTTTTATGTCGAATTACATAGACTACTGAAGGTGGCAACAGCAGGGTTCTGAGCAATGCGTACGGTATGCTTGCTCTCAATACCGGGACACCGTTTTTAAATGCAGCGAGTTTATTCTCCAACTCCATAAAGTTTGTTTAGGCCACCCTTGCGACATTCTGCAATTATCTGATCTCAACGACAAAGGAAAGACGTGATTGCACAGCGAAGGGTGCAGGGGATTTTCACCAGGATGTTACTAAGGATGATCTTCTGCTGTGGGTAGAAATTGGATAAACAGAATTTATTTTCATTGTGACAGAGTGCGCCGAGGGGTGCTTGCTGGTGTATACATTTATGACAGGCACAGATGGCGAGGACAGCAGCAAACCTTTCCCGCAGCAGAGGTGTCTAAGACTAGAGGACCGAGGTTTAAGGCGAGGAATATGGAACTGTTGGGATCTGAATAAGATTTCTTTGAAGCAGAGATTGCTGACATCTGGAACGTCCTGCTAGAACGAATGGTGGAGGCATGTAATCCATCACTTATCAATAAGGAACACCTGGATAAACAAATGAATCTTTAACACACAGTAGGCTACTGATGAAGTGATTGTTATTCGTATTACGTTAATCAGTATTTGGTGGTTGTGGGACCAAAGGACGGTTTCTGGGGTGCATGTGACTCCAACTGATAATTACGCCACAATAGTTCCAGACAATTATCTCCTTGCATAAAAGAACGTCCAACCGCCAACTTTCTATGTGTACCCTCTCATGGATAAAAACAAATAATGCTGGAAAACTGACATAAACAGTAGCTTTTCATCCATTGCGGTTGGAAATTAGTGTACAGCAAACAATCGATGACTTGTATCCCGAGGATTCAAAGACTGACTGGTGAAATTGTAATATGAATAGTGGAATTTTCTCCACTGTGGCTAAGATTATCCTCGACATGCTTCTCTTATAACAGCAGAGATCTAATCACGTGTTGATGCAGCGACTAGTCGGAAGAAGAAAGGACATTTGCTTCTGGTGATTGCCAACACATCTGACCAATGAATGTGGTGTAGTTTTAAAGAAAACCTCAGTTGCACATACGCAGATAAGGCAAAATAATGTTACTGCTCAATGCTGAATTGTTCGGGATGTAGGAAAATAGGGGGAGCTCTTATGCAGGAAGTAAGCTGCCAGAAACTGCAGTAACATTTGGAGGAAGAATTACTGCAAACGTAGTACAACTGAATTTTTGAAAATAAATGATGCAAGAATACATCAAAAATTAACAATGAAGTCTCGTCGAGCAGGTTTTTAAGCAGAATACGTCTAGGTGCTGGAGAGTACTGCAGGATCTGCTTACAAAGTCAACCTGGCTCTTCGTAAACAGACTTTCATTGTGTGTCAAGACAAACCATTCAAAACAGAAGTTTCGGCGGATTTATGCCATTAGAGATAAGCACGTACATGGGGAATAATTTGTTTTGTTAAATATCTTCAGTCGCTGTAACTTTCAGGACTAAACCCGTCGTGATGGAAGTGGGCGACGTGAATATGCCACCGCTAGGCTTCAGTCATTTTACCTATCATATTGAACCCCGTTCCCTCATGGTGCGGGTCATGTACTGGGCCTAATCTGATAACGATGGTTATTTGAAGGTGATTGTCCATGTTCTAAATATTATTGATGCCAGGGAAAGTTATGTTCAATCAACTAGAACCTCGTGTCAGAAGGACTAACATTGCATCATGATATTCGAACAAGTTGCACAAACAAGTGTTTGTAATAACCACTGAGGAATTAAATGCAATGAACAATAGCACAATGAATAGAAGTAGTTCACTGTCAGTGATTGTTCAACAGGTTGTGGCTGATTTGAGTGTGGCGGTTTTCCCACGAATTGTCTCAGTGCACTTCCCTCTCCTATATAATAGTTTCTTGAACTATTGGCCAGTTCTTGGGATAATTGGAACGTTTTGAACAACTGCTGGCCGCTACTCGTTGAAAATGACGTATGCAAGAGTTTACGACGTAGCGAGAATTTACTATCCGATACTTGCAGCTGTTGGCATTCCCAGTAAGGTACTGCATATGGTTACTATTTCATTGGCTCCGTCTTTCTGCTATTTGTGTTACTAACTGCAGGTTGTTCTGTCTGCCGTCCACTAATTAATTTTACCATTTAAAATATTGGAGATGTTTACTTCGGTCCAGACTCTGACCTTACTTCACTCTCTCAATACGGATACAGAGGAATAACGGGCGGCGTTTCCATCAGACACATTCCAGGTTTATCCGGTCTCTTAGATCAGATGTTGTAATGTGAACTGCTCTGCATACGGAACGGGATTTCTTTTCGGAAATTGTTGCAGTGAATGGTTTGACTGGACTTGAATGGTTTGGTGATCTTGCGCGGACACCAAAACGGGAAAAAAATGCCAATCACTGCTGCTTCCCAGTTTGGATCCACGCTTCCCAATGATCAGTGACCCCTTAAAGATTATAACTGAAAATCGAAGCAGTACAGATGCGATCAGACTGAAATAAAAACACAGGAGTTTGGAAACACAGAGCAGATTAGACAGCAGCTGTGGAAAGATGAGTTGTGTTAACGGTTGAAATCGAAGGCTTTAAATCGGCACTGGACAATTTGAGGAACATGTTCGTGTCCGGAAGAGTGGGGAAGCAAAGATAGAACAAAGGGCCTCTCTGCATAAGGGAAACATCAGGGTTGCTGTAAATGAGGTTATCTGGTTGTGCGGTTCATAGGACCTTGCAGAGAGAGAGAAGGTTGATCTTCTTTTATAACATCAATGAAACTGTACAGTTAGAAGGTGAGAACACAATCACATAGCTCTAAGAATTGTGAGATGCGGAGCTGCAGCATGTGCCCAGCAGGTCAGTCCATGCCAACGGAGAGAGGACAACTGAGCTGATGTCACAGATGGATGACTGGTCCTTTCTGCTGCAGACGGAATCAGATAATTGTTCAAATTAGCGCAGCAAGCAAGGGAAATTGGAAGAGTGCTTTACGGAGAACCTGGACTTTAACCTGCCTTCTGCTTTATTACTTCATCGCACTCCCCGTCTGAAATTCTCTGTCTGCGGTCTCTGCAGTGTTTTAACGAGGCCCAACGCAAGCTTGAGGAACATGATCTCATCTCCTACTGGAACTTTGCAGCCTTCTGGCCTCAATGCGAATTCTTTAACTTTAGGCACCTCACCCTCTCTGCCCGTACAGAAGTCACTTTGTGTTTTTCTCACTCCATTGGCTTCACCTTCCGGGAAAGTCCGGAAACTCTGCATTATGAAACTCCTATAATCTTCTATTTCATGTTCTCGTTTCATTTCAACGTCTTTGAGAAGGAAACAACGTGTCCTCGGCAAATAATTGCCAATATTATTCTATCCACCAGGTGGCGCCGTTTATTCCCCACGGCAACAATGCACCCACTCTATAGAGATAAACCATTTGTTCCTTACATCCCGCCCTATCCTCGATGCAGCACAAGACCAAATTGTTTTCTCTCACTTCTAGTTTTGCAGAAGAGTCACCGACTTGAAACGCCATCCCTGATCTACAAATACTACCTGACCCAGCATTAACTCTTTCTTCCATTGCGGGTGTCTGCAGGATTTATCTGGAGGCGTTCCTGCCAGTGAATATTTCCACCCTCTGTCTCACAGCTCCATGTTCCGGACTATTAATCACATCTGTTATTTGCATCCAGACTTAGTAATTGCAGGCAATTTGGTGCCGGCAGCGGCGATTCCAGGCATCGACGCTTGCGCAGTGCGCTCAGCCTCATTCTCCTTTGTCAATCAGGTGAATTTGATTCCGCTAAACGTTTCTGAAACTAAGGTTCTGCTTTCCTTTCACCTTGCAGTCAATTTAACGGCGATTGTGATCCTATCCCGTAGAAAATGTGGACTCTCTAAATCACTCGTCACCTGGTGGGAATGGCAGCGGCAGATTTCATAATGGTTGCCATTGCTTTTATTGTGAAGGAGATTAATAATCTCTACTTGTACGCCAACTTCTTGCACATAACTCCGATTTGTGCTCTGACGCTTCTCTTTAAATTTGCAAGCCTGGACTGCTCCGTCTGGCTGAATGTTGTTTTCACTTTCGATCGCGATTTACTGTCAAAATCTGCGAAAATGATATTGTACTGAGAGAATAACAACTGTCGTTATCGTAATAGTGGGGGCTGTGTGCTGCGTGAGGTGCATTCGATATTACTTTGCAATTGAGCCTTATGTAATAATTGACAATATGCCTTGGCGTTGTGTCTTCATACCTGAATACTTTACTTCATCAGTGTGGAAGGCGTACGAGTTGTTTGACAGCATCAAAACACCGTTATTACCGATTTGTTTAATTCTTCGATGTAATGGGTTAACAGACAGGCACATACTAGCTGCAAATAGAGTTCGCTGGGGACTCCGGAGCAAAATTGAGAATCAAAAAGATTCGGAGGACGGAAAGCGGAGAAAATCGATTATTTTGTTGTTCGCTCTTTCGGTCAATTTCATATTATTGTGGATGCTCTATGTAATACACTCAATGAACTGGCAAACGGCGAATTATTCCTACACAGACAAAAACATGAATACCCCAATATATATATTTCAAAATTGTGTAACTGTGTTAACGTCGCACCAACACCTGCACAGAGGAAGTTCAGGGAGGAGCTGAAAAATGGAGTCAAGTATGTGTTGACATTAAATGGATTGCTATGTAACTAACAAGAATGCCATTTGAATGTAACTTGATTGTATGTTCAAATACATATTCTCAATGCTTTATAGTATTTGTAAACATTCCATAAACCCAGGAATGCAGATAGTTGGCAATCAGTATCCCACTGCTAACGTCAAAACAGTATAAACTGTTGGATTATTAGGGTAGCGATAGGGACGAAGTAATTCTAACATTGGTAAACGGCGTTCAACGACTGTACACATAGGGAAGGGGCTAGGAATGATAAAGGCATCCATGCTGGGAAAATTAATGTTCGCATTTATAACACGTTATGGCCGAATTATTTTCTGGGAGCATTGATTTACGTCATCAAATTTGTGCTCTCTTAAAATTATGTAATAACAGGTATACAGAATTTGTTCCTTCTGTGGGTTTCAAGGCCCCACGCGATCACAGTCTAATCCTATTAACTCCTACATGAACTATGATTTTTCAGCACAATTGTTTAGTTACATTTCCCTAAAAGATCAAAATTTCCTGTAAATTAATTAGTTAGAACTGAAGTTGTTTCCAGCCTTTGTCGATTCTCCGGGTGCCGTGTTTTGCCATTCGGGTTCTCGGATTATTTTCCTCAGTCAGCAAAATAAATTGCTGTTTCCCGTCAATTGACACTTTCTTTGCAACCGAAGGAGATGCAACATGTCCTTTCAGTTCTTATCTCCCGCCATTCAGGGATCCAATCTGTCATTCGAGGTAAAGCAGCCATTGACTTTCACTTCTTCTAACCTTGTGCACTGCTTTCCGTTCACAACTTTGCCTCCGCGACATTGTAGAAGCCAAACGCAATTTAAGTGATTGCTTTATGAAGAACCTGCGCTGAGTCCACAGGAGGAACCGAGAACTTTAACTTTCCTGCCATTTTATTTCACCAATTCGCTCCCACTCTGAGCTCTCTGTCTAAGTGTCTGCACCTTTGCAGCGCAGTTCCAGAAACATACTTGCACTTTATAATTTACTGCCTGCATGACTCTATATTGAATTATCTAACTTCCAAGAACTTGCTATTTCTTTCTTCTGGTACCATCACTTGTCATTTATTCATGCAATTCTTTTCATTTTTATTTTCCTTTTGCTCGTATGGTTTGGTATTCCTACCACATCCGGTAGGCCAGACAATAAAGCAGAATCCGGTATTAACAACCTTTCCGACACATTACGCAGACAAATAAGTTGAACTGTGCTTTCAACTGTCACTAATTCACCCTGTTGCACTAATTCTTTGGTCCAACAATTGTTATCCCCGGTCATCTCTGTTAGGTTTTTTTTTACAAACTTAGGTTAATTACAAATTAGGCCGCGTTCCCTCTTTAGCATTGCTTAGGAAAGGTCTTTGACCTGCAATGTTAAGTGGTTTCTCTTTCCACAGACCCTGCTTTACAGGTCGAGTTACTCCAGCGTTCCTTTTTTTTCAGATCGCAGCATCTGCTGATTGAATTGTTTCCATTGCTACATATTTTCTTACGTGAGGGCATCTCCATTGTTCTATCGCAAGTGTGCCAATCCTGACAGGTGCACATGTAACAGACGAAACTGGAAAAGGTTTTGGGTCTCTGCGTGTTGTTTTTGCATTTTCACACAGCACCTGAAGAGAGATTTACGATTTCCCCAGTACCAATCACGTTAATAACATATCACACCCCGGATTTTTGATAAAGGGAAAGCTATTCTTCTGAGGAAAGCTCAGACAAGCTGAGCGACGACACACTGTGTTTAATGGAGTGAGATGTAATTTGAGTGAAACATGTAAGGCCCTGAGGGGTCATGACAGGGACAATATCATGTGTGGAGGAGATTTACCCTGTTGGCAAGATCTGGAAAATCTACAACAATTGGACATCGTTTAAAAAAGTTGTTACAGCGTAAAGTATGTTGAAACTTTGAATATTGTTCACTATTTTGTAAAAATATTGCTTAACTAAACGCAGTGTATTTAAACACATTTTACTCTCTGTGCAAGAATGGTTGATAATTGAAGGCACTGCCAGAGGAGATTCTGGAATCAGATAGAATTATCAATGATAGGCAAGCCCAGCACATGAGTAAAAAATAGAAAACTGAAGCACTTGCCAGAAACTTCAGTTAAAGGTGCAGAGTGGGTGACCCATCCTCAGCATGACAGATACCAGTTTTCAGCCAATTCGATTCAGGCCACGAGATATTAAGCAACAGCCACATGCATTTCATGCAACAAAGTCTCTGGGCCCTGACAATTTTACAGCAGAACTACTGAAGGTATGTGCTCCAAAACTTGCCGCGCCCTTGGGCAAGCTGTTTCAATGCAGCTATAACACTGACATCCACTGCGCAATGTCGAAAGATACCTGTGTATGTCCTGATTAATCTCAATCAGCAGCAAAGCAAGGGAAGGGCTGATTGTTGGTCAAGCGACACTTGCTTGGAAACAACCTGCTCACAGAAGCAAAGTTTGGCTTTCACCAACGCCACACAGCGACAAACCTCTTAGCTATGCTCCAAATGTGGGCAACATAAATTAACTACAGACCTGAAGTAAGAGTAATTCCTTGATATCAAGGCAACATTTGAACGCGTATGGCATCAAGGAACTCTGACTAAACTGGATCAATGGGAACCAGGCTGGATCAATGAGAATGAGAATCTTCTGTCTGGAATCACACCTAGCACGAAAGAAAATGGTTGCTGTGATTGGGGGCAAATGTTCTTAGCTGCAGGATATCTCTTCAGGAATTCCTCAGCGTAGTGTCAGCCACTAAATTATCTTCAACTGCTTTACACATGATCTACTTTAAATCGTAATGATGGCACGATCTTCAGCACCGTTCGCTACACTTCAAATACCGAAGCAGTCCACATCCAGATGTAGAAAGTCCAGGATAATACCCTGGCATGCGCCAACGGGTGAGAAGTAACATTGGACCACATAAGTACTAGGCAATGACGATATCCAAGAAGAGAAAATCCTGCTATAGCCCCCTGACATTGCAGATAAACCTGGTATCTACATATCAAAGCAAATCTCTGCAGTTCCGCCACACCAGCGCTGGACATGGGAAATAAAAAGAAAGGAAAGGCTTCAAAATATTCGCATCACACATGGCTTTGCCCCAGATGTGAATGCCTTATCGGGGATTGAAGCATTCACGTGCAAATATGTTGACCAGCTGACCATTGGGTCCCCAGCATTAGAAACGTCAAGTTTCGTCGATTTAATTCACGTCACTGCTGGGACAGCTGGGTACGTTAAAGGTTGCGCGATCAGACATCATTCCCGCTACGGTATTGAAGGCCTGTGTTTAAAAGGAGTTTCGCCTCTGGCCAAAGTACAGTGATCACACTGACGTCGACCCCATAATTGTTCAGACGTGTTGTCTTCATAAAAGCATAGCACAGCAGGTTCCTGTTATCACACAGAGTCCACTCACAATGATAAGGAGAATTGTGAATGTTCATGGCCTGTGCATTCAGGCTACATTTCCTATCTTTCCCCAAATTACCATTGCCTGGTTCAAGTATAGACACAACCAAAGCGCTCCCGATATTATCACAGCCGTGCCCCCAAAAATGGCCAAAGAGCCGATATCAAGAGAGGTGTAGTAACTGGTCTTTATTTCAAGACCACATTTTAACATATGGCCTGGTAAACCTGCTCAATGGGCATCAAGGTGAAAATATTCCAAACAATGCAATCACTCCTGGCAAAAAAACAAAGATATCTGTGGTTCAAGGGTAATCGTGGGTCGAAATGCCTGACCCTGGAAGTTCCACGGTATAGATTCATAAGTTGTTACGATGTCAAGTTGCTACTTGGTGAGTATCCCTTTAAGGCACCTGGACAGTAGTGCAGTAGTGTGTGTGTGGCTTTATCTGACTACTGTGAGTGAAAGAAAACAATTAGTGCTGGCAATTGCACAGAGCGACGAAGGGAGAGAGCGAGAGAGAGTTGGTAACACTGACTGCCAGTCTCTGTGTCTGCGAGTAACGGAGAAGAGTAGTGACTGTCACGATACAATCCATGTATGGATTTTTGGAGCAATCTGTGGAGTCCACTTTGTCTTTAATCTGTACTGGAAATGGAGACCTTCGGTGACTGAGGTGTCGTATGGATTCCATCGTGGAACTTGTGGGTTTTGTAAACCCCTTCTCTCGACATTCTCTCTACAATCGACTGTGGTTTTCAGAAGCCCTTGCTCATCGTTCTACTTTATAACTTGCTTAACTGAACTTCGAGAACTATTCCTCGACCTGGGGGTTCGGGAACTTGCCACACACGCACACTCGAGTATATTTTGGGCTGAATGTCTGATATCGAACTTTTTTTCTTTCTCTTATTATTACAAGTAGATTCTAACATTTAAATGGTTCATTGTGTTTCTATTGTTGCAGGTACGTAACAAAGTCAACTAAATTCAGGTGATTTATCAATGGTCTTCCATTTATTATGTCGGAAATGGGAACTTGCCTAATGAGTGCTCAACATTCAATCTATATTCCAAATCTCCCGAAATGAAGCAGCACAAATAAACTCAGGGAATGATTGTTCAGTAGGAAACATACGTTTGGAGAAATATTCAGTCAAATCCATAAGGAAATCACAGTTCAGTCAAGTAAAAAGGGCAGAAAGGGGCATGATAAGACATAAAGGAGCACTCAATGGATAAATTGTATCCACTTAAATTTAAGACGATGAATAGGAAGGTAGATATAAGGTTGATCAATATGAGGGATTCTGCTGGTGTTGCAATCAAAGAGACATGGTTAGAAAATGGGCAGGAAGGATGAATCAACATTCCAGCGTTTAGAAGTTTACGGCGTGATAGAGAGGAATGTAGAAGAGAAGGGGACATGGTATGATTGATCAAGTATAGCACTGCCGTAGTAATGAAGGACAATGCCTCAGAAGACTCTTAAAATGAGGCAATGGCGGTAGTGGACAGTAGAGACTGAAGATGCTGGAATCTGGAACAAACAACAGAATGCTGGAATGAAACTCGACAGCTCACATAGCAGTCGTGAGGGCAAACGGTGAATATCGACATTTCGGGTCGGGACCTACATCGGGATTGCTAAGAAGAAGAGGTTAAATGGGCAGTGTAGAGCTGTACGAGGGAGGGGTTTAATATATGTTAGGAGGAGAAAGGTAAGAAATAGAAAGGAAGGGAGGGGAATTGATGTGTAGATGGGACCGGATGTAGAAGAGAAGGGGAAGCATTGGGAAAGGTGAAGAAATGTAGAATGAACCTGGGTGGACAGGTTAATTTGTGTGGCAGATCAAATCCTGGGGTGTTCTTTATCTGAAACTGAAACACTCTATATTAATAATCTCAAGATATGAGATACCGGTGTATGAAATGTCGGTCTTACAATTTGTCTGTCTTCCAATTCGCGGCAACGAAGAAGTCCGAAGGCAGACAGCTCTGTGTGGGAGTAGGAAGCAGAGTTAAAATGACATACAACAGGATACTTGAGATGGCCGTGGGACAAAGAACAGGTCTTTCGTACAGCGGTCGTCTATCGTACATTTGGTTTTTCCACTGGTAAGATGGTCACATTGTGAACACGCAATGCAGAATACTGAGTTAGACAAGGTTCAGGTGAACGACTGCCTCAGATTTAAATGCAGCTGAGGTCCCAGTCCCAGTGAATAATGCGGAAGTTAATATCACCCATACAACAACCCACTTGCACTTAGATCTTTCTATAATAGGCCTACATATCTGTTCTTCTCTCTTCCACTGGCTATTGGGAGACTTATAATATAATCACATCAGAGTGATTGCACCTTTCGAATTTTAGAACTCGGAGTGCAACTTTATCATTCTCCTTGATTAGTAATGCAATTGCTCGTCCTCCATTTTTATCTCCCACTATATATCATGGCAGCATGCGGAAAATATCACAAAGTTGTTGCCGGGTCATGAGGGCCTGAGTTATGAACAGAGACTGGGTGTACGGGACTGTTCTCTCCAGAGGTTGTGGGAGGTTCTGGGGTCTCTTTATAGAAGTTTATAAATTCATTAGTGGAATGTATGATTCAGTTATTTTCCCAAAGTAAAGGAGGCTAAAACTGGAGGGCATAGGACTGGAGTGAGATAGTAAAGGTTTAAGCGGCGGCCGAGGGGTAGGTTCATCACACAGATTGTGGTGGGCAGATGGAAGGAGCCGCCAAGGAAGGTGGTGGAACCGTGTACAAATTACAACGTTTAAAACACATTTGGAGCGGTGCATAGATAGCAAATGTTTAGAAAGGTCCAGGATAAACGCAGGTAAGTGGGATTAAGGGCCTGTTTCCGTGCTGAGTGTATCTACGACCGCATGCCCGTTATATACATTGTAATATAAATGTATATAGACAGCATATAACTTTCCGTTATATACATTGACAAATTAGATTTGAAAGTTGGACGTATGGATAGTAATTTTTCAGACGGCGCAAGAAGACGTGGCGATATTAATAAGAAGGTTATATTAGGATACAGGGTGGTAAAGATCAGCGGGTGAATTGGGCAGGGCAATGGTAGGTGGAATTGAATCGCGAGAAGCCTTACTGACTGATGGGTGTAGGCCATACACTATAGACGGTAGTGCATTAAGGAGCATAGAAGAATAATTTGACATTGCATAAAACTCCATGGATTCCTGAAGGCTCCAACACATGTGGATAAGACGGAACTTTTGGACAGGTACATGGACAGGAAATTTTTGGAGTGATAAGAGCCAAATGTAGGCCATTCAGAATAGTTGGGTTATGCACTTTATCCAGCATGAACGAGGCGGACCGAAAGATCTACTTCCCTGCTGTGTAAGTCTGTGCCTCAATGCCGCTATTTGCCGGGATATTTCGTGTAAGAGCACCGAGTTGCAGTACAACTTCATAAAGTTTTGGTTCCACTTTGACCATAACATGTGTAGTTGCAACGCCACAGGAGTGGCATGGTTTCACTGGAGACTGAGCAGCGGAGATTCATCAGGATGTTCTTAAAGATGGAAAGGTTTGGCCCTCAGCCGAGGAGAATTGCCAGAGGTGTACAGCATTATGAGCAGAATAGATCTGGTAGATCATGAGGAACATTTGCCTATAACAGCGTTGGACTGCAGAGGTCAAAGGTTTATGTTGAGGAGTTAGAAATTTTGTGGGATTGAGGAAGAAGTTTTCACCCAGAAGTGGTTGGAAATAGGAAGACACTGAAGACGCATATGTTGAGGGCCGGAACTTTCAGAACAGTTGAGAAGCATCTGGAAAACAGTTGACTGTCCAAGGCGCAATGGACAACTGTTCAAGTAACGTTGATCATATCAGCAGAAATCAATACTTAATGGACAGCATGGACATCTTGGAGCGAAGTGTAAATTTCTGAGGTGTATGTGATTCCACTTGATATTCGCAGCACAAAAGAGCTGGAAAATGATCATCTTTTACAGGAGACTGTCGGACAATCCACCTTCACTGAGTTCCCCATCGTAAATTTTAAGTAGGAAGAACATGCGAGAAGAAAGCAGGTTTAGCAGCATCTGTGGAAAGAAACAGTTTATGGGACGTTTCACCAGAATTGAGAGAGAGAGAGAGAGAGGAAAAGGAAAGAAGCAACAAGAATCCATACGCCAGCAACTGGCAGAAACGATGGTTTTTCATCCAAAATGGTTAGAAATCACTGCACAGAAAACAGTCGATAGGCATGGGCTGACTGGTGAAATTGTAATGTACACGGTGAATCTGATCCAGTGTGCCCAGGATTGATATCTGAATCGTACGGATTATACAACGTGTGTTTCTAACTGGACGAGGGTGTAATTTATTTGGATTTGACGAATAATTGGAAAACCAGAGAATATTTAAGGTATTAAGTCTCTCTGATAGTAAAACAAATATTTCTATTACTAAAGAGAGAAATCTCGGAATATAGCAACATACGCTGTCATCAGTGGTTTTAGTTGGAGGGTTTATTGAAACAGGAATGAAACTGGCAGACTTCGCATTTAAATCAGAAGACGGGAAATACTGCAACCATAATGTCGGTAAAGTTATGAAAGTAAAAGATGCAAGTGTGTACCCCAAAGTTCAACAATACAATATAGCGAACACGTCTTTCAGCGGATCAATATATTCTGCGAATACCAACTGCCTGTCCGAAAATAAGCTGCCTTTATGTCTCATTACAAGTCATTCAATTATATATTTAGATGCAGAATCTCATCCGTCCCGGTAATTTTCAGCAAATAAACCAGCCGTATAAGAAGAGGGAAACGTAAAGCTGGCCCCTCAAGTAAGTCCATTTTCTAAATTTACCTGCGAATTAACCTATATTCACTAATTTCAGGAACCTATTTGCTGCTACGACTGTAAAAAAGATGTTCACTTGGATGTGATTTCACATGTTCTAAATAATATTGATGCCAAAAAAAAAGATTTGTTCAAGCAACTCCAAACTTTCATGCCCGAAAGATAAAACTTGCAAAGTGTTATTCAGGCAGATTTGACAAACGAGTATTTGTAATATTCCTTGAGGAATGAAATACGTTGCACAATAGTACATTGAGCAGAAATAATTTAAAGTAAGTGTTTGTTCAGTGGGTTGTGGATGATGTAAGTGAGCAGGAGTTCGAACCAATGGGCCATTGGATCATCCCTTTCCTGTATAGGAGCTTCATTAATCAATGGCCTGTACATGGAGTAGTTGAAAGGTTTTGAAAATATGATCGCAGCTCCTCACAGAAAATGCCGTATCCAGCGATTTACTACATAGGGAGAATTTACTATCCCGTTCTTGCAGCGGTTGCTATTCCCAGTAAGTCACTGAATACAGTTACTGTTTGAGTGGATCCGTCTTTTTGTTACATGTGACAATTACTGCTCGTCCATATTTTTGCTGTCTAATTCCCCCAATTAATGAAACATTACAGGAAGAGGTAATGTTAGATGTGTTGCTGACATCTCTTCTCACTCGAATATCCGAGGCATTGTCGGTATGCATTCCTTATGTCTAAGTTTGCATTAATGTAGGGAAATCTATTTGTGCCGCACCTGCAGCTCTTTATGGCCTTTCCGGAGCCCAATATACTTCAGACATAACACCACAAAGTAGTTCTCCTTTTTCACAAGTCCAAATGGCTCCACAAGTCTTGACTCCATGGTGCAGAGTCCCAGTTGGACTGGTACACCCTTCCAAACAAGCTTCATGCGGATACAAGCGAGTCAGGACTAGAATAATGGCATTTGCAGTCATGAGGCACATTCCAAGTTCTTCCGAACTATGAGATCAATTTGCTCCTGTGGCAGCGTGATCTGCCCTTCAGACGGAACAATATTTCTCATAGGATCAAGCCGTACAGTGCAGCCGTCTGGAAACAATGTCGAATTCCATACATTCAGTAAACTCACCTTCCCTGTCTGCAACGGAACCATACGTTCTGCTGCAGCTCATCCATCAGTAATATTGGGTCAGTTTCTTTTCCTCTCCTTTTTGCACAGCCTCATCTCCTTGGTCGTTCTATAATGCTTACTTTCTTTTTTCTTTGATTTTTCTCTGATATAGTGGCCGTTGTGAATGAAGGACCTTGTAAACCGGACTGAATGGTGAGTAATTTTCACAGACCAAATACGATAGAATACCATAGAACCATAGAGCACAAAACAGGCCCTTCGGCCCACCGTGTCGTGCCGTCCATCAGACCACCCTCACACTACCTAACCCCTTCCTCCCGCATATCCCTCTATCTCACGTTCCTCCATATGCCTATCCAACAAGCTCTTGAACCTGTTCAATGTATCTGCCTCCACCACCACCCCAGGAAGTGCATTCCATTCACCAACCACTCTTTGGGTGCAAAACCTCCCTCTGACATCTCCCCTGAACCTCCCACCCATAACCTTAAAGCCATGACCTCTCGTCTTGAGCATTGGTGCCCTGGGAAGGAGGCGCTGACTGTCTACTCTATCTATTCCTCTCAATATTTTATATACCTCTATCATGTCTCCTCTCATCCTCTTCCTTTCCAGTGAATAAAGCCCTAGCACCTTAAGCCTCTCCTCATATTCAATACTCTCCAATACAGGCAGCATCCTGGTAAATCTCCTCTGCACCCTCTCCAATGCCTCCACATCCTTCCTATAATGAGGCGACCAGAACTGAACACAGTACTCTAAGTGTGGCCAAACTAGAGTTTTGTAAAGCAGCATCATAACCTCGCGGCTCTTAAACTCAATCCAGCGATTTATGAAAGCCAACATCCCATTGGCCTTCTCAATCCTCTTTCCACCTGTGAGACAACTTTCAACGAACTGTGAATATGAACCCCCAGATCCCTCTGCTCCTCCACACTGCCAAGTACCTTGCCGTTTACCCAGTACTCTGCCCTGGAGTTTGTCCTTCCAAAGTGTACCACCTCACACTTCTCCGGATTGAACTCCATCTGCCACTTGTCAGCCCAGCTCTGCATCCTATCAATATCCCTCTGTAAGCTCCGACAGCCCTCCACACTATCCACAACACCGCCTATCTTAGTGTCGTCCGCAAACTTACTAACCCAGCCCTCCACCCCCTCATCTAAGTCATCTATAAGTATCACAAAAAGTAGAGGTTCCAGAACCGATCTCTGCGGGACACTACTAGTCACTGCCTTCCAATCGGAGGGCACTCCCTCCACCACAACCCTCTGCTTTCTACATGCAAGTCAATTCCTAATCCACACAGCCAAGCTTTCTTGGATCCCTCGGCCTCTGACCTTCTGAAGAAGCCTACCATGAGGAACCTTATCAAACGGCTTACTAAAATCCATGTAAACCACATCCACCACACTGCGCTCATCAATCTTCCTGGTCACCTCCTCAAAGAACTCTATCAGGCTTGTGAGGCAAGATCTTCCCTTCACAAAGACATGCTGGCTGTCCCTAATCAGTCCATGATTCTCTAGGTGTTCATAAATCCTATCCCTTAGAATCTTTTCTAACAGCTTACCCACCACAGACGTGAGACTCACCGCTCTATAATTCCCTGGCCTATCCCTATTACCTTTGTTGAACAAGGGGACCACATTCGCAACCCTCCAATCCTCCGGCACCACCACCGTAGACAACGAGGACTCAAAGATCCTTACCAGCGGTTCAGCAATCTCCTCCATAGCCTCTCGAAGCAGCCTGGGGAAAATCCCGTCAGGCCCCGGAGATTTATCTGTCTTAATATTATTTAACAACTTCAACACATCCTCTCTCTTGATATCAACAACCTGGAGAACATTACCCCTACCAGCACTCCCTTCCGCATCATCAAGACCCCTCTCCCTGGTGAATACCGAAGAGAAGTACTCATTCAGAACTTCTCCCACATCCGCCGCCTCCAGGCAAATTCTCCCACCTTTGTCCTTAATCGGACCTACTTTCACCCTAGCCATTTTCCTACCCTTCACCTACTTGAAAACGGCCTTGGGATTTTCCTTAACCCTACTAGCCAAAGCCTTTTCATGTCCCCTTCTAGCTCTCCTCAGCCCTTTCTTAAGTTTCTTCCTCGCTACCCTATATTCCTCACGGGCCCTGTCTGAACCTTGCTGCTTATACCTCACGTATGTTACCTACTTCTCCCTAACAAGTCGTTCCACCTCTCTCGTCACCCACGGTTCCTTCACCCTGCCATTCCTTCTCTGCCTCACCGGGACATATTTATCTCTAACTTCCTGCATAAGATCCCTGAATATCGACCACATCCCCATGGTACATTTTCCTTCAAAAAGGACATCCCAATTTACACTCCCAAGTTCTCTCCTTATAGCCTCGTAGTTAGCCCTTCCCCAATTGAAAAACCTTTTGTCCTCTCTGCACTTGTCCCTGTCCATGACAATTTTAAAGGTTATGGAGCAATGGTCACTGTCCCCCAAATGCTCACCCACCAATAGATCCTTCACCTGCCCCGGTTCATTTCCGAAAACTAGATCTAACATGGCATTCCCTCTAGTCGGCCTGTCAACATACTGCGTCAGGAATCCCTCCTGGACACACTTAACACATTCTGTCCCATCTAAACCTTTGGCACTAAGCAGGTTCCAGTCTATATTTGGGAAGTTGAAGTCTCCCATTATAACAACCCTGTTATTTCTCCTTCTCTCCAAACACTGCCTGCCAATCTGCTCCTCTATATCTCTACTGCTACCGGGGGGCCTATAGAATACTCCTAGTCAGTGTAACTGCTCCTTTCTTGTTCCTTAACTCCACCCATACGGACTCTAGAGATGATCCTTCTACAACATCCATCTTTTCCACAGCCGTAACAGTGTCCCTTACCAGTATCGCCACCCCTCCGCCTCTTCTCCCCCTTCCCTATCCCTCTCAAGACACCGAAAACCTGGAATATTCAATATACCCTCCTCTCCTGACGTCAGCCACGTCTCAGTAATAGCGACGATATCATAGTCCCCCATACTTATCCAAGCCCTCAGTTCATACCCCTTAAACCTGACACTTCTTGCATTTAAGTAAACACAGTTCAGTCCATCTATCTTACTACTTTTACAGCCTGTATTCTGCTTCTCCTTCCCCAAAGCCTCTCTGCCTGTTTGATCTAACTTTTCCACATTCCCTTCTTCCTCTGACCTACTCTTCCGGTTCCCTTCCCCCTCACAAACTAGTTTAAACCCTCCTGTACCACCCTAGCAAATCTCTCCGCAAGGATATTGGCCCCCTTCTGGTTCGGGTGTAACCCGTCCTCTCTGTACAGGTCCCACCTTCCCGAGAAGAGATCCCAATGATCCAGAAATCTAAAACCCTCCCTCCTGCACCAACTTATCAGCCACACATTTATCTGCCAACTCTTCCTATTCCTACCTTCACTATCACGTGGCACAGGCAGCAATCCCGAGATTGCTACCCTTGAGGTCCTGTTCCTCAATTTTCTGCCTAGCTCACTGAACTCACTGTTAAGGACCTCATTCCCCTTCCTACCTATGTCATTGATGCCAATATGGACCACAACCTCTGGCTGCTCTCCCTCCCACTCAAGAGTTCTGTGGACCCGATCAGTGAAAACCCGGACGCTGGCACCTGGGAAGCAACATACCATCCGGGATTCATGCTCACTGCCACAGAACCTCCTGTCTTTTTCCCTGACTATCGATTCCCCTATCACTACCGCATGTCTCTTTCCCACCCTTCCCTTCTGAGTAGCGGTACCAGTCCCAGTGCCAGAGACCCGGTAACTGCAGCTAGGCTCCTGCAGGTCATCCCGCTGAACAGCTTCCAAGGCAGAAAACTTGTTAGTGAGGGGAACAGCCTCCGGGGCTCTCTGTTCTGTCTGCCTGCCTGACTTCTTCTTCCACTTCCCTCCCCTGACCGTCACCATTCTATCTGCCTCCTGAACCTCAGATGTACCTACCCTAAGGGGGGGGGGGGGTGGTGACTGTCATCTGATGCACCATGTCTACAAATCTCTCTCCCTCCCTTATGCTGCGCAGTGTTTGTAGCTGCGACTCCAGCTCATCAACTCTGAGCCGAAGTTCGTCCAGCCTCAAGCACTTACTGCAGATGTGGCCATCTTGGACCGCAGCAAGGTCCACGAGTTCCCACATAAAACAGCTGCAGCACACCACCATGTCCTCCATCTGACTACCTTTTTTTCCCTGGTTAGTCCCACATACAAATCTATAATGACCAAAAGCTAAACCTTGCCTTTACCTACTTACCAGCTACTTACCCTTCGCCCCTTTTCCCCTTCGCGCCGAAGCCCCTTGAGCCAAAGCCCAGAACACTCTGCTGCTACTCACTCCGCTGCCCGCTCCGACGCTGCCCGCTCTCAAGGCTGTTTGCTGTTTAAGCTGCCCGCACCGGTCATTCCCAGACCAGAGTGAGTTCTTGAGTTCTGTACATTGTAACCCACCAATGCTGCAACACATCTCTAACTTACTTTCTCTCGTTCCTAGTTTTTCTGAAGGGTCATCGCCCTGAGCCGTTAACTCTGTTCCTTTTCCCTCAGATGCTCCCTAACCGGCTGAGAGTTTCCAGCCTTTACTGCTTTTACTTCGCAGTGCTTCTCCAGAAGTCTCCACTCCATGAATCATTGTCACCACTTGCCTCCCAGCACCACGTTACGGTGTCTTATCTACCCTTTGTATCTAGACATGGTAAGTACAGGCGGTCTGATAATGTCGGCGGCAAGTTCAGATATCGGCCTCCTGTGCAGCGCACTCACGAACTTACTTCCATGTCCATCAATGAAGCTGGTCAGTTTAAATGTTTTAAAATTTAACTGTCTACTTTTCGTTCTCCTTGCAGTTGATTTAACGTGATTGTGATTATGTCTCGTGGAAAATGTAGACTCCCGAAATGTATCACTCTCTACCTTGTGTGAATGGCAGTGGCCGATTGCATGGTGCTTGTCATTGCTATTATTGTGAAGCAAATTAATAATATCTATTTCTACGCCCGTTTTTTGCTCATAACAGGTATTTGCTATGACGGCAGTTTTTAGAGTTGCAAGCATGGACTGCACCGTTTGGCTCAAGGTCGCTTTTACCTTTGTAGATACATCGCCATTTGCTGTCAAAAGCTCCTGGACAAATACTGTACTGAAAGGATAGCAATAATAATTATAATAACAGTGGGGATAGTGAGCTGTGTGAGGTGCATTCCATTTTACCTTGAAGCGAAGCCTTATGTAAATATTGATTATGTGCCGAAGCTTTGCGTCAAAACACGCGAATACTTTACTTCACCCATGTGGAAACTACACGAGGTGTTTTACCACATGGTAACACCGTTATTACCAATTTGTCTGATCCTTTTGTTTCACAGTTTAACAGCCAGACGCATAATAGCAGCAAATAAAGTCCGCATGGAACTCCGGAACAACAGTGGGAATCAAAAAAGATTCGGAGGTTGAGAATCGGAGGAAATCAATGATTTTGATGTTCGCTCTATCAGCCAATTTTTTGTTACTGTGGATGTCCTATGTAATACACTCTATGAACTGGCAAACGGTGACCATTACCTACTCAGACAAATACTTGAATAACCCAATATGCATCTTACAACAATGTTCAGGTATGTTAAATTTCTCGGCAGCTGCACCAACATCTGCACCTATGGACTGACACAAAGGAAGTTCAGAGCGGAACTCAAAAATGGACTGAAGTATGTGTTTACATTCAACGGAAAAGTATGTAAATAATAAGAAATAAATGACCAAAATCAAAAAAAAAAAACTCGAATGTTCAAATTCTAAGGTCATAGGTTTTGAAAGCTGGGAACACAGGTAGTTGGCAATCAACAGGCTAAATCTTCAGCTAAAAGCCTGTAAATCTTTTTATTGAAAAGTGTAACAACAACAACTAATGTGGTACTGGGAACCGAATTGTTATAATTGTACCATGGACAGTTAACGCCGCGCTTTCGGAATTATATTATGGATGAAAATAAACAGCTCCCAGGCTGGGAAAATGGATGCGTGTCCTTTTAAGAAGAAGAGGTAAATATATTTCAGGGACAATAACTTACGTCATACTGATTGATTTCGTTTAAGAATCACTCAATGACATGGACTTTATCCTACTGTGGGTTGCAATGCTCATCGCGATCATTGCCCACTTCTATACGTTCCAACCTGAAATTCTTGTTTTAAAGGTAGGTCGTTGTTTAGCTTTCCCTTCAAAATCTAAATATCCTTTCAATTAATTATTTAAAATTGAAGCTATTTACACATTATGCCAATCCTTCTGGCAACGTGTTTAGCGTTATTAGATTGCGTTGGTTCGTTTGCAGAACAAATCGCTATTTCCCGTCCGATGACTCTTCTAAGTAGCTGGAAGAGTTGTTAAAACTGCCCTTTCTCCTCCTTACCCCTCGATTTACAAGGACCCAGATTCTCATTCCAGGTGAAGTTGTGATCCAATCTACTGCATGACTCCTACCAAAAAGTTACTTCCTCCAAATTGAAGAAACTAAACCCAGAGTAGGTGATTGCTTAGCAGTGCACCGGCACTCACGACGCGGTAATGACGACGAGCTTCCCGTTACCTGCCAGTCCAATTCATCATTACACCTCCTCGCTAACCTGTTGGTGTGTGACCTCCTTGGTTATTACAATGAGACACAAGCATCTCCGTGAACCGCATCTCACTTTTCTTTTAAGTTACGGCCTGCAGTGCTCAGTATTGAATTTTACAGCGTCAATTAACATGTCTTTTATTGCTGATCTTCTCAAGATTGGCCTTTTCCCATGCCAATTCCCCCCTTTTGTTCGCTTGTCACTATGATCTGCTCAGCCGTTCCCCGTAGGCCACAACATACAACATTTCACAACATTTGCAACACATTATACAGACAAAAGAGCTTACTGTCCATTCAACGGTCGATCATTATTTCACCCTGATACAGAAACTCTCTTTGTTTCACTCACAGCCATCACCGATCTTCTCTGTTATTTCGACTAATTTCCGTTCTATTTCTCTGTTTTGTTGAAGTGTGTACGACCGGAAACGTTAACTGTTCTCTGTTTTAATGGGTGCTGCTTGACTTGTTCAGTTCTTCCATTATTTCAGTTTTTGTTTCAGATTGTAGAATCTGCAGGTTTATTCGTGTTTCCTTGCTATTTTCATACATACGAGTCAACATCAACATGCTTCCATGTCATTATAACCAGCCTTTCTTCGTCTCTTGCAAGTGGAAATATTGCATCCGTGTGTCAGATAATAAATAACTGTTATTTGGTGTTTTCGCATATCTGAAAACAGTTTTTAAAATAGTTCTCCTGTTCCAATCATGTCTATAAAATACCACAATCCAGATTTGCGATAAACTAAGGGGAAATCATGATAGGAAAGGTCGGACAGACTGAGCTTATACAAGCTGGAATTAGAAAATTGAGACTTAACGGGAAACTACGAGATGCTCTGGGATGATAATAGGGATCGTATCAAGTGGGAAGGAGTCTGCCTTCTTTGGGAAATCTGGAAAACCTAGAACGAGGACAAATTTCAACGAAGTTGTTGCATCGCAAAGTATATTGAATTGTTGGATATTGTTATCGATTCTTTTTCAATAAATATTGTTCATTTGAACATATTGCTTGTAATCGCCATTGCCCTTGTTTTCACAGAGAGGGTGGTTGACAATTGGATAGAGCTGCCAGATGTGATAACGGAATGAAGCACATTTTTTTTTGTTTGAAAGGCATTTAAACAACATTTAAAATTAAGTGGAAGTGATGTACAACAGCCCCGTCCTAATGTGGGCAATTGAATTAATATAGAGGTGCAAAAAGATCGGTAAGTAAGTAGGTGGCCGAAGTCACGGCTTCTGTACTGTACACCTCTGTGACTCTGTGAATCTCGGACACCTCGTGTGGGAAACAAACTTTCCTTGGTAGAATGGTAGAGGCAACAAGAAAAACAATTGGACATAACGATTGTACACCGGGTGCTGAGAAGGAAAGGTTTACCATCAAGGAAGTTTGAACGTTTTGGGGTTCATAGAGTCATCAGGGTTTGCTGCCGGTATAGGCCACCCGTTCCTTCAAGCTGCTGCGCCATTTAATAAGACCACGGCAGGCCTGATTTCAAACTGTCCTCTGTCTTTCCGTTTTCTTGCATAAACTTTCACAGCCCTCCTGCTGAAATATTTCTCCACCTGTGCCGAAAGGTGTTGTTTTATTTTCAGAAAATCTCCCTGGTCCTTTGAGGAAGAATGGTCAAATATCTGGGGCAATCCAAAGGACAGATAAAAGAAGAAAATCCCTTAACTCTGAATTAAATAATCGACGCTTTTTTAAACGATGATATAAAATCCTGAGTTGTCCTGTTTGAGTGGGGAATGATCCAGACTAACAACGTAATCCTGTGTTTCTGCATATTTATAAAGGCCACTGTGTCTGCTATGTATTTCTGTTCCGGGTTACTTTCGCGTTTTATTTCGGTCGCTCAAAACAGGAAAATGTCGTTTGCTGAATCGTGAAATGTCACCAAGCCCCATGCATAACATTTTTGGTCAACATCATCAGTATGCTCCACCTACAAAACAATAAATTAAAATCTTCCGCACTCATAAGGGGGCTGTTCCGTCCTGTACCAGATCTCAGAATTTTGAATGTTCAAGTTTAGCCATTTGAAGATTTAACGGCATCTCATTTATTATTCCAGGAGGATCTGTGTTGAAGAGTAGAGAGGCTGTGATATTGGTAACAACTGCTGGACCAGTTTACTTGTTTTCCTCTGCCTTAACGCAATACACATGCGTCGCCCTCCATCCTTCTCCTCTCCAAGGCGAACAGAACCAACTGATTCAATCTACTCATAACTTAAATCAATACATAATTTAAAAAGCTCCATCCGGGAGAATATCCTGGTGAATCTCCTCTGTGATTTCTCTTGGAGAAAAGCAGCCGGTGAACATTTCGGGTCAGGACCCTTCTTCATGACTGAAGATAGTAAAATGGGAAGACAAATATATAGGAGGGAAAACAATACAGTTATAAGTGGACAAAAGAAGGGAAGCGGGGTGGGCACAAGATGGTAGGTAGATGCTGATCAGAGATAGTGATAGGCAGGTGCGGGAATGAGGGGAAAGCAGATCTACTGGGGGCTGGGTTAAGGGTAAGGAGAGAAAGAAAAAACGCGATAAAAAGAGAGATTGGCTAGGAAAGTGAAGAAGAGAAGAGACGTGGTCGGGGCTTTGTGGAGAAGAGAGTGGGGATTATTTAAAGCGGGAGAATTCAATGTTCATGTCGTCGGGCTGCACGATTCCAAGACGGAAAATGAGATGTTGTTCCTCCAGTTTAAGCTTCGGATTCTCCTGGCATTGGAGGAGGCCGAGGACTGACATAACAGTGAGTTTTTGGAGGGGGAATTGAGTGACTGACAACAGGGAGATGCAGGACGCGGGTACGGACAGAAAGCAGGTGGTCTCCTAAACGGTCTCACCAATACAGTGGAGGTCACACTTGTAGCATCGAATGCTATAGATAATATTCAGGGAGGTGCAGCTGAATTTCTGTCTCACCTGAAAGGACTGTTTGGGTCCCTGTATGTAAGTGATGGAGGTGTTGTAGATGCAGGTGTTGCACCTCTGGCGGGGGCAGTGGAAAATTCCCAGGGTGGGAGCGGGATGGGTTTTGGGGAGGAGTGAACTGGGGAGTCGCGGAGAGAGAGGTCACTTCTAAAGGCAGTAAGTGGTGGGGAGGCGGAGATATACTTTTAGTGGGGTCCCGTTGGGGATGGCAGAAGTGGCGGAGCATGATGTTTTGGATACTTTGGTTGGTGGGATGAAATGTGAGGACAAGGGGACCCTATACCTGATGGGTATGGGAGGGGTGGGGTGGGAGTAGAGGTGCACGAAGTGGGAGCGTGAGTGTGAGTTCTCTCGACTGGAGACCGGGGGAAGCCCCGATTAGTAAAGAAGTTTGACATCTCGGATGTCCTGGAGTGGAAGTGCTCATCATGGTAGCAGATGCGACAGAGGCGGAGAAATTGAAAAAGCTCATCGAGATCCAGGATCTGCAGTCATTTTTCCTCTGTGACCTCTTTTCTACGGTTTGGTGATCTGAAATGCACGCAGTCATTTAGCTGCGGCCTACCCATTGTTAAATAAAGCATTATAACTTCTCTGCATTTATTTTCCTATGGACCAGCTAACGAAAGTTTGTATGTTGCTGCCTTCTCGGCCAACATGTCTCGCTGTGCTCCCTCATTCAGAGCTCCCTGGACTTGTACATCGAGTTTATTCTGTTTCTCAGTTTAGTCCTGTCATCCCTGGCTTACGCTCCACACTTACTATTTCCTCCAAAGTCCACCACCTGACACTTATCCCGATTAAAATCCATTTGCTGTTGCTCTCCAGAGCATACCAAATGATCAATATCATTTTGTGAATCCCACTTCTCCCTACTGTCAATAATATTTGCTATGTCCACGTCAACCACGATCTTGTTGATAACACCGTCTACGTCTCTATTCAAGTCTTTGTTTACTCACAAACATAAAAGTTCGCAGCACCTAATCACGTAGTTCACCATTGTTCATAGGCTTCTACCTACAAAAACAACCATTCTTCGTCACTGCCCAGCCTTTATCTCAAATACAATGTTGGATGCATCAGACATCTTGCCTTGGATCCCCTGAGTTCTAACGTATTGGACCAACTTCCCATGTGGAATCTTGTCAAATGTGTTACTTGAAGTTCACATAGTGGGCATAAAACCCAATGCAAACACCAATTTTTTTGTTACTTCTCAAGTCATACACAAAATTTAAGATAAGATAAAATAAGACATCTCTATTAATCACATGTGTATCGAAACATACAGTGAAACACATCTTCTGCGTAGGGTGTTCTCAGTGCATCTCGCAAGTGTCGCCAGGCTTCTAGCGCCAACATAGCATGCCCACAACTTCCGAACTTCGTACGTCTTTGGAATGTAGGAGGAAACCGGAGCACCCGGGTGAAACCCACGCAGTCATGAGGAGAACGTAGACACTCTTTACAGACAATGGCCGGAATTAAACACGGGTCGCTGGCGCTATAATAACGTTACACTAATCGCAACACTACCGTGCCTGCCCAGCATCCCTGCCAGTTAATTTATGTGGACTTTCTTTTAAGTCATCTCTGTCTTTTCCAGTATAAATTAGTCCTGCCTCTCAGAATTCCTTCCGCTGATTCTCCTTCCATGAAGTTGGTCTCACAGACATATGGGTCTCAGCCTTATCCCTGCTGCGCTCCCTGGTAAAAGGTTCCAAGGTTACTGTACTCATCTGTGGCCAGTGAAGACTTTTATTTAACTGACTTTCTGTCAGGGGCCTATCGGTCTCGTTACTTGGCTTCCAAAGCAGCCAGTAACATTTACGGATCATAATAAGTTTCCATCACTCCCACTTTGTCTTGTTTCAACCCGCAGCCCCACCACATCACATCCATATGTAATCAAACCGGAGCCCAATATCAGTTGTATGAAAACCCTCTGATGTTCCGACTCTGGACAATACTGCATTGTAGACTCGATGCTGAGCTCGACAATTTCAGATAGTTAGTCGACGCAAAATATCAACCATGACCTCAATGATTGGCTAAGCAGGCTCGAATGTTTGGGTGCATTCTATCTCTTGTGGCTGTAATATCCACCAACTATGCTTCCCGTTAAACGCAAACATCTTCAGAACATTGAATCAGCATGTCCTATTACCCATTTTGTGTTCCACTAGTCCTCTCACGTCGCCCTCTTTCTGCCTCTTCCCTCCGCTTTCTACAACTTAAAAATTGCTTTCTTTCAGGCGAAATATTTGAATCCATACATACATACATGCTCACTGATGATATTGGTAATGAGAAGTGCAGTATTAGGACATGGAATGATATTGATCAGTTCGTAGGTTTCACAGGTCAATAATAGGTGGAAATTGATCCCGATAAGTGCGAAGTGTTTCATTTTGTAACGACCCATACGGGTGGGACATAACCCATGAACTGCAGGACTTGGGTGACACTGCCTTTATTCAGATGTAAATAGATTAGGGTGCTGAACAATGTCTGGAATATGCTTACTCTCATTACTGGAATACGGTGTTTAAAAGCAGTGTTCCGATTTGTTTCATTTTACAGTATTAGGAATCTGATAATTGCGGAATATTTTTTGTTTATTTGAAGAAGGCATTGAAGAATCCACTGAGTGTCGAGTCACGTTTAGGCCAGACGCGGAAGGCACTGAAAATCCCGAGTGTTCGCTCCCTGAGAGTAAGTGTTTTATATTAACAGCTCCAGCTTAATCCGAGTCACAGATACGCTGGCTGAAATATAATAGTTACCAAAAGTACCAAGGTGTGAGAGCGTTAAATCCACTGGGACCGAGTACAGTAAAACAGAGAGACTGAAACATTTTACCTTTCACCTAAGGACATATTGATTGATAATATTTCGAAAATATTCCAAGTGATCCAGTCACATGCGAGCTGTCAGCTGTCTCTTCTCAGATTGGAGAAAAGCTAACATTACTTTGAGTTTGAGGCAAATTGTTGGGTAATTTCTTTGGGACAGGATTTAAGGCATATGATTGCGTCATTTGGAAGTGGCGACGATGACTGACGAGGGTAGGGCAATGGATGATGCCAAAGTGCAGAAAGGAGCACATTTGACCACGTCCAACACGCCAGGCTGCTCCAGAAAATTGCGTCACGTGGGTTTCATGGTAAGGTGATAAGTTAGATCCAAAACTTGACTTGTTCAGAGGTTAGTCGTGGATGGTTGCTTCTGTGACAAGAGGTCTGTGACGAGTGCTGTTCCGCAAAGGTCAGTGTTGGAAGTTTTGTTGATTTGTGAATGAACATAGGCGGGATTGTCGATGGTGATGAAGGTTATCAAAGGATACAGCAGGAAACAGATCAAATGGATATTGGGGCGAATAAATGGCAAATGGATTTTAATCCGAACAAGTGTGACATATTACATTTTGGGAGGTGAAATGCAAGAGAAAAGCACACAATAAATGGTAAAACTCTGAGGAACATTGATGTACAGAGGGATTTTTGGGGTGCAATTTCATTGCTTGGTGAAAGTGGCAACATTAGTGGATAGGGTAGTAAATAAGTCGTATGATATGCTTGTCTTCACCGATCGGCGGAATGAGTTTACAAAACGGAAACTCGTGTTGTGGATGTGTAAAATTTAATTGTGTCACATTTTGAATATAGTGTGCAGTTCCGTTCGCCGGATTACAGAAAGCAAATGGCTGTGGAAAGGATGCAGAAGAGGTTAATCAAGATGTTGATTGGGTTGGAGACTATTAACTGTAAGGAGAGCTGGAACAAGCTGGGATCGTTTTCTCTGGAGCGCTGGAGGCTGAGACCTGTCAGCAGTGCGTAAATTGCAAGAGGCTTGGATAGGGCAGTAATTCAGAGTATTTTTACCAGGGTGGGAATAACAAAACCAGCGGCCAAAGGTTTAAAGTAAAAGGGGAGTGAAGTTTGAAGGAGATTTAAGAGACAAGTTATTTTTAACATAGAGAGTAATAGGTGCCGAGAAAGCGCTGCATGAAGAGGCGGTAGCGTCAATACAATAGAAATATTTACAAGGCATTTAGACAGGCGCATGGAAAGCGAAGGAACAGAGGTTTCCATGTTCAGGCAGATGGGGATATTTAGATTGGCATCATGCTCGGCAGACATATTGGGCCGCATTACATATTCTGGTGTTGTACTGGAAGAAAGAACATAGAACAGTACAACACATAACAGGCACTTAGGCCCAAAAGTTTGTGCTGACATAGGTATTCCCTCCTACGTACAGAATGCTATATCCCTCTATTTTCCTCTCATTGATGTGCACACCCAAGCCTTTCTTAGAAGTCCCAAATGAGTCTACCTCTACCTCCCTATCAGGCATTCCAGGCATCCACCACACTCTCAGTAAATAACCTACCCCTCACGTCCATTCTTAACCTAGCCACTCTCACCTTATATACATGCCCTCTGGTATTGGATCACTCAATAATCAGAAAAAAAGATATTGATTGCCCACCCTATCTATGCCCCTCATAACTTTGTACACTTCCAACAGATCATCCCTCAGCCTTCACCGCTCCAGAGAAAAGAACCTAAGTTTGTCCAGCCTCTCCTGATAACACATGCCCTCTTATCCAGGCAGCATCCTAGTACACCTCCTTTGCACCTTCTTTAAAGCTTCGATATCCTTCCTGTTGTGAGATGACCAACATTGCACGCAATACCCGAAGTGCGGCCTAACCAGAGTTCTATAGAGATGCATCATGACTCCTATACGCAGTACTGGAAAAATAAATGCAAGCATTCCACAAGCCTTCTTAACCACCCTGTCTACCTGAATAGCCACTTACAACGAGTAATGGACTTACACCCAAGGTCTCTCTGCTCTTCAACACTGTTAAGGGTCTTCCCCGTAAGAGTGCATTGTCTCTTGACTTTAGTCCTACAAAGGTGCAACACCTCACATTTATCCTGTTTAAACTGCATCTGACATTTCTCTGCCCAGATCTGCAGCTGATATATATCATGCTGTGTCCGTCGCTGGTCTTCTACACTATTCACAACTTCACCAATCTTGATATCGTCTGCAAATTATCACAATACTCATCCAGGTCATTTATGTACATCACAAACAGCAAAGATCCCAGTACAGATCCCTGCGGAGCACCACTAATCGCAGTCCTCCATCCCGAATAAGTCCCTTCAATCACCACACTTTGTCTTCTACAGGCAAGCCTGTTCTGGATCAACACAGCCAATCCTCCACTGACCCACGCACCAGAACTTTTTTGATTAAACGATAGTGTTGGAACTTGTCAAATGCCTCACTGAAGTCCATATAGAAGACATCCACAGCTCTACCTTCAACAATCTCCTTCGTCACCCTGTCAAAAACTCAACAAGGCTAGTAAGACATGACTTTCCCCGTACAAAGCCAAGCTGGGTTTCCCTACTCAATTCATTGTATTCCAGATACTCGCATATCCTATCTCTAAGAATTTTCTCCAGCAATTTCCCAACTGACGTGAGACTCTCCGGTCTATCGTTCCCAGGATTTTCCCTTGTTCCTTTCTTAAATAGAGGAACAACATTAGCCATTCGCCAGTTATCCGGGACCTCACCCGTGTTCAAAGAGGATACAGAAATACTGGTTAAAACCCCAGATATTTCAGATCTCGCCTCTCTGAGGTACATGGGGTATATACCATCAGGCCCTGGGGATTTATCTAACTTAAAACTGTTTAGGAGATCTAACACTACTTCTTCCTTGACCTCTAAATGCACTAAATGTTTCCGCCTTCAGTTCCAGTTTCTGCGTCCTGTATGTCTCTTTCCTGGGTAAATACTGAAGGGAAATACTCATAATACTCATTCAGAACCTCATCCACATACTCTGCATCCAAACATAAATTTCCTTCTTTAACTTTATGTGGTCCCACCCTTTCCCTCTTTATCCTCTTATTCCTTTCTTTTTCAATCTTTTTATTGAATTTAAAATGAATTCAAATTAATATACATAACATTAATAAATATACACATGGTGCGAAGAGATGGGGTCAACAACAATAACAGTTAATATATATACTCACATATCAGTAAAATATATGATCTGGCCTCCCGCTCTCTTGCTAAGTGAGCGTGATACAAAAAATATTGAGAAGACATTTATTTATATGAAAAGAGAACCCCCAAATCAAAATAATAATAGTAATAATAAACAAAAGCAAACCAAAAAACTTCAAAAACACTGGACTGATATTTCTTCGGTTAAAAAAGGCATTATTATGTCGTCCGTTCCGCTCCTCTATATTCAAGGGTTATTGAAAGCTTATATCATATGGAAATGTTGAATAAATGGACTCCAAACTTCGTCAAATTTAAGCAAAGCATCAACAGTACCACCCCTAATTTTTTCTAAGTTTAAACATGTTACAGTTTTAGAAAACCGTTGAAATGTGTAAGGAGGTATAGGATTCTTAGCCTCTTATTCCTGACGTAGGTATAGAATGCCTTTGGATTCTCCTTAATCCTACTTGCTGAGTACTTTTCATGGCCCCTGCTGGCTTTCCTAATTCCTTTCTTGCGTTCATCTCTAGCTTTTCTATAATCCACACGTGCTCTGTCTGATCCTAACTTTCGAAGCTCTGCGCACGTTTCCTTTTTCTTCTTGACAAAGTTCATTACTTCTCTGGACATCCAAGGCTTCCTTACTTTCCCATTGATGTCCTTCCATCTCTTGGGACATACGTATTCTGTACTATGTGTATTTGATCCTTCAACACCGTCCACATGTTCTATATTCGTTATCCTAATGACAAAGACAATGGAGTTGGAAAATTCCGCTGGGCCGTGAAATTTTAGAGCGCATTGAATTTTGAAAGGAAGATGTGTGAGGTGCCGCAGCTGAGACGAAAGTGTATACAACCAAGAGACCTGGTGAGGTGTATCCCAGGCTGCGCTGATGAGTAATTGTTGAGTAAATTTGACAGAGCTATATTTCTATTGGCCACAGGCGGGAGCCTGATGACCGGAAATACCAATTATGATAATTTTATCCATGAACGTCAGAAGTAATGAGTGAGTTAATTATAAGGCAGTTATTCTGATGACATTGGTTAGGAATCACCTTTTGATGAGGTGATGTAATATAGTTTTGAGGGCAGAGCGTTTGATGTGTTTGACCTGAATTGTTGTAAGGCTTTTGACAAGTTTCCATCTGATACGATACGTAAGTATCCCTGATATGGGAAATATGTTGGCAAATTGAATCCAATATTGGAAAATTTGTTACTTCCACAAAAAAAATCACACACATTTTTTTAGGCAGCATCGTCCCCAATAAATTAATGTGGACTACTTTTTCAAGTATTCTCTGTCTTTTCCAGTATAAATTAGTCCTGCCCCTCAGAATTACCTCTGATGATTCTCCTACCACTGAAGTTGGTTTCACAGTCCACAGACATGGGTTTCAGACCTATCCTTGCCGCCTTTCCTGCAGAAAGGTTCCAAAGTTACTGTACTCACCTGTGGCCAATAAACAGTTTTAGTTAACGGGACTTTCTGTCAGGGGCCCATCAGTCTCTTAACTTACCTCCCACTGCAGCCAGTAACATTGACCGATCATAATAATTTTCCATCACTCCCACTTCGTCTTGTTTCAACCCGCAGCCCCACCCCATCAGTCTCATATGTAATCACAGTCGAGCCCAAGTTCAGTTGGATAAACACACTCTGATGTTATGAATGTGGACAATACTACATGCTCGATGCTGAGTTCCACAATCCAGATGATTAGCCTAAGGAAAATATCAGCCATGATCTTAACGATTGGCGAAGCAGGCTCGAATGTTCGGGTGGCCTTCTCCTGCTTGTATCCGTTATGGCTCTATTATCCACCAAATATATTTCCCGTTAAATGCAAATGTCTTCACTACATTGATTCAGCATGTCCCATTACCCATTTTGTTTTTTCCACTAGCCCTCTCACTTCACGGCTCTTTCTGCCTCTTCGCTTCACTTTCTTCAACTAAAATCTTGATTTCTTTCAAGCGCAATATTTGAATGGATGACCATGTTTCTCCATCTATACAGGCTTGCTGATGTTTTTGACAGTGAGAAGTGCAGTATTACGATACGGAATGACATTGATCAGCTCGGACGTTTCACTGGACAATAACAGGTGGAAATTAATCCCGATAAGTGCGAAGCTTTGCATCTTGTAGCGACCAATACGGGTAGGAAATAACCCAATGAACTGCAGGACTTGTGTATCACTTGTGTATCACTTGTGTATCACAGTAACCTTTATCCCGAAGTACACAGATTACTGACGGTGGCAAAAATAGGATGCTGAGCAATGTCTTCAGTATGCTTACTTTCATTACCCGGACACGGTTTTTAAAAGCAGTGAGTTTTCGCTACAACTCTATAAGGTTTGTTTAGGCTACCGCTGCGACATCCTGCGTAAGTGTGATCTCAACAACAAAGAAAGGACGTGACTGCACAGGGGAGGGAACAGGGGATTTTCACTAGGATGGTACCTCGGATGGAGATCTTCAGCTATGAGTAGAAACAGGACAAACAGAGTTTATTTTCATTGGAAATCAGCGCGCCGAGGGGGACTTGCTGGAGGTATCCACAATCATGAGAGGCAAAGGAAGTATAGACAGAAAGGAACTGTTCCCGTAACAGAAGCGTCTACGACCAGAGGACAGAGGTTTAAGGCGAGGAGTAAGGGACAGGTGCAGTCTGAATTCATTTAGCCAGAGGTGGCTGAAATCTGGAACAACGTGATGGATGGGATGGTGGAGGCATTTAATCCCTCAACAATAAGAAGCTCCTGGATAAACAAATGAATTGTTGAGGTACAGTTGGCTACTGATGAATAGATTGTTATTCGGATGATTGTTATCGCTATTTGGAAGATTGCATATACATGGTGGACAAAAGGGCCGTTTTCTGGGGTGGATGTGACTCCAAATGATATTCACGCCACATTAGTTCCAGGAAATTATCTCTTGAATGAAAGAGCGTCCAATCACCCATCTTCACTCTGTACCCTCACATGGATAAAAACAAATAATGCTGGAAAATGAGCAGGTTGGGCAGGACCTGCAGAAATAAACAGTTAAACTTTCAGGTCTGGGACACTTCATCAGTCATCAGAAAGATAAGCACAAAAGAGGAAAAAACGAACAAGAATCCATACACCAGCAACTGGCATGGACTGTTGCTGTTCATCCATTGCTGTCAGAAATCACTGTACAGCAAATAGTCCATAACTTGTATCCGTTGGATTCAAAGACCGTGTGGTGAAATTGGAATATGCATTTTGGAAGACGAAAAGATATTTGCTTCTGATGATTGCCAACACTTCTGACGAATTAATGCAATATTAAAGAAAACCTTAGTCGCACAGACGTAAATAAGGCATAATAAGTGCTCAGTGCTGAATAGCTCGCGATCTGGGGAAATAGGAGGAGCTCCTACACAGGAAAGAAGCTGTCAGATACCGCAGTAAAATTAGAGGATGAAATACTGCAAGCGTAATGTAGCTGAATTTCTGAAAATAAATGATGCAACAGACTGTATCAAAAACCAACAATGCGGCTTCGGCGAACGACTTTTTAGTGGAAGATATCTATGTACTGGAGAGGTCTGCATGATCTCTTTTACAGAATCCTCATGACTCCCCGAAAACGGGTTGCCTGGGTGTCATGACAAATCATTCAACATATAAGTTCAGGTGGATTTATGCAATTAAACATAGGTAAGTACAAGGGGAAAAGTTGTAATGTTAAATCTCATCCGTCGCGGTAACTTTTAGGGCTAAACCCGTCCGCGAGGGAAGTGGGCGGTGTGTATCTGTCCACGCTCAACTTCAGTCATTTTATTTGTCTTATTGAAGCGCGATCCCTTATTGTAGGAGACCATGTGCTATGCCTACTCTAATAATAATGGTTATTTAGAGGTGATTGCCCATGTTCTGAATAATATTGATGCCAAGAAAAGTTTTGTTCAAGCAACGAAAACCAAAGCTTGCAACATAACATTCCAACAAATTGCACAAACAAGTTTTTGTAATATCCATCGAGGAACTAAATGCATTGCACAACAGCACAATGAGCAAACATAGTTCACTGTCCGTGCTTGTTTCATGGGTTGTGGCTGATGTGAGTGAGGAGGCGTTCCTACGAATTGTCCCAGTGGACCTTCCCTCTCCTATATAATAGTTTATTAAACCATTGGCCAGGTCATGGGATAGTTGGAACCTTTTGAACTACTGTTCGCAGCTTCTCGCTGAAAATGTCATACGTAACACTTTACGACGCAGCGAGCATGTACTTGCAGCTGTTGGTATTCCCGGTAATCTGATTATTATTTCATTGGCTTCATCTTTCTGCTACTTGTTGTGCTAACTGCAGATTGATCTGTCTGCTGTTCACTCATCAATTTTACCACTTCCATAGAACCATAAAACCAAAGAACAATACAGCACAGTACAGGCCCTTCTGCCCTCCATGTTATGCGCCCTTCAAACCACACCTAAGACTACGTAACCCCTTCCTTCCACATATACCTCTATCTTACATTCCTCCATATGCTTATCTAACAATCTCTTGAACTTGACCAACGTATCAGCCTCCGCCACCACCACAGGCAGCGTATTAGATGCACCAACAACTCTATGGGTGATAAACCTCCCTCTGACATCTCCCTTGAACATCGCACCCATTTCTTTAAAGCCATGTCCTCTTGCTTTGAGCATTGGTGCCTTGGGAAAGAGGTGCTGGCTGTCCAATCTATGTATTCCTCTTAATATCTCCCCCTCATCCTCCTTCCCTCCAATGAGTAAAGCCCCAGCTCCTTTAGTCTCTCGTCATAATCCATACTCTTTAATCCAGGCAGCATCCTGGTGTATCTCCTCTGCATCCTCTCCAACGCCTCCACATCCTTCCTATAATCAGGCGACCAAAACTGGACCCAGTACTCTAAATGTGGCCTAACAAGAGTTTTTTTTAAATCTGCAGCATAACTTCGCTGCTCTTAAAATCGATCCCACGACTTATGAAAGCTAACATCCCACAAGCTTTCTTAACTACCCTATCTACCTGTGAGGCGACGTTCAGTGATCTGTGGATATGAACCCACCCATATCCCTCTGCTCCTCTACACTGCCCAGAATCCTGCCATTTACCTTGTACTCCGCCTTGGAGTTTGTCCTTCCAAAGCGTACTACCTCACACTTCTCCGGATTAAACTCCATCTGCCACTTGTCAGCCCAGCTCTGCATCCTATCAATATCGTTCTGCAAGCTTCGACAGCCCTCCACACTATCCATGACACCACCAATCTTTGTGTCATCTGCAAACTTGCTAACCCACACTTCCACCCCCTCATCTAATTCATTAATAAATATCACAAAAAGTGCAGGTCCCAGAACAGACCCTCGTGGGACACCACTAGTGACAGCCCTCCAATCCGAATGCACTCCATCCACCACAACCCTCTACTTTCTCCAGGCAAGCCAATTCTGAATTCACACGGCCAAGCCTCCCTGGATCCCTTGCCCTCTGACCTTCAGAAGAAACCTATCATGCGGAACCTTATCAAATGCCTTACTATAATCCATGTAGACCATATCCACTGCACTACCCTCATCAAAACTCCTGGTCACCTCCTCAAAGAACCCTATCAGGCTTGTGAGGCAAGATCTTCCTCAAAGCCATGCTGGTTGTCCATAATCAGTCCATGATTCTCTAAATTCTCATAGATCCTATCTCTTAGAATCCTCTATAACAGCTTAGCCACCAGAGACGTAAGGTTCCCTGGTCTGTAATTCCTTGGACTATCTCTACTACCTTTTTTGAATCACGGGACAACATCCGCCAACCTCCAATCATCTGGTACCATTCCCATGGCCAACGAGGACTCAAAGATCCTAACCAACGGTTCAGCAATCTCCTCCCTCGCCTCACCAAGCAGTCTGGGGAATATTACGTCAGGGCCCGCGGACTTATCTGTCCTAATATTTTCTAACAACTCTAACACATCCTCTCTCTTGATATCTGCATACTCTAGATCATTAACTTTACCAACATTCTCCTCAGCATCATCAAGACCCCTCTCCTTGGTGAATACTGAAGAGAAGTATTCATTGAGAACTTCACCCACTCCCACAGCTTCTAGGCACATCCTCCCACCTTTGTCTTTAATTGGACCTACCTTTACTCTAGCCATACTTCTGCTCTTCACGTACGAGAAAAAAAAGCCTTGGGATTCACCTTAAGCCTACTTGCCAAAGCCTTTTCATGTCCCCTTCTCGCTCTTCTCATCCATTTCTTAAGCTTTTTCCATGCTGCTCTATATTCATCACGGGCCCTGTCTGATCATTGCTGCTTATGCGTTATGTATGCTGCCTTCTTCTTCCTAACTAGTTGTTCCACCTCTCTCGTCACCCACGGTTCCTTCAATTTACACTCCCAAATTCTCGGCTTATAAACTCATAATTCGCCTTTCCCGAATTAAATATATTCCCGTTCTATTTGCTCCTATTCCTGTCTATTACATTGTCCTGTCCATGTCCATTTCGGTTGTTGGTAATCCCTGTCCATGTCCATTTCAGTTGCTGGTAAGGTTGACTGTGTTTCCGAGTCTAACCTGACTCTACTCTCTCAATGAGGATCCAGATGAATAACAAGATCAGCCGTCAGACACATTACATGATTATCTCTTCTGTTAAATAATGTTAACCCTGTTTAATTGTGAACTGCCTTGCAGACGAAACAGGCTGCGTTTTAGGAAAACGCCGCTTAAAGGATTTGACTGGACTTGACCAAAGTATTAGTGTTGTAAGGACATCAAAGTGGGCTTTTCAGTTTGGATCGCCGCTTCCCAATGGTCAGAGACACCTTGTCAGGTTATAAATGAAAATGAAAGCAGTACAGAGGCGATCAGTATGAAATGAAATCAGATGACTTTGGAAACACAAGGCAGATTAGACAGCAGCTGTGGAAAGAAATGTAGAGTTAACGCTTGAGATCGAAAAGGAAAATTACATCGTCACTGGACAAAAGAGAAACAGGTAAGCTGCTGGGAGAGTGGGGAAGAAAAGATAGAACAAAGGGTCTATATTTATGAGGGAAACACCAAAGTTGATGTGAATGAGGTTACCTTTGGGCTGGGTCCACTGGATCTTTTGGAGAGAGAGAACGTAGATCTTCCTTTAGAAATTGCGGTAACAATTGTGAAATGCAGAGCTGCAAGAATGCACCCAGCAGGTCAGTATACTCCAGTGGACAGAGGACAGTTGAGATAATATCACAGATGGATGACTGCCTCGTACTGCTACTGACGGAGACAGACAGGTCTTCAAAGTCGAGGAGCAAGCAAGGATAGTTCGATTAGCGCCTTGAGGAAATTTTCTGTTTGAAATTCCCCTTTAACACCCCATCCTACTCCTTCTGAAATTCTAAAACTGGTTCCTTTCTGGCACCCACTTCTCACTGTGTCTGGAGGGGTCTCAGGCTTCTCCACCGATTTAGTCACTTGTTGTGTTCAGTGACAGCCGGTGGTGGGGCTCCTGTTCGGACATGATTGTGCGCTGGTGTAAGGAACGCTCATAATCAGGATTTATTTTCTCAGCAACTGCTGCAGGAAATGATTTATAGTTCATCAATTTAGTGCATTTTTATTCGAACCAGCCACCGGAGAGAATGTTAAATCTAAGCTGGAGCAATGATTTGGTGCCCTGAAGGGGGCAAAACTAAAACCTATACAGAAGGTCGAACTGCTGAAGACCTATATTATAGCACGGGTCTACTATCAACTAATCTTAACTGAGGCCTCTCAGAATGAATTGGTGGATCTTGATCGCCTGGTAAGATCGACAGTAAAAGAGATACTTCATCTCCCTAATGACACTACTAATGGGTTGTTATATTCTAGATCGAGAGATAGAGGACTGTGTCTGCCGAGATTGGAAGTACAGATCCCATTGGCGATCATACGGAAGCGTCACTCCCTGGAACAATCTGAAGATGCAGTGATCAGACACTCTTTTGAGTGGGCTGATGAAGATAATAACGCTGCTATTGAAAAACTGAAGGGACTGGCTGTGATAAGAGAGTGCAATATATCAGATATTGGGATTTTACATCCTCCATCAGAGAGTTTACTCGCTGATATGGAAGAGAGGGGGATACAGCTTGGTGATGGTGAAGGACGAGACGCCAAGTTTAACATCGATTGGATATCTGTGGAATTTATGCGATGGGCAGCACAGGTACATCAAGGATCAGGTGTACGAGAGTTTAAAAACGATAAAATATCGAATGGTTAGCTGAGGAGGCATACCGCCTGGAAGGGGTACCAGGTGGTAAATGCTCTATTGTTAAGATGTGGCCAGTACCCCACAAGATGTACGCGTGGTAGAGGTAACCCTGAAGCGGTGAAGACCTGCCGGAGGTGTGGCATAGCCAATGAGACTCTGGCTCACATCTCCGGGCGATGTTTGGCAGTCAAGCAAATTCGTATTAAACGACACAATAAAATTATCGAGAGACTTCGGTCCAAGGCTGAACAATATCTGTGGATACCTTATATGGAACCGCATTTGAGGGGTGAGGACGGTATGCTATGGAAACCAGACGTCATATTGGTGAAAGGTGATCGAGCAGCCGTGGTTGATGTTACAATCAGATATGAAGATAACAACCAAGCCACCTCCAAAGCATGGACCGAAAAGAGGAACAAGTTTCGGCACCTAACGGCACAGATCAAGGAATTGACGAAGGCCAGGATCATTGAGTATTTCGGTTTTGTAATCGGTGCTCGTGGTCTATGGGAGAAAGAGAATAACACCTTGTTCAGTTTTCTGGGCATTCAGAAGTATAAGACGTTTGCTGAAGACACCTGCAGCCTCGCAATACGATTAACAATTGATCTATTGCAGGTTTTTATGGATTATTGAAGTGCACCTTCGGGTGTATCCCAATTGAAATTGAAATAAATTTCGGAAGAACCTTGCCCCCGCGCCCCCTGCGCTTGGCATTTTATAGTCAAGTTAGCTTTCGCGGTCTATAATGTAAAGTTCAGTTTCAGTTGGTGGGTGAACAATCCCTAATTCGGCTTTAAAATTCTTGCCGCAGACCAATATAACTGCCTTCCATCTTTGGTGGTTTAGTTCCCTTATAATTAGGGTGGGACCCGATCTCGTTATCGGAAACATCTGTGGACGGGACAAGTTAAACCGCGAAAAAGGCACCTAATTAACCTAATCGTTAATGTGTTCCAACTAGCCAAATGCCTCGTCATCTAATTAGTGACGCGCATGAATGGATGAACAATCGTTGTGCCCAGATTGCCCGTCTCTGCCCGTCATCCACCTGTGATTGAGACTCAGTTTTTCACTTTCCATTTGTGCAGTCTGCCCTGATGGACAGGGCCCACTGCCCTGTTGTTCACATCTCATCACACAGAATAAATCATAACATGATTCTAACCGCACACTAACTCACTTGGTCTCACACAATCAGGGTCTTTCCGTTTGTTCCACCTACCCCTCTCCCAATCTTCCTCTGCTGCAGAAAACTTGCTTGTTTTCTCTCTTTCCCAGTTGTGATCGGGCCATCCTCCTGAAACCTCAACATGTTTTCTTTCCACAGATGCTGCCCGAGCAGTTGCCTGCTTCTTGCGTTTTCTTTTTTAATATATTAGCATGGCTTAATACAATAGAGAATAGTGTCACGAACCAGCAACAAAAGAAACACACTGAGCATGATTCAGTGTTAAAAACTATTTTATTAATCACTACTTATGATAATACGTAAAATAAAAGAAACAATGTTAGTATGTTAGAATTCAAAAATGTTAAACCTCGAACGTTAACCCCAAAACTAACCTCTTCGTGTGTGTGTGTGTGGAAAAGTCCAAAACTCCCAGTTCCGGAATGGTTCTTAAAGTTCAGTTCCGCAAGCCATAAGGTCAAACATGAGCAAGGGCTTCTTCAACAACCACCGTTGTCTGAAGATAAGACGTAGACGTAGAGAAACATAGAGAGAGTAAATACGAAATCCAAATGTTCCACGATGGAACCCAAGCGACACTTCAGTGTTTACTCGGTAGTGACTTCCTCACCCCGAAAAGCATCCGAACCGTGGTCGTCCACACAAATACCTGTTTCCTTCTACAGGTCGGCAACAAAGTGAACTCCACCGGATTACTTCCAACTTCCATACATGGATTTCTTTGGCAGACACAGTTATAGTTTCTCATCCATCGATAGAGAAAACTGGCAGGCTGGTGTCTCTCTCCCTTCTCTCTCTCTCTCTCTCTCTCTCTCTCTCTCCTTCTTCTTCTTCCTCTTCTTCTTCTTCTTCAACAACGTCATTACGTCCTTTATCTTCTATTGACGTAAGCACGCCCCACACACACATACACACACACTGTCTATCTTAAAGGGACATTCACTGAGTCCGTAACAATAGTTTATGACTGGTTATGTCTGTGCATGATGAGGACTATATTTTTCCATGAACGAAACTTACACAAAACTCGTAAATTTATTGACTAAAAACAAACTCTCAATTTAAATGCGGCGGGTTTATTTGTATTTAGGTGTTACATGACTGCTTCTTGGCGTAAAATGCACTGAAGTAGAATTGTTGATGCCAACAGGGGAAGCAGCAGAAGATGGTTTCGATCTATCGACCTCTGGCTTATGGGCCCAGCACGCTTACGCTGCTGAAAGAAAATGCGATCGTTGTACTGTGAGTGCTGTTCATTCTATACTACTTCTGTCGTTTTTTTTTAAACCAGAGTTCGCACCGTCCCCTTGCTCGCTTTTTTTCTTTCTTTGACTCTCGTGCCGCCTCCTGTTCCTTTCTCCGCATTCCATTCCTTGTTCCCAACGATCTGTCCCATCAGGCTATTATCTCTGTGCCGTTTGTGCTATCTCCAAGTACTCGCACCTCGTTCCCAATATTTCACCGGTGAAATATTATTCACATTGTGCGGGACAATTAATTCCCCTTGTAGGGTTTTTACAACTTACAATGTCTTCTACACGCTGGGTTCGTTTTATCCAATCCCGAGGTCATATGAACTTCCCAATCCTGTCCCTGTGATTGAATAAATGTCAGAATTCCTTCAGTATTGAATAAAAGCAGCTCCCTTTGTTTCTTTGTGCAACTTAACTCGCGGCTTTAAAGCATTTTTATGTAGATGTTGGTTTCCGCATTGCAAGTGCTTACATCAAGTGCAACAACTCCGTCTCCCGGGATTTAGTGATTGGCGAATTAACGGTTGATATAATCCTCAAATCAAATGGTTGTCCGGGGCAGTGACAGATGCGGAGTGCTGGGGTGCCACAGGGCCCAGTGTGCTGACCTCGCAGCGCAGTGACGGTGGTCACAAGTTTGTTCTCTGGGGCTCATGTTCGCCCACTGCACTCTAGGTGTGCTGACCTCTGCAATGTCCCAAGTGTGGTGGTGGGGACAGTGTTTGTTCTTTCTCCTGGTCTTCTGTCAAACCAAGATTTACATTCAACTTGTTCTGAACTTATCCCACGCCTCTCTTTAGTCACTTGTGGTTACAGACGTCCCACGGGCAACGGACCGTCTTCGGCAGAGTCCACTGTCGGTAAAACAGACGGGTCCCAATTCTGTGTTTAGGCGGCATGGGATTGAAACGTAAAATCGGTGTGTAAAATAAGAACGTCAGAACATAAGAAATAGGTTCAGGAGTGGGCCATCTGGCCCGTCGAGCCTTTCCTGCCATTTAATAAGATCATAGCTGATAACGCCTGTTACGGACTCAGTGGAAGTCCCTTTAAGATAGAGAGTGTGTGTGTATGTGTGTGGGGGGCGTGCTTACGTCCATAGAAGATAAAGGACGTAATGACGTTGTTGAAGAAGTTAGAAAAAGCAGAAGAGAGAGAAGGGAGAGAGACACCAGCCTGCTTGTTTTCTCTTTCGATGGATGAGAAACAATAACTCTGTTTGCCACTGAAATCCATGTATGGAAGTTGGAAGTAATCCGGTGGAGTTCACTTTGTTGCTGACCTGTAGAAGGAAACAGGTATTTGTGTGGACGACCACGATTCGGATGCTTAGGGGTGAGGAAGTCACTACCGAGTAAACACTGGAGTGTCGTTTGGGTTCCATCGTGGAACATTTGGATTTCCTATTTACTCTCTCTCTGTTTTTCTACATCTACGTCTTATCTTCTGAAGAAGCCCTTGCTCATGTTTCACCTTATGGTTTGCGGAACTGAACTTTAAGAACCATTCCGGAACTTGGAGTTTGGGACTTTGTCACACACACACACGCGACGAGTTTAATTTTGGGGTTAACGTTGGAGGTTTAACAATTTTGATTTCTAACATACTAACAGGTTTACTTTTATTTTACGTATTATCATAAATAGTAATTAATAAAATTGTTTTTAACACTAAATCATGCTCAGTGTGTTTCTTTTGTTGCTGGATCGTGACAAAATTGGGGGCTCGTCCGGGATAATTCCCAAGGTTAACGAGATTCGTCCGGGATCCAATCCAAAGGTTAACGAGTGTCGTCTGGGATCGTTCCCCAGATTGACGAGATTCGTTCGGAATCCAATCCAAAGATTGTTGAGGTAGGTCTGATAAATTCTTCTTAAATTGGCTTGTGTGTGTGGAAACCAGCAGCAATGGATATTAAGGCATTTTTGGAGTCACTAACCCAAAAGGGATTGGAGGTGGCGAAAAAGGATGATCTGATAAAGATTGCTACAAGGCTAAACCTTACAGAAGTAAAGCAGTCTATGAGAAAGGCAGATATTCAGAGACTGATAGCTGGCCATTATGTGGAAAAAAAGGTGTGTGAGAGGGAAGTGTTAAAACAGTTTCCTGGCAGTGAAATTGCAATTTCTGAGGCACAGGTGCAGCTGGCAAAGATAGAAGCTGAACCAGAGCAAACGAGATTAGAGGCCGAACGAGAGCAAACCCAGTTAAAGATAGAGGCTGAACGAGAACAAAATAAATTAGATGCCGAACAAAAGATAACTCAGATGAAGTTAGACGCTGAACGGGAACGGGAACTAATTCGGTTAAAGTTTGAGTCAGAGGAGAAGGAAAACAGAGGCAGCATGAGTTACAAATGAAGCGTAGGAGTTCGGAATCTGATTCTGATGATGGTTTTTCAGCCAGCAGGGAGGTTCGATTAGTCCCTACGTTTGAGGAAGATCAGGTTGATCAGTATTTCCAACATTTTGAAAAGGTTGCTGTGAGTTCAAACTCGCCAAAGGAAGGATGGGCTCTTATGGTACAGAGTGTGATTAAAGGTTAAGCTCAAAAAGCTTATTCTGCTTTGTCTGCTGAGGATGCGGCTGATTATACCAAGGTAAAACAAGCTATATTGAAGGCCTATGAATTGGTACCTGAAGCTTATAGACAAAAAATCAGAGACTTGAGGAAATCTGCAGATCAGACTTATATGGAATTTGCCAATGGAAGGAGAATATGTTTTGAACGATGGTGCCTGGCTAAAGAAGTAGACGGGGATTTTGATAAATTGAAAGAATTGATACTAGTGGAAGACTTTAAAAGATGTGTTCCAGCTGAATTAACAACATATTTAAATGAAAAGAGAGTTACAAGGAGGTATTTGTGGGGACAACCTAAAACCTTTCAAAAGAGTTACAAGGACAATCCAGGTAAACCGGAGATTAAATTGGGAGGTAATCAAAAAGGAAAGGATGAAAAGAAGCCAGTGCTGGAGAAACCTGTTGAACGTACTTGTTATTACTGTAGGAAACCTGGCCATGTGATATCTAATTGTGCCCTTTTGACGAAAAGGAAGGAAGCGGTGCCCAATGCTTGCTTTCAGGCAATTAAAAATCAAAAAGGTTTAGGAGATGCTGTTAAAGATCAGTCCTTTCAAGAGGGAAAAGCGGAAAAGTTGGAGGAGGTGAGAAAGGAATTCCGTTCTTATGTATCAGAGGGTTTTGTTTCACTGAATGATGAGTCACCCCAGGTGCCAGTGAAAATTCTTAGAGATACTGGGGCTAGTCAATCTCTCTTGCTGGACAGTGTTTTAAATTTTGGTGAAGAAAGTGACACTGGTGAAGTAAATCTAGTACGTGGCGTTACAGATGACACCATGTCTGTCCCTTTACACAGGGTGATTTTAAAGTCAAAGTTCGGAGAAGGACCAGTCGAGATAGGGATAAGACCTAGTTTGCCAGTGGAAGGAGTTTCTTTGTTATTGGGAAATGAACTTGCGGATGGAGAAATTGTTCCTGTGGTACGGTTAACAACCAAACCAAGGATTGATGAGTCTGAGAATAATCCAGATGTTTACCCATCATGTGCGGTGACTCGAGCTAGAGCTAAAGAATTAGCCAAGACAGACAGTTCGGTGCAGTCTGATGTAGTTCCTTGTGACAGTCCTAAACAGGAAGAAAATTATGATGCCTTATCTGAGACATTTCTGTCTTCACTGGAGGATCAAGACCCTTAGAGTGAGCCTGAATTTAAAGATTTGTCTTTGTCGAGGAAGGATTTTATGGTGGAACAGACAAAGGACCCTGAGTTGACAGAATTTAAAGAAAAAGCACTCTCATGTGAGGAGATTGAGAAAGTGCTAAGTGGATATTATGTCAAAAATGGAGTGTTAATGAGGAAATGGAGACCTCTTCATGTTCCTGTTAATGAGGAATGGGAAGTTATTCATCAGTTTGTTGTTCCAAAAGTTTATAGGGATGAAATTTTAAACCTGGCCCATAGTATGCCTTTGGGTGGTCATTTTGGTGTGAATAAAACTGTAGGGAAGATCTTGAAACAATTCTATTGGCCTGGTTTGAGAAAAGATGTGGTGATGTTTTGTCGAACCTGCCACACATGTCAGATGGTAGGTAAAACAAATGAAAAACCCGCTGTGGCTCCGTTGAAACCAATTCCTGCTTTTGGTGAACCCTTTTCGAAGGTGATTGTGGACTGTGTTGGCCCCTTACCAAAGTCTAAGACTGGAAATCAGTATTTGTTAACCATCATGTGTGCCACTTCTAGATTTCCAGAGGCAATACCTCTTAGAAATATTAAGGCCAAGACGGTGTCAAAGGCTCTTTTAAAATTTTTCACCTTGTTTGGTTTTCCAAAAGAAATCCAATCTGATCAAGGGAGTAATTTTATGTCTATTTTTTTCAACAAATAGTCTATGAGCTGGGAGCAAAGCAGATTGTATCATCTGCATATCACCCAGAATCTCAAGGAGCTCTGGAGAGATTTCATTCTACTCTCAAAAATATGCTGAAGACGTATTGCTTTGAAAACACAAAGGATTGGGACGAAGGTATTCATTTACTTTTGTTTGCCGTTAGAGAATCAATCCAGGGGTCAATTGGATTTAGTCCGTTTGAGCTTGTATTTGGACATAGGGTGAGAGGACCTTTGGAATTGTTAAAAGAGCAATGGGTTAATGAGGAAGTGCACTTGAGTCTGTTGTACTATGTCCAAAAATTTAAAACTCAGTTGGAGAGAGTCTGCCAGCTAGCGAGAGAGAATTTGAAAACCAGCCAGATAAGAATGAAGACATATTTTGATAGACGTGCTCGGCCTAGCACATTTGCAGTGGAGCAAAAGGTGTTGGTATTTTTCCCTAGCCAAAATAATCCCTTGCAATCTCGTTTTTCTGGACCCTATGTTATTGAATCTCGAGTGACTGATTTAACATATATAATCAAAACACCAGATAGACGCAAGAAAACACAACTCTGTCATGTAAACATGCTAAAACCTTATTATGAGAGGGATTCAGTTGTGGCCTTGGTGGATGATGTAAAGGTTTTTTCTAGAATGCCTGATGTTGATGTTGAGGAAGGCCAATTTAGACCAAATATTGTTCCATCGAAACTAAAAAACCAAAATATCTTGGAGAACCTTGAAATGAAGTTGGACCATTTACAAGTTTCACAAAAACAGATGAGAGAATTAATTTTAAAATTTAAAAATCTGTTTCCAGATGTTCCAAACAGAACATCAATAATTACCCATGATGTTGATGTTGGGGATGCAAAACCAATCAAACAACACCCATATCGAATGAATGTGGAAAAAAGTAAACTTGTTGATCAGGAGATAAAATACATGTTGGAAAATGATATTATTAGACATTCAACTTCAAATTGGAGTTCGCCCTGTGTTATTGTACCTAAACCTGATGGAACTGTTAGATTTTGCACAGATTACTGGAAAGTGAATGCTGTAACAAAGTCAGATGCTTACCCTATTCCTAGGGTGGATGATTGCATAGATAGAGTGGGAAAGGCAAAATTTCTTACAAAGATTGACCTATTAAAAGGGTACTGGTGTGTTCCATTAACAGATAGAGGAAGGGAGATTTCAGCCTTTGTAACCCCTTCTGGATTGTATGAATACAATGTTTTGCCATTTGGAATGAAAAATTGTCCGGCAAAATTTCAAAGAATGATTAATTCAGTGATTCATGGGTTAAAATATACAGATGCCTACATTGACGACTTAGTGACTGGGAATGATACTTGGGAAGATCACATCTCTGCGTTAGAAAGGTTGTTTGAAAGACTTTCCAAGGCTAACCTTACAGTTAACTTGGCTAAAAGTGAATTTGGCCATGCCACTGTGACGTATCTTGGTTATGTTGTAGGTCAAGGCAAGCAAGCTCCTGTTCAGGCAAACGTTCAAGCAATATCTGAGTTACCTATTCCCACAGGTACGAGGACTGTTAGAAAACTTTTGGGAATGGTTGGATATTACAGAAAGTTTTGTAAAAATTTTGCTGATATTGCTCTTCCCCTAACTAATCTTCTGAAGAAGGGAGTAAAGTTTGTTTGGACAGATTCTTTTCAAGAAGCATTTGAGAAGCTGAAAGCCATTTTATGCTAACATCCTATGCTCAAAACACCTGACTTTGAAAAGCCATTTTCATTAGCAGTAGATGCCAGTGTTAAAGCTGCAGGAGCTGTGTTGTTGCAGAAGGGTGACCTTGATGATATTGACCATCCTGTAGCTTACTTTTCAAAGAAATTTGATGAGCATCAAAAGAATTATTCCACCATAGAGAAAGAATTACTGTCGCTTGTTTTAGCCTTGCAACATTTCAGTGTATATGTTTGCACCACCCATAAACCATTGACTGTATATACAGGTCATAACCCATTGGTGTTTCTGAGCCGAGTCAAAAACAACTGTTAAAACTGGAGTTTAATTTTGAAAGAGTTTTATCTCATGATAACTCACATTAAAGCAAAGATAATGTGATTTCTGATTGTCTTTCCCGATGTTAAATGGGAAACATGTATCTGTACTAATCTGATAGTCTGTAGTTGTGTAGAACGATAATTATTAACATTACTAACTGTATGCGCGGTTAAATTTTTCTTGTGAATTTTTTTTTAGGTGGGAGGTGTTACGGACTCAGTGGAAGTCCCTTTAATATAGAGTGTGTGTGTGGGGCGTGCTTACGTCCATGGAAGATAAAGGACGTAATGACGTTGTTGAAGAAGTTAGAAGAAGCAGAAGAGAGAGAGAGAGAAAAGGGAGAGAGAAACCAGCCTGCTTGTTTTCTCTTTCGATGGATGAGAAACAATAACTGTGTTTGCCACTGAAATCCATGTATGGAAGTTGGAAGTAATCCGGTGGAGTTCACTTTGTTGCTGACCTGTAGAAGGAAACAGGTATTTGTGTGGACGACCACGATTCGGATGCTTTTCGGGGTGAGGAAGTCACTACCGAGTAAACACTGAAGTGTCGTTTGGGTTCCATCGTGGAACATTTGGATTTCGTAATTACTCTCTCTCTGTTTTTCTACATCTACGTCTTATCTTCAGACAACGGTGGTTGTTGAAGAAGCCCTTGCTCATGTTTCACCTTATGGCTTGCGGAACTGAACTTTAAGAACCATTCCGGAACTTGGAGTTTGGGACTTTGTCACACACACACACGACGAGTTTAGTTTTGGGGTAAACGTTCGAGGTTTAACATTTTTGAATTCTAACATACTAACATTTTTCCTTTTATTTTACGTATTATCATAAGTAGTAATTAATAAAATAGTTTTTAACACTAAATCATGCTCAGTGTGTTTCTTTTGTTGCTGGTTCGTGACACGTCTTAGACTCAGATCTACCTAGTTGCCTTTTCCTAATACGCTTAATTCCCCTGCGATGCAAAAATCTATGTAACGGTGTCTAAAATATATTTCATGAGGTTGCCTCCACTGCTTCCCTGGGCAGAGAATTCCACAGATTGACTACTCTTGGGAAAAACAGTTTCTCCTTATCTCCGTCCCAAATCTATTCCGCTGAAATTTGAGGCTATGTCCCCTAGTTCCTCCGCACTCCGTGTACTTCTGGAGCTCCTCTCTTGCATGCTATCGCCTCCGCATCTTCAAAGTACCTATCAGTCTCCAGTTTGTTTAACCTGAAAAATCGATCTCCGTTCAGAACCCAGATCTGGTCTCTTACCCGACCCGGCCCGTCCCAACACTTAAGTCCAGCAGAAAGGGGCGGTGAATTGTCTCTGAGGATGCTTCGCGTTTTGAAGTCCACAGTAGGTATTCGTTCTCGGCTCGCACCGCGAGAATGTCCCTTCACTGTTTGAATGTCTCGTTCACAAACGTGGAGATGCTGGGGATTGAACCCGGGACCTCATCATGCAAAACATGTGCTCTCCCACTGAGCTAACTCCCCGTCTACGTGTTTGTACGTAGGCTAATTTCTGAGTTCCCTGAGCTGAGCACAAAGCTCAGATATGGACAAACAGAATACAGAAGCTAGAATAGGCCCGTCGTGCCTGCTCCGCCATTCAATCCGATCATGGCTTATCGTCTAATGTTAGTCCCCTGTTCCCGATCACTTCCAACACTCTTTGATGCCTATTTTGACTGCAAATTTGTCAGAACCCTCCTCGATTTATTCATCTATTGGGGAGAGACTGCGCGAGTGAGAAGATGGCCCGTTTCTATCGGGTAGCTACACACCTTTGACCCGCATACTTCAAATCAAGAGCAAACCCAAATTAATTGCATTGGAAGATCTTCTGTGTTAGTTTAAAATTTTGGGGTCGAGACACATAAAGCAAAGATTTCACCAAACATATGAATGTAGGTCAGTCCTAAATGGAAGCAGAAAATGGCGGAAATATTGATTCGTGATGAGAGATTTAAAGTAAATATTTCATTCCGGTGATCGAGCAGACTCAGACAGAATGACCAAGTTCCTCCAAAACGAGGAAAATTAATCATTGCACCCGGCAGTCGGGAATACCAGAAACTGTCGGGATAATCTAAAGTTGTTGTTTATTTAATTGTCGATGGGAAGTGGAATATCGGGGATCCTTGGTTCGGGAAATGACAGTGAGAGCTCGCAGTTATCTCAGTCACTCAGCGACCTATCGTCAGAGGGCACCGAGGGGCTGGGACCTCTGTGACAGTGACCTGCTGCCAGAGGGCACCAAGGGGCTGCGCCCTGCTTACCAGCCGCACAATAATTCACGAAAAAGCAAACATCAGTGACTTTGGTGCTTTGCAAGAGGAATTGAATCCATGTTCCATGATTTGTGTGTTGATTTGATCACAAAATGAATATAAGGCAAGACATGTGCTGGGGCTATTGTGATTTCTGTATTCGTGTTTTGCTTTTCGTGAATGAACTGTGTATTTTTTTTTGAAAGTCAAAACAGCAGGAAGCGCAGTGTTACCCAGCGGACTGTGACAGACAGCAAAAGCTACCGGATCGCCAGCATCCCTGGGTGCGATCGAACCACCAGCTGTTGGGTTAACAGCCGCAGGAGCTGAGCGATTGCGCCAAAGAGATAACGTGAAGGAAGGGGGAATAAATGGTCCGTTCCCGGGTTGAGAGGAGATGACCAGGGTCCGGTGCTGGAACCCGGCTTTTCGCAATCTGCATTAATGATTTGGATCGGGGGTCAAGAACAACATGAAACAGAAAATGCTGGGAACACGTAGTCGGCAGGATTCGAACCTACGCGGGGAAACCCCAATGGATTTCTAGTCCATCGCCTTAACCACTCGGCCACGACTACCTCGATCCCCACAAGTGGGAAGAGAAAAGAACATTTCATGAGACATGATCAGTGTGTCGCGGGACGGATGGAGTCAGATAAGCAGGACTGATCCTGAACTAAAACAGAACCGGCTGGATTACTCAGCAGGTCAGGCAGCGTCTGCGGAGGGAGAAACGGTGTTAACGTTTCAAAGTGATGACCCTTCACGCTGAACTCCGGGCGGGCAGTTGGACGGAGAGAGTCTCACTCAGAGCGGGACAGGGTTTCCTCATCCCGCCATCGATGAGCGCGTTCAGTTGTTAACGAAAGGTTGGTGTTTCGAACCCAACCAGGTCCTGGGCCGCTTCAGAGGGCAGTCACCAGGCTACCACATCGATGTGGGCTGGAGTCACATAGAGTCCAGAGTGGGTGAAGCCGGCGGGTTATCTTCCCCCAGCACCCGGGAGTAAGCAGGCGGGAGAGACTGAGGGTAAGAAAAGTTCTGGTCAGCGCATCAGAGGGAGGAAGTAACTGTACCGAGATGTGTGCGGAGGTTCACCGGGATGTCGCCTGGGCCGTGGCGTTCTCATCAGATGAGACTGACTCTGCTTCCTTTTGTTTTCATTCCAACGTCGGAGGCCAATGGCGGACCTGTTTGAGGTAAACAAATTAGTCATGTCATGGAAAGTTGGATAATAGGAAACGTTTCCACACAGCAGAGATACCCAAACTGGAGCGCGTAGGCTTAGTCCTGGAAAGTGAGGCGATGCCGGTAGAGAGTCTACGCAGAATCAGTAGACACAGAATAAAGGGCGAATATGAAGAAGTGTTGAGGGGCAGAGGGGCCCTGGGGAGCAGGTGGAAAGTTCCCTGAAGGTAGGAGGATTGGTCGGTTTATGGGTTAAGAAGGCGGATGGTTGACCTGCCTTTCTTGGCTGAAGACACAGAATGCCAGAACAAGGAGCTCTGCTGTAACTGTCTAAACACAAGTTGGGCCACATGTGGAGCGCTGTGTATAGTCCTAGTCTCCACCCCGCAGGGATATACAGACACACCGACATCCGAATTAGGAACATGGGGTCTCCCTCAGCAGCGCAAGCGCACTACTCCATTCAGTCAGATTAACCACGAGTCCATTAGATCCACAAATCCACATTCCCATGTACCCGCTGTAACCAGTCACCTCCTTTCTTCGGTTGCAAGTATCTTTCTACCTCTGCCTGAAGTACACTCAAATCTCGGTTCCCATCTCCTTTAAAGAAAGTATATTCCGCAGAATCAAGAACGACTGGGGAATTCACCCTCATTGAGTGATCGCATGTTTTAAATAGTCTCGCCGAGTTCTCGATTCTCTCACATGTGGGAACCTTCGCTCCACTTCTGCCCTTTAAGTACACCCAAGGATTCGACAGGTTTTAACCAAGTAACTTCTCGACCTTCTGAACTCCAGTTCCGTTGGAGCCAGAGCCGCCCTCACATTCCAACTCACAACCTTATACAGTGTTCCCCAGAACAATACACAGTCGGTTTATTACAGACCTACCCAACAGTCTCACATAGTGTCAAGCCGGAAACTAAATTGATTGAACGCTGCGCTATTGATAGATGAAAAGTTATGTTCTGAACTACATCGGGGCAGAGATAGTGTAGGTAGTCGAAACACCTTCCCCATTACAGTGTGTGAACACTCTGACAGCAAGAAGTAGGTGACGGGTAAGAGATTTAGAGGGGATCTGCGGGATATACGTTATTCTTTCACCCAGAAGGTGGTTGGAATCTGGGACGCTGTCAAACATTTAACATTTATCCAGACGAGAAGGTGAAGGGCCAAGGCATAGAAGGTTGTAGACCGAGTGATTTTCAATGGGAATAGTGCAGATGATAACCACTGATGTGCATGGACATGATGGGCTGCATGAATCTATGACTTTTGATGTATTGCTCCAGCATAACCAGCACATTCACACTGACATTGAATTTAATGAGTTTATGTATCAGCAATGGCAGCCAAATATAGTTTGAGCAATAATTGTGGATAATTATAAAGAGCGAGTGAATGCCACAATTTTGGAACAACAATCAAGAAAGAGTATGAACCCCACACTGTCACAATATAGCAGAGACAGGCAGGTACAGAATGAATCACACACTGTCACACTGTACCTGAGACTGACAGGTACAGCATGAACCCCGCACTGTCACACTGTACCAGGACAGACATGTACAGAAATAATAAGATACTCCCGTCCTGTGCACAATGTGCTCTTTCTTCTCCTTTTTATTTTGCTCGCTGTCACACGCAGCCTCCCTTTGAGTGTTTCCGTATATTGGTTGTCTTAAATTCAGTCAAAAAATATCGGTGGTCTCTTATTGTAGGGTACTGTCTTATTTCATGTCTCACTCTCTATCTCGCAGTTTACATTTTTGTTTGTATGGGTTTGCACTGTGTATGCGTGTTTCTTACGTGTATTTGTGTGTATCAGCGTGCTGAATTTATGTCTGTTTGCGCAGGCATCTGTGTCTGAATGCATGTCTGGTACGTGGGTGTGTGCAATTTCTTTTGCAAGTGCGTTCTTAATTTTCCTGTGTGTCCTCTGTGTGTGTCCTGTGTGTGTGTGTGTGTGTGTGTGTGTGCGCGCGCGCGCGCGCGTGCATATGTGTGTGTGTTTGTATCTGGCGGGGTTGTATTGGGCTGTTAGTTTCGACATCACCATCTGGTTTACCGTTCTTGTATGTGGCTCTGTCTATGTGCGGTGACAATGGGTTTCCAATTTGGTGGTGTGGCAGTGGCATGGGCCATTGTGGCTGGGGCTACTGAGGGTGGGTGCGGCGGATGTGTGTGGAAACACGGGTGTTGCTCTGAGCGGGATTCTGGTCCGTGCTCTTCAGCAAACAATACAGAAACATAGACATTCTGTTCTAACAATACACAGCAGCAACAACACATTTGAAATCATTTTTTTCCTTCTGGAGCGGATTGGAGGTCAGTTCAGACAACAGAGTCACAGGTGCCTTGCCCAGAATCCAGAGGTCGACGAACAAAACCTTCATCTGCTCTTGTTCTCTCATTACCATAACCCGGAGCACGCCCGGAAAATCACTTTCATTCACTCACCGTCAAAACCTCCGGCCGTTGCAAACTGGCCCCAGCCTTGCGCCCTCTTCTGGTAACCATTCCCGCAGTGCCGCCTCTGCGCCACCGGACCAACACTTCACCACAGGGATACCGGGGAAACAGTCACAGTGAGGAGACAAGCAGCAAAAGCTAACATCTGTACACACAATGAAATCTGTTCGAGGCAGAGAATATTTTTAAACAACAGATTACTTTTCAGTGCATTTACCCAGTCGGGATTCCTGCACAATAGTCAAAATGATTACCTCTCACACACCCCATGAAAGACAAAATTATGTGCACTGCAAAGAAAATCTTGAAGACCGTTGTATACCTAAAACAGTAGTGAATATCTATACAAAGGAAAACTGTAGATACCTTGGACAGTGAGGAGGGAGGTGATGGCGAACAGGACCTGCGGTGACTGGACAGGGAGAGTGGTGTTTTGTATCTGTTAACATTTACTAAGACTGGAAGTCCGGTGAGTGGTCTTGATGGAGCTGAAGGACTGAAGGCATGAGGTGCACAGATCTGACTGGGGAAATTGCAAAGGCAGAGGAGAAGGGTCAGTTTGTGTCGCTGGATTCACGGCTCACTGGGGAGAATGATACAGGCCGTATTTCCACAGGGACAATGCTGAGACAATGCCGAGGACTGTGGTGTATGTGTATTAAATCGTCCCTATATTTCCAGCAGAGGCAATGGTGTTGTTACAATGTGTTTAGTCAAGAGAGTGTAAAAACTGCATGGTTTGGAACCAACCGTGTCACTGGAGAATGATTCTCTGTTTAAATCAGACCCTATTTCAGAAGGTCAGTTCAGATTATCTGTCGGAGCTGAAGATTCCGGATCAACAAGTCACAGTTTCTCACTGAAATGGGATATGCAGTAATCTGGCGGATAGAAGCAATTTACTATCCTGTTCTTTCAGCCGTTGGAATTCCCCGTAAACCGCTGTCTCAGCTGCCATAGGTGGAAATTGAAGTCTAATTTCAATGCTAAGTTTGGTTTGTCTCGCTGTTTGTGTCCACAGTCCCCTGTACAGTTCCTGAGTTTCAAAGAATGGAATGGAGGAGCAAGAGACTGTGGATTCAGAGATCTAGAGCAAAACGAAAACAAACTGCGGGAGGAACTCAGCTGGTAGAGCAGCTGGTGAATCAGAATGCTCTGAGAGCGGGTGTCTGGGTTAGTGACCGGAATCAAAGAATTCTGTGAAATACTCGCCGTCAGAGATGATATTGCGCTTAATTGTTATCAATGCTGTAAAATGTGCTCCATGATACCAGTATCTGACAGCGCCCCAGATGTCTGACTACCGCTCCGAATGGCTGCTGCCCGTTGAAATCCCCTCCCCTGTTTTCCTGTGATTCATTCAGTGGAAGACGAAATTTCCGGCCGTGAGGTAGTGTCAGATCGCACTGTATCTGTTGGGATCGGCCGTGCGTCTGTTGTAAAACCAAACAGATGGCAAATGATGGAATGTGAATCGAGAGCAGAAAATGCTGGAAGCCCTCAGCCCGGAAAGCAACGTGTGTGGAAAGAGAAAACAGTTATCGGTTGAGGACGGGTCCATTCTCTGAACAGTTCTGCGGTAAGGTCTCTGGCCAGACACGGTATCTGGTTTCTCTTTCCGCAGATGACATTAGCCGGACTGACAGCCTCCATAATTTCCTGATTTGTTCGATCTGTCGCTGATTGGTACATGGCGCACTACTGCCATCTAGCGGCCGCGTTTATTCATTCCATTCACCACGAGACGAGGACGGCGAGGGGAAAGCTGATCCACCCCCTTTTACTTCGGAGGCAACAACTACCCAGATGATATTTCCAAGCTACCTGAAATTTCCGTCAACAGTAAACAATCAGGAAACACCGCACGTTTGCAGCAACAAGATTGAATTGTCACCGGATCCCGTCAAACTGCTCCTTTCGCTCCCGGACTGATCAGTAATTTATTTACTTCCCTTTCTCTCTCTTCCAGTGAGTCTGTATGGGTGGCATGCAAAACAACGTTTTTCACTGTCTCTTTGTCCATGTGACAAAATAAACCGATTATAATTACAATTATAATTGTGAACAGAGCTCTAAAACAGCAGGTTACATCTGATCCCGAAGTCACCACCAGTCTTACCATCCCAGAGATATACCGTTTGCCTCATGCACCCTTCCCCCACTCACCTCTCATCTTGTCATCAGCTGGTTACCTCTGCTTCCCGGTTGTGACACAGAGCGTCCGCCCCGAAGCTTATACTTGTTCACCTTTCTACACATGATGCCTGATCAGTTGAGTGCCTCCAGTATTGTAAGACTTCCTTTACTTTCTGCTGCTTCTTTATTTCGCCCTTTTCCCGCCTTCTGCCTATCTGTCACTCTCTCTCCTTGCCTGCCTGCCTGCCTGTATGTCCGCTGTCCATCTGTCTGTCTCTTTCCCACTCCCACTCTCTCTGTATGTCTGCCCTTTATCTTCTCTTTCTCCCTCGCGTTCCCCGTCTTTCTACATTCTGTCGCTCTCCCGGTTTCTCTTCCTGTATCCTGATTCTGTGACCGTCTTCCTTACTGTTCATTCAGTGATATCTCAGGTATTTAGCGATATTTGCAACATGCAATTATAATCCTTGAATTAACTTCCATGAACAGGATTAAACTGTTGTATAAATGTTGATACACCACCATTAAATCTCCCTGCAGCTTCCTCTGTTTCAGAGAACAAATAGCCCAACTATTTTAATTCTTTCCCACAGCTAGACAGTCCCAGAGCTGGAAATATCCCCATAAATCTCCTCCTCCGTCACTAGAATCTCAGCTGTTCTATAATAGGGCCATGGTCATAGAGTCGCAGAGCACAGAAACAGGCCCTTCGGCACACTGGGTCCACACTTCAATCACCCATTGACACCGATCCCATTTTATTCTCCCCACATTCCCAGCAACCTCATCCCCACATTGTACCCCTCACCCGCACACAGATGAGCATTCTACGGTGCCAATTCCCCTACCGACACGTGTCCTCTTCTAATCTGGAGTATTATTCGGGTGCAGCTGTCCAGGTTACTGCTGAAATTCAAGGATTATCTGCAGCCGACATGGACAGGATAGGCCGAATGGCCTTCTCGCTGAGAAGTAAAACAAAAGCAGAACACGCTGGAAATACCGAGCAGGCCAGGCTGCCTCTGTGGGAAGAGAAAGAGAGCGACCGTTTCAGATCAAACACCGCTCGTCAGAACTGAAAAGTGGACACACGATGCAGCGAGGGATTTGACCCTGAAACGTTTACTCCGTTTCCCTTCCCACGGTGGCGGCCTGGTCTGCTCAGCATTTCTGCTTTATTTTATACTTCCAACATGTGTTTTATTTTCACTTACTTTCAGATATAAAATTCGACCATTTGCTCCGGACCCGGATCTTGTGGCCCAGAGTGTGTGAGGAGCAATGAGGTCACCTCTCACTCACTGAACCCCAGAGAGTGTCGGCCCACGCTGCTGAACCTCTCCTCACAGGGCAGACCTGGTGAAACTTTGCTGTACTCCCTCGGTCACACATGTGTCCTTCTTCAGGACGGGGCAGGACCTATACACAGGAGGACGTGAGTCTTTGGATCTCCCTGCACCAAGGGGTGGTGGAAGTAGAGTCAGTGAATATTTTTGGCCAACATGGATACATGGTCAATCAGAAAGGGGTGGAATGTTACTGGGGAGGCGGTAATTTGGAGCTCAGCATCCGTTCAGATTAACTTCCTGAATGGCGGAGCAGACGCGAGTAGCTGAATGGCCTACTCCTGTTCCTGATTCGCATGTCCGTATATTCCAGGCGCCGTCTCATCAGGGACCTGTTATAATTCCAATGAGACTGGTTGTTCCAAGACCAAAACCTTCTGCAATGAAGATCAACATACCGTTTGCCTTCCCACTTGCGCAACGACCCTGCATGTTAATGTTCAGTGTTTTCTGTGCAAAGACACCCGGATCCTCAGAATACCAGCACCTTTCAATCATTCACCATTAAATAAGATCCAGTGTCCAAGCATCATTCCATCATTTTCCACATTACATCCCACCCGCCGTGTCTTCACCCATTCCCTTCGCAGTTCGCTATCCCCCGAAGACTCTCCGCATCCTCTTCACGACCCGCACTGAAACCCAGTATTGTGTCATCAGCAAACCTTGGTATATTGTCCGTAAAAGTCAAGCAAACTGCAGCTCCTGTAAATCTGAAGCAAGAACAGAAGATGCTGAACAAGCAGCATCTGTGGAAAGAGAAACAAAGGGAACGTTTTATGCTGAAGATCCTTCACTTTCCGATCTGAAAAGTTTACCTTGTTTCTCTCTCCACAGATGATGCCCCACTCGCGGAGGGTTTCCACTATTTTTTCCGTTTTATATTATCTGCGACTCCCTCATTCAAACCATTGACGTAGATTGTGAAAAGCCGGGTCCCAGCACCGGTCCCTGGTCACCGCCTCCCAACCCGGGAATGGACCAATTAAATATATCCAGATAAAAAATCATCGAAGGGCCACGTATTTTGAACTAACCGACTTGCCGTGTTAAATGGCGAAAATGTCGCTAATTCCATTTCTTTTGGAGGGTCTTTGACCGTTCAGTTTGAACCTAAATAGTTTTTGTCCACGGAGGTTATCAGGAGGTGTGGGGAGATCGCGGAACAGGGGATTGAACTTGAATGATCAACCATGACCTCGTTGAATGGTGGAGCAGGCTCGATTCGAAGGGCCAAATGGTCTGAGCCAGCTCCTATTCTCTGTGTTTCAATGTTTCTGTTCTGTGCTCAGCAGAAGAGAGACGGGAGTTTACTTCTGAAGCTGCTAACTTGTGTCGGGGATGTAGCTCAGCGGGAGAGCGCATGCTTCGCATGTGTGAGGCCCCGGGTTCAATCCCCGGCATCTCCACGCTGGTGACCGTTAATTTTGACTAATGAACTCGAACCACCAACATTTCGGTTATCAGCCGAACGTTGTGACCGAATTCCCCACGGGGACAACTTGAAGGAAGCGGGAATAAATGGGTCATTGTTGGTTGGGAGATGGTGAGCAGGGTTCAGTGCTGCGACCTGGTCTTCCACAATGACTGTGATCGGTGGGGGAGATGAGGCAGTGTAAATATACACAGCGATGTTGATGATATAAGTCTGTCTGCCAGTGTCTTGTGTGGAAAACATTTTAGGTGCACCCCAGGAATATTTATATTGTTTAAATGGTGAGTGATTGTAAACTGTTGGTGTTATGAGGAACCCGGGTGTCCTTGAATATAAAATACTGAAAATTACCATGTGCAGTAGTGAGCGAGGAGACAGACAAACTTATGTCGGCTTTTATTTCAGAGGGTTTGGGTGCAGGAGCATGCAATATCTCACCGGAATTCTCCAGGGTCCTCATGAGACTGTATCAGGAATATCCGAACATACAAATTGAATGGACAAGCAGGAGTAGACTACTTGGCCCCTCGAGACTGCGTGTCCATTCAAGCAGATCATGGCTGATCTGATTGGATCCTCATATCCAAATCCCCGCCTTCCCCGATGACCTGCAACCACTTGTTGAGTAACAGTTTGAACACTGCCGCCTTTAAAATGTTCACAGACACTTCTCCAGCGCCATTTCAGGAATGAAGCTCCAAAGACTCACGACCTCCTGTACACGTCCATTCCCTACTTGAGGAAGGATAATCCTGTGGCCGACGGAGTGCAGCAAAGGATCAGCCGGTCTGTTCTGTGAGGAGAGGTTCAGCAGCGTGAACCGACACTGTGTGGAGCTCAATGCTTCTCACACTCTGGGGCCGCAAGTGTATGGGGCGAAATCAGTGCCGCAAATTTGCCAGTCAGTAAGGAGGCAAGTTGACCCATCGTATCCATGAGGGCGTTATATGATCAGTCGACTTTCAGGAGTAAACAGGACCACTGAACCCGAGAGCATTTCCAAGTGATCGTCTGGAATTCATAACAGAAGCTTTGAACCGCAGCAAACGCAGTTTTGTTTACCCCATGGTATTTTCACTCTTGGACAGCACGATCAACAGGGCCTAGAAATTTACACGCTCACAGAGGTGCAGGTCCCCTAGCCGGCAAGATTAAAACCAGCGCCGGGAAATCTCAATGGATTTCATCCACTAGCCTTTATCAATCGGCCTCTACTGCCACGCTTCCTCAGCATAACAGGCAGAAGTGTGTCGCGGGACCGAACGGAACAGCACCCATTCCCAGTGAGACAAGCAGCACTGATTATGAACTGGAAACAGGAACTGCTGGAAATACTCACCACGTCAGTCAGTGTCTGTGATGGGAGAAACAGAGTTAACGTTTTAGGTCGATGATATTTCACCCTGTACTCTGGTCGGGAAGCTGGAAGGAGCGAGTCTCACAGGGCGGGACAGGTTTTTCTCACTCCACCACCACAGCCCCAAATCTCCCATTTTGCTCTCAGTTTCTGAATGTGGGCATAAGCAGAAGGGGAAGCGATTATTGCCGTTAGCTAGCTGCCCTGGGGAAGCTGGTTCCGGACAACTTCTTGGGACGCTGCTCTCCGTTTATTGAGGGAAGTCCCACTGGGCACTCAGTGACGGGGCTCCAAGATTCTGACCCAGCGCCCAGGCAGTGAAGGCGATGGGGGGACTGCAGGGTGGCCTGGGCTGGGCTGCAGGGCCGGTTTCAATCTTCTCCTCCTTTCCGATCGATCCGACGGGCTTGCTCGGCCGCTTCAGAGGGCAAACACGAGGTAACCGCACGAGTATGGCCTGAAGTCAATTACAGTCCAGTGTGGATGAAGGCGGCGGGTTTTCGTTCTTCTGCACCTGAGAGACTGAAGGTGGGAGACACTTAGCCCGGTTGTCGGAACTGAGCTGACGTTCCTTCAAATATCAAAGGAGATTTAACTGTCACTTCCCGTGTTCTTTCTCCACGGGCAATATGAGGCCTGCTGAGTATTCCCTGTATTTTATGCTGCTATATTCTATTTGCAGCAACCACTGAATTTACTGGCTGTGTTCTAACCTGCTTCTGGATTTACAGGGACGGTCGGAGACGGGATACGTCATCCACTCACAGTGCAGTGTTTTAAAGCTATAGGTTCAGTGGCAGCTATCTCATTGCTTTGTTCACATTTCACTAGACCGCCAGTTATTGGTTACTCCAGACACACAACGCTTATGTCATTGTGTGTGTGTGTGTGTGTGTGTGTGTGTGTGTGTCTGTGTGTGTGTGTGTGTGTGTGTGTGTGTGTGTGTGTGTGTGGCGTCATTACGATAACAACAAGAGTTAACGAGGTGCTGAAGTTTTGGTTCAGTCAGAGTCGGAAAGACAGAGAGGAGAAAGAGAGATACTGCCTGCTGATCTCTGTATCGATGGATGAAAAACAATAATTGTGTCTGTCACTACAATCCACCTGTGGATCTTTGGAATAATCCAGTGGAGTCCACTTTGTCGTTAACCTGTAATGGGAAACAGGTGCTTGTGTGAACAGCCACGTCTCGAATGCCTTTCGGGATGACAGATAGTTCGGAATAAAGTAGTGGAGTGCACTTTGTCGTTAACCTGTAGAAAGAAACAGGTATTTCTGTGGACGGCCACATCTCGAATGCCTTTCTCGGTGGCAGATACTTTGGAAAAAAAACAGTGGAGATCATCAGTGACTGAGGTGTCATATGGGTTCCATCGTGGAACATTTGGATTTCGTAATGTCTTTATTCTCTCTCTACATTTTATCTTCAGTAAACGGTGGTTTTGCAAAAGCCTTTGCTCACGTTTCACCTTACGGCTTGCTGAATTGAACTTTGAGAACTAGTCCTGACTTAGAGTTTGGGAATTTACCACACACACACACTTCGGATTTAGTTTTTGGGGTTAATATTTAAAATCTAACATTTTTACTTCTCACAATATTACATTTTTACTTTTATTTTTCTTATTGTCATAAGTAGTTATGAATAAAATAGTTTCTGACACTTATACATGACTTGGTGTGTTTCTTTTGTTGCTGGTACGTAACGTAGTATATCACGCGGGGCTGTGAACTGAAGGATACTTAGAGGATGCCACAAAGAAGGATTGTGACTTCTGTGCCACTGTTAACGTTCCGTGGATGTTCCCAATGTGTATGGCATATACCCCGGAGCAGGTTGATAAGAAGCTGAAAACTGATAGGGGTCATAGTAAAGTCGTAAGTTGGTTCAGCATTGGCTCCGTGACGGGGAATGAGGAAATTGTTGAGAAGTGTCTGAAGGCTGTTCGTAGTTGCACTACTTGAGGCCAGTGAATGGACAACCCTGTTGCCAGTGTGATGGCTTGATGAAGGAGTTTGCAAATGTTGCAACAATTGGCCGTGTGGCTGACGGTAAGGAGGGAAGCCAACGGAAGCCGATATCAGTGAACTGGGCATGTGGGCAGGCAGGTGGCAAATAGAATTTAGTCTGGGGAAGTGAGGTGATGCAGTTGGGGAACCCAAGGACAAGGGAACACACAATACATGGGGTAATGTGAAGAAGTGTAGAGGGGCAGATGGACCCTCGAGTGCAGGTGTACAGGTCACTGAAGGTAGGACAGATCGGTCCGTGGGTTTAAAGGCGGATGGGTGACTTGCCTTTGTTGGTGAAGGCACAGAATTCCAGAACAAGGAGCTCTGATGGAACTGTATGTAAACAAGCTGGAGCACTGTGTACAGTCCTGGTCACCACAGCACAGGGGCAGACAGGCTAGACTTTGGATTTCTGAAAATCAAATCTTTGATGTTGGAAGAACATATTTGCGGAATCTGGATAAAACTGGCGAAATGGAAGCAAGGTTTGAATAAGGAGGTATACGATATGATTAAGGCACAGACTGTTTCTGAGTGTGTTCTGGTGTCAAACTTGCTCGTTGAAATTCATCTGTTATGCAGGTAGGAACCTAGTGTAGTGGGTGGGAGCGCGTGGGGCAGTGCTTATCAAATAGACAATTATATCACGGATGAAAATGTGACCGGCGGAACAGAAGTCCACACATATCTTTCGGAATAAACTGTAGACGAACATACAGGGGAAGTTATATTTCAAACTGCAAAACAGAGAACTTCTGTTTACCCTGTTTGGTCAAATTTCTTCATTTCATTATTCCCCAGTCTTACTTATCCTGTCCTAATCTGTAAGGGGTGACGAGTGAAAGCGTGACGTCAATGCTGAGATCTCCAATCTGTCCAGAACTGATCATTGCTGATTACTCAATGGAAACTGTACCTGACGAGCTTACAGAAATGCAAAAGGAAGCAGATCAAACAGTATTGAAACATATTCCAATATAACATAAATACAAAATGTATTTTGGTTAAGTAAGGATTTGTTAAATGAGAAGGTAAAGCTTGGACAAATGGGCCGAGATGTGGCGCGTCAGAGAGTTGGTGAAAAGAAGTCGACAATGAGGGATAGTCGCATCGAGAATGAACGAACAGTAGTTTCGCAGAAAATGTAAACGAGGCGTGCAGTGGAACAAAATTCTTCATCAATTGATGCTTGCGTTTTGTGTGTGTGACTGACAATATTTTGAATAATTTGTTCGGTGACAGCATAAAGTTATGGAGATGTTTTTTAAAAAATCAAATACGAGAAAAAGAAAATCCTGTAGATCCGTGATGGTTTGTGCTGAGAAGGTCATTGGCCTGAGGACACGAAAGAAGATTGTTGCTTTTACTGGAAGGATTTGCTCCGAAAAGAAATGCAATTGGCATTGAAATTAGTTCAATTGAATAATTGAAATCAAGTGGCAGAATTAACGATTTAATCCGAACGTAAAAAATATGTATAAAAGTAATGTAGGTAAATCATTTTTAAGGATGGTTGCATGAACAGTCATGGTTGCGAAGCGAGTTGGTCTATTTCTACAATGTAAACTACTGTTATCAGTCTATGTACACATTACAGCTGGGTTCCTGACAACTGGTTATCTGTCCTTCACGCGACAATGGTACTCAGATTGGTTTGCAGTTGTTGATGTCATGAGATATGTGATGCCATCAATCTTATTGATCGGTAACTGAATGAGATGGCGTTATGAAAAAAAAAACGAACAAAAGGGCAAAAACAAGAATAGAACATGCATGTTCCTCCACTGAAACTCTTTCCAAGCAACGTTCAATTAAACTGTTTCTCATGTCACTAGAAGAGTTAAATATATTGCTCAATGCCATCATTAGTATGAACAGATTACAATACGTGTTTGTTCAGTGATTTGTGGGTAACCTGACTGAAGAAGGTACTAACTGGCTCAACGGAAATTCTGCCGTGTGTATAAGAGCATCCTGAAACAGAGCGTTTAGACAGTTCGAACGTATGGTACAGCTGATCGTTTCTTCAGGTAGAAAATGGGATATCCAACAATTTTTCACATCGTCAGAATTTATTATACTGTACTTGCAGCGGTCGGTATTCCTGGTAAGGTACTGGATCTGGCGGCTGTTTGTGATGCTCCGTCTATTTATTACGCTTTAGGCATCGTAGATTAGTTGTATTTTGCTGTCCAGGTGCAGAGTCCATTGTATCATTTTAGAATTGCAAATGCAAAGTAAACTGCTCTGTTATTTCGTTCTGAAATTTAAGTTGAGTTATTTTAATGGTGCAATTCTGCATGGCAATTTGAGTGAAGTTTTGAATACATTGACATATATATATATGCATGTTCAACCTAAGCTTATAATGCATATTGATTTTTATTATTAACACCGCATAATAACGGAAATATTTAAGTATGTTTGCAATGCGCGCAGTCGATAAGGTTCAGCACCAATATAAATCTCTTTTCAAAGGCAATCAGGACTCACTGGCGCCAAGGGATGTGCGGTTTGCCAGTTGAGACCTCATCACTACTGAGTCCCTTCAGGCCGTGAAGCTTGACGGAAGAGGGGCGGTGCGGGGAGAAAACAGGGAGGCGATTTCTGGCAGAACTCAAATCAGCCCAAAACTATCGCCATATTTTCCTGTCTCTCAATGTACATGGGCTTCTTCTTCTGCTGTCTCCCCAAACTAGTGGACTTATTATCAGTGTTAGAATCAAAATCAGGTTTGTAATAACTGTTAAATGTCGTGAAGTTTGTTGTTTTGCGGCATTAACACAGTGCAAGACATAAAGTATAGAATTACTGTAAATTATAATAAAAAAAACTAAATAGTGCAAAAGAAGAATAATGAGGTAGTGTTCATGGATTCATGAACCGTTCAGAAATCTGACAGCGGAGGGGAAGAAGCTGTTCCTGTAACGCTGTATTTGGGTCTTCAGGTTCCTGTGCCTCCTCCCAGATGGTATTATTGTACAGAGAGCATTTTCCGGGTGTTGGGAGTCCTCAATGATAGATGCTGCTTTATTGAGGTACCGCCTCTTGAATACGTCTTCCATGACGGGGAAGATCGCAGCCGTGATGGAGCTGGCTGTGTCTTCAAGCCTCTGCGGCATCTTTCGATCCTGCACATTGGAGCCACCATACAAGACGGTGATGCAACCAGTCAAAATCCTCTCCACCGTACATTTGTTGAGATTTGCAAGAGACTTTTGTGACATACCAACAAATCTTCTCAAACTCCTAATGGAGCAGAGCCGTCGGTGTACCTTCTTCGTGATTCCATCAATGTGTTTTGCCCAAGTTAGATCCTGTGAGATATTGACCCCAGGAACTTACTCACCCATTCCTCCACCGACCTTTCAAGGAAGACTGGTGTATGTTCTCCCCACCTCCCCTTCCTGAAGTCCACAGTCACTTCCTTGGTTTTGTGGAGGTTTTTGTTGTGAAGCCGCTCAATCAGCCGATCTATCACAATCCTCTACGCCTCTGCACGACCATCTGTGATTACACCAACAATAGTGGTTTCATCGGCGAATTTATAGATGGAGTTTGAGCTGTGCCTAGCCATACAGTTATGAGTGTAGAGAGAGTTGAGTAGTGGGCGAAGCACGCATCCTTGAGGTGCACCTGTGTTGATTGTCAGCGAGGAAGAGATCTTACCACCGATCCGTATTGACTATGGTCTCCCGATAAGGAAGTCGCGGATCCAATTGCAGAGGGATGTACAGAGGCCCGGGCTTTGAAACATCTTGATTCGTACTGAAGAGATGATGGGGCTGATCGCGGAGGTTTAATCGATAAACAGAAGATTGACGTATGTTTTGCTGTTGTCAAGGTGCTTCAAAACCGAGTGGACAGCCAGTAATTTTCCGTACGCTGTAAACCTGTTATAGCGGTCGGCAAACTGTAGCGTGTCCAGGTCCCTGCTGAAGCAGGAGTTAATTCTTGCCGTGACCAACCTCTCAATTGTACCGTCTCTACGCTAGTCCGTGTCGTCAAACTGTCATGAGAAATACAATGATCCCAACTCTATTGTTTGGCGGAATACACCAAAGGCACCTTGTCTGTCGTGCTAAAAAAAACAAATGGTAATGCCATTTCACCAGCTTTCCGAATTCCCGTGAGTTCCGTACCAATGATATCCCTATGCCGAAATACTTCTTTTTTGAATGCTTCTAATATATTACCCTCGCAAGTGCCATTTGGTGTTCCATCAACAAACATGACTTGCAAACTTGTTTCCTTGTTGATTGTTGATTTTCTTTTTCTTTAATAATTAAGTAGTTCTGCCTGTCGATTACTTGTCCGTGTTTCTCCTATCAAGAATAGTTTTGTCCTCCAAGCAGCGCTTCTAGCCGTTTTCCCACCACTGACTATTTGTCCTTTTCAGTGCGACCTTCAGTTTTTTCCTCTGAATGGGAGGGGGAATACTTTGTATTCGATTCCTCTCATTATTCCTTCCATTGTGTGCTTCTTTGCTCGTTTCTATTTCACGACCTAACCAAATTATTACTGATTATGTGGACCTTGGTTGTTGGACATCGTTTTCAATTTCTTACTCATTTTGATATTGGAATTTGTTTATGACAGATTGACAGAAGCACATTGACAGATGCACATTGAAAAAAAATTGTCTTGCCTATCGTTTATACAGATTAATTCATTATGGACTGAATTGAGGTAATACAAGGTAAAGTAACAAGAACATGCAGAATGAAGTGTAACTGCAACAGAGACAATGCAGTGCAGGCACACAGTGAAGGGAAAGGTCATAACAAGTGAGATTGTGAGGTCAGGAGTCCATTTTATTGTACCAGGGAACCGTTCAACAGTCTTATTACAACGGGATTAGAGATGATCTTGACCCTGGTGGTAACTGTGTCCAGGCTTTTGTATTTTCTGCCAGATGGGAGGACGGAGAAGTGAGAGTGTCCACGGTGGGTGGGATCTTTGATTAGGCTGGCTGCTTTTCCGAGGCAGCGAGAAAGAACGACAAAGTCCAAGGAGGGAAGGCTGGTTTCTATGGAGGTCTGTGCTGTGTTCTCAAATCTCTGCAGTTTAGTGCGATCACGGGCAAAGCAGTTGCCATAACAAGGCATAATGCATCCGGATGAGACTTTTTGATGGTGTATCAATCCAAAAAAAATCCATGAACATGTTCATTCCCATAATTGTTTTATTGATAAAGCCTGTCTCGGTAACGTCTACCTTTCAAGTCCTACGCTATGCCTACCGCACGATTGATTTTCTCTGCCCGAGGCCCTCCGTGTCCTGGACGCCTCATCGAAGCAGCCAGAAAGCGTTGGCTTTTTTCAACATGGATGGTGTGCCTCCCTCTCCCTGGATAGACAAGAGAGCTGTTTGGGTGTTCATAAGGTTAGAATTTCTCCACTCGTCTCCAAATATCTCCTCGAATCTGAGGTAGTAACTTCAACATACTTTACAGAAGCAACTATTAAATATATTCATTTGAAAAGGGAACCAACAATGAATTTAAAGCAGTAGAATGACGTCAAGTATCTGAAATTGAAGCAAATCACTCCACTGGATCTGCCGTTCTCCGCAATCGCAACCCCGATAAAACAAAAGGGACTACGCTGGAGGTCCTCCACTTTGGGGCCAGGAACATGTGTATCCGGCCAAATGTTCACGACTTGACAGAAACACGCGGGGTGCTCCTTTCTTATTTAAAACTGAATTAAGCTTCCAGTTTTTCTTCCTGTCAATTGACTTCAAGGCGTGAAAGTAGACAGATCTCAGTTTTACATCGCTCGCGGAGTGTCTGTCTGATCAGCCATCCCCATCCCATCTGGCAGCGCAGGCGAGCGAGTAACCTGGGTGCAACTCCTGCCATTGGCCCGATCCGGACTATTATTTTTACAACGCACACAGTGACGAATCTAGGCCACTTGGGAATTTCTCACTATTTTATTCTTAATTTCAGTTAATTTCACGGCGATTGTGATCCTGTCCCGCGGAAAATGTGGTCTCTCCAAATGCATCACTCGCTACCTGGTGGTCATGGCGGCAGCAGATCTGATGGTTGTTGTCCTTGCTGTAGCCTTGGAGCAGATGAATTACATCTATTTGTTTGCTAATTTCTTGCTCATTACTCCGGTGTGTTCTGTGGCACTCGTTCTGCGGCTACCGACTACCGAATATTCCGTTTGGTTGACGGTCGCTTTCACTTTCGATCGCTGCTTCGCTATCTGCTGTCAAAAGCTGCAGAAATTATATTGCACATTAAGAACAGCGACTGTGGTGACAGTAACAGTGGGTGCTACGTGCTGTGCCAAGTCTATTCCATTTTACTTTGCAGTGGATCCAAGGCGCTATGTCGCCTCAGTTGAATACTTTACGTCATCCGCGTGGAGAGCGTACGAGGTATTTGACACTATCACAACACCATTATTGGCAATCTCTTTAATTCTGCTGTTTAATGCTTTCACCGTCAGACGGATCATAGCGACAAACAAAGTCCGCCAGGGACTTCGGAACAGCCGCGAGTATCACAAGGATCCAGAGGTGGAGAACCGGAGAAAGTCAATGATTTTGTTGTTCGTTCTATCAGCCAATTTCATATTGTTGTGGATGCCCAATGTTGTACATTCCGTGAACCGGCGAATGGAAAACTATTCCTACACGGATAGATATTACACCACAGCGATATATATCCTGCAACAGTTTGGGTATATGTTGCAAATGCTCAGTAGCTGCACCAAAACGTGTCTCTATGGACTAACACAGAGGAAATTCAGGGAGGAGCTGATGAATGGAGTGAAATATCTGTTTACCTTAAATGGACAACGATGCAAATAAGATGCAAATTCGATTACCCATTCATTGAGCGTTGAGCTTTAAACGAATATTGAGAAGTCGATCTTTTAAGATTTGCTGTTCTGGACACTTCTGTTTCGAGCTCTCTCTGTTTGATGCGGGAAACCGGTTCAGCATGTAAGGTAACTGCAATCTAATTATTATCTTCACAAAGTCAGAGAATCATAGAAGCAGGGAACAGTACAGGACAATACAGGCCCTTCGGCCCACAATGTTGTGCCAACCTTTACACCTCGCCTAAGACCATCTAACCCCTTCCTCCCACATATCCCCCGATTTTAAATTCCTCCATATGCTCATCTAACAATCTCCTGAATTTGACCAATGTACCTGCCCCTACAACTGCCCCAGGCAGTGCATTCCATGTCCCAACCACTCTCTGGGTAAAAAAAAAATCTTCTGATATCTCCCTTGAACTTCCCACCTGTTACTTTAAAGCCATGCCCTCCTATATTGAGCATTGGTTCCCTCGGAAGGAGGCGCTGGCTGTTTATCTATTCCTCAATATTTTATATACCTCTATCACGTCTCGACTCATTCTCCTTCTCTCCCTTAGTCTTTCTTCATAATGCATACCCACTAAACCAGGCAGCATCCTGGTAAATCTCCGCTGCACCTTTTCCAACGCTTCCACAGGCTTCCTATAATGAGGCGACCAGAACTGGAAACAGCATTCCAAGTGTGGTCTAACCAGAATTTTGTAGAGCTGCATCATTACCTCTCGGCTCTAAAACTCGATCCCATGACTTATGAAAGCTAACATCCCATAAGCTTTCTTAACTACCCTATCCACCTGTGAGGAAACTATCAGGAATCTCTGGATATTAACCCCCAGATCCCTCTGCTCCTCCACACTACCCAGAATCCTGTCATTAACTTTGTACTCTGCCTTGCAGTTTGTCCTTCCAAAGTGTGCCACCTCACACTTCTCCGGATTGAACTCCGTCTGCCACTTCTCAGCCCAGCTCTGCATCTTATCAATATCCCTCTGCAATCATAGCCAGTAATCCACACTATCCACAACACCCACATCCTTTGTGTCGTCTGCAAACTTGCCAACACACCCATCTACCCCCTCATCCAAGTCATTAATTAAATTCACGAAAGGTAAAGGTCCGAACCGATCCTTGTGGGACACCGATAGTCTCAGCCCTCCCAATATAAATGGACACCCTCTACTACAACCCTCTGTTTTCTACAGGCAAGCCAATTTTATATCCACACGGCCAAGTCTCCCTGGATCCCTGCCCTCTGAACTTCTGAAGAAGCCTACCATGATTAGATGATAATGGATTAAAGTATAAACTGGCAATTGAAAAGGAATCTGTGGGATTTCAGTAGCTTAAAATATGTTTGACAAACACGTTTTATGTAAGGAAAAGCTCCGACAAAAGCACAACTGGTTTACCAAAGACAACTCAACACATCTTCCTCGTCTAATTGGGAAATAACCCTGTTTTTCTGTTTCTACTTTGCAGGTATTTCCTGGCTTTATTTTATCTTTCATATGTCCAGTATTTGTGCTTTTTGATGTCCTTGTACTCATGCAGCACAGAAATATGCCATTCAGCTCACCATGCCATGCTGACGACGAACCTATGTTATTCATATTTACCGGCAGTTGGCCCGGAGTGATTTACGTGCTTGTCTGGATCCTTATCAAATATTGTGAGAGTCACTACCTCCAGCAGCCGCTCAGGCAGTCCGTTGCAGATTACAATCACATTCTGAATGACAAAAGGTTCTTCTTTGTGACTGTATGAGTTCTACCTTTGTACACCGCCGCTATGTAAAGAAAAAAGAACTGTATACCTCACCTACGTCAGTCAAAACTTTAAAACCCTGACTGGTCTCCGCTCAGCCTCCTCCTGCACAAGTAAAACAAACCATAACATGTATTCTGTATTAGTTAGTGCAATGCACCACTCCAAGCGACATCCGAATGAATCCACTCTGCACTCAGTCCATGCATTCAGAGCCGTAGTCGGTCTCACTGTTCCATGGGAATGTTCCCATCTTAATCCCTGACGGGTCCCATCATACTTTATCGACATTTACCGTGTTTTGTTGTGTTTGCTAACGGGGTTTGAATTCCCTGTTCTGTCACCTGCCAATCACTCACTTTGCATTCAGTGCGGTGTTCAATTGTATTCAACTCCTGGCAATTTTCCTCCATTGTCAGCAGGGCTACAGAATGAGTGGTGGAAGTTGGGATTCCGTTAGGTAGCTCCTTATAAAGCGGGTGAATGAAAACAGGCAGAATGGTGTCTTCAGTGTGAATTCTATGAGTTGCCCGTGGTTCCTTGACAGGGCGATTAAACAGCAGGGAACACGGTTGTACAAAGCCGCACAACTTGCTGTGCTTTGCGGAGCATCTTCATTCAGTCCGCAGGGAAGACCCTTAACTTTTCGTTGGAGCCACTTTAATTGCAGTTCCTGCAACCAGTCTGATCCATCGTTTATTGGTCCAAAACAAGTTTGTATAAAAAAATCTTATCTTCCATCTGGGCATCTAGCAGAGCACTGGATTTAATGTCGAATTTTTACACTTTAGGCAAAAGTTCCTTCTGTCCACATGAGGTTTGACCGTTTATGTGTGTTATCCTTCCACGATTTTTACTCAAGTTTCCTTGTTACGTTGGTACCGTCCGGCCGGCCGGACTTGCTCATTAACACATAGTGCAAGAAGAAGCATGACCTCACTGTGAGTGCCACATTAACAGTTTTATTATCACCCTGGCAGAGATGTTCCCTTTCGCCTACGCATTCCTCCAGCATCTTCTCTGCAGCTGATAACGAACGTTTTCCCTCTTTCCCTGCTCTAATCAAGGGCCACCAACCTCTAAGGCTAACTCGCTTTCTGTGCTACATCCCAGTCGGATCCCTCCATTCCAGAAATGGATCTGTGTTATATTACTAAATTGTCCCACTCCATACGGTACAGTGATCGTGCTCCCGAGCATTCTTTTTGTCTTCCTATGTGTCTGTTCCGCACTTCTTCTATTTACCTCCCGGCTCTTCACTGGGGGCAACTGCGATGCAACAAGCAGAAGATGTTTGCAGGGATATTGTACTTCACCAGCACCCGGAGTTTCATTTCCGTCCAATCCTGAGACCTCATTTATTTCCCAATCCTGTCAAAATGATGTAATGAATGTCAGAATTCCGACAGTGCTGAAGCAACAGCAGCTGACTCTGTCTCTCAGTGAAACTGAACCGATGAATTTTGAAACACATCAGGAAACCCACTATATTATCCGAATTGAAAACATAGAGCCTCAAATAAAAAGAGAAACAGAAACAGGCGGAACTAGTCATATGTTGCGAGAGAACTGAATTCAATATTTTCGTTGGATGACCTTTAATCAGAATGTTTTAGTCTCCAACTGAATGACCGAAGAACTAAAGAATAATACAAGATTAGACGCGGCAAATCCGGAACCCAGAAACATAGCCGCGCTAATTTCAAAGGTATTACTTTATTTAATATGCACATTGAGGTGAATGAGAAATGGGACCTCTCAGCTCAAATGACAGCAGAACACAGAGGACACCGAGGGGCTGAGCGGCATCACACCACTTCTTGGATGCATTGACCGAAGAGCAAAACTGAATGGATTCGGCACGTTGTTGGTGTATCTCTTGGTTCAATGTCACAATACATGCATTGATATGACGGCAAAATAAATACCAAGGAGCACATGCTGTGATTGAATTTTTTTTTTTGCTGTGAATATATTTTTAGTGATTAAGTGTATTTTTGTTTTGTAATTGTAAACTACAGGGCGTGCCCGCCTCCGGAGACTGCAGTTACCCAGCAGATAATGCCACGCACAGATAAAGCGAAGGGGCCGCCAGCCCCCTGTGTTTGCCCGAACCACCAACCTTCAGGTTAACAGCCGAACACACTGAGCACGGAGATAATGTGGAGCAAGATGGAATTCTCGGGTTGGAAGACATTAACAAGGGATCGCTGCAGGCAGACGGCTTTTCGTCATCTGCATCATTATTTTGGGTACACTTAAGGAGTCGTTATTTTTTCACTGATGAGCAATTTAAATTTTGCAGTCATGGAGTTATATAGCAAACAGACCATTCGGCCCAATTCTCTAATACCGGTAACTGTGCTTTACCTCAGCTATTTCCTGCATTTGGCCTATCTCCCTGTGAACATATTCTATCCAAGTAGCTGTCCAAGTCTTTGGAATGTTGTCGTCGTACCTGCTCCTACGACTTGCTCTGGAAGCTTCTTCCATGTTGTGAAAAGCATGTTTCTCAGATCCAGTTTAGTTCTTTCCCGTCTCAATTTCATCCTCTGCCCTCTCGATTTGAATTCCTCTTCCTTGGAAAATGACTGCGACTCTGTCTTATTTATGCCCCTCACGATTTAACAAAAAAAAACTTCTGAAAGGTCACCCCTCGGTCTCTATGGTTCTATAAAAATAGGTATAAATGTAGTGCCAGACTATCCAATTTCGCCTTCCGCCTGCAATCTTCAAGTCCTGGCAAAATCTTAATGAATCTTTTCTGCACCTTCTCCAGATTAGTCACATCCTTTCGAGAGTTTTGCCATCGCATACTTCCGTTTGGCTTCAGTAACGACTTACACAGTTGTAAGATGACGTCCCAACCCTCGTATTTAATATCCCAAGCGATGAAGACATGCTGTGAAAACGCTTTCTTCACAATCCCCGTCAATCTGTGTCGCCATGTTCAGGGAACTACGTACTTGTATCCCCAGGTCTCTTTGTGCCACAACACTATCCATGGCCATGAATGTTACAGTTTATATTTCTTTCCCATAATTAGCCTCCAAAAATGCATCACCGCACTTATACACGTTAAACGCCACCTGCCCACTTTTCCAGTTGATCTAGATCCTGTTGTAATCTGAGATAACCTTCTTCACCGGCTGCCATCTGCAGATTTATTAATCATGCCACCTACATTCTCATCCGAATCATCCACAAACATGGCAATCAACAGGGCTGCCCAACATGAATCTCCGTGTTGCGTCATTGGCCAGAAGCTTCCAAAACGCTACCATGTACTACCACCCTCTATTTCCTACCACCAAGGAATTTTTCTTTTTCAATTTATAACAACTTCCGCTCACTGCACAAAATTCATGTCTACCTTCGTGGAGATACCGGGGATTAAACCCGGGACCTCATACGTGCCGGTGAGTAACTTTAGACGTAAACTCCCTCTCGCCTTTCTCCGCTCAACACAGAGCACCGACAGCCAGAGAGGAAATGGTTGGAGCAGGCCACTAGGCCCTTCAAGTCTGGTCCACCATTCAACACGACAGTGGTTGGTCAACCAACTGCATGCCCCTGTTCTCGCTACCTCCCAAAACAGATTGATCTCTTTTTTGTCCATATGTTCTCTTCGTAAAAATAATACCAGAGTAGTTCATTGGGGGAGAGGATGCAACTGAGAAGAAAATTGAGAGGTGCTCTGCGAAAACAGTAATTTATTTAATGATTAATGATTAAAAGTGTTGGTGTTCTGAGGAAACCGGATGTCCTTGGTCATAAAACACTGAAAGTTAAGATGCAGGGTCGGTGAGCAAGAGGAAGGCAAGTGGTTATGTTAGCCTGTATTGAAAGAAGGAATTACACAGGGCCCTGCCGGATGGTACCTGGAATATTGTAACATATCAATCAGTAAAGAACTAGTCAGGCCACTCGGACCCTCTGGAGCTCTCTGCCAGTAAATATGATCACGGCGACACTGATTGAATATTGAATTTCGCATTTCCCCCTCCCCGATGACCTTTTGCTGATCAGCAGTTTCTCCATCTCTGCCTCAACATATCCACAGACTCTGCTTCCACCCGCCTTTGAGGAAGGGAGTTCCAAAGACTCACGGCCTCCTGTGTACAACCGCTGCCCTCTAACTGAGGAAGTATCCGCTTGTGTTCGAGGGGGTCCCCCGTCTGTCCTGTGACCAGAGGTTAGACAACGTAGGATGACTCTCTCTGGAATTCAGTAAATGAGAGTTGATCCCATTGGTCTTCACACATTCTGGGCCCACAGGTTCGGGTCCGGAGACCATGGTTGAGGTTTACAACTGAACACAGGTGAAATTAAAAGTGCAGGGAAACATTATTTTAAAGTTTTGTGTGCAATTTTGCTCGGAGATAAAATCCCGACAGTGCAGAAACAGTGAATCTATTCTTCTGCACATCCAGATGTATTCAGTTTAAACTTTCTCCTTTGCAGTTCCGGTTCCGTCCACTTGATGCCACTATCCTCCTACATGTAGCATTTGCAGAACACACCGGAATTACTTCGCCGAATGTCGACACGTGCGATAGCTGATGAGCATTAAATACAGTTTTCTGTAATTCTTATCAGCTATGAGTAAATCAGATTTCTACTTTTCCAATTATATTAAGTTGACCCTAAATTTAAGACCCATACCCGGCCAGTCTCTATACAGAATAAGAGGCTAAACATTTCATTATACCTCGAGTACCACGGTCACACAGTCGTCCGCGTTTTTCTGTCGCTGGTCTAGTTTTGTTTCTGGACAATGGTAATATCCGGGGTTTTGATATTCCGGCTTTAGTGATGGTGAAACAATTGAATATCAATGTTAGATGGTTGGACGATCTCTTGTTGGAGATGATCATTGCCCAGAACTTTTGTTGCGCGTTCATTACCTGTGAATGGTTTTATTACTTTAACCCCTTATTTTTTCAACCTTTACATACAGTCATGCAGCACATACTGGTGCCATCTGACCCACCATGTCCATACCAATTATTAAGGACCCACCTACCGACACTTAGTTTGCAGCCTTTAATACGTTGTCGATTCAACAGCTCGTCGATATTCTTAAATATTATGTGTACCCGCCTCCACCACCCAACACTCACTTCATTGTTCCTCAGATAACTCATTCCTGTAACGATCTCTGCAAGTGGGAACTCGTTGCTCCTATCTAACCTATTCACGCCCCTCGGAACTTGAAATATATCGATCAAGTCCCCATCAGCCACCACCGCTCCAAGAATAACACGCCCAGAGTTTCCCTGAAATGACACGCTCCGTCACGGACAGCATCCTGCTGAGCATGCCCTGCACACTTCCTTTTGCACTTAGAGCTCCAGTCACGCCCGCTCTCCTCGGGATCATTCCCAATCCTATCCCTCACCGCCATGATCATTACCTGACATATCTTCATGTTTTGGTTTTATGGGAAAAGATCATTCGATCCCACTTCCGTTGTGAAAAGAATGATTATTGACAGCAAATGAAGTGTCAGAGGATAGTTTGGATTCATAGACCTCAGGCTTATGGGCACCGCACGCTCCCGGTGCTCCACTCTGCTTGTGGGTACCCAATATGCCACGTTGTTCTGCTGTGAATGTTGCTCGCTCATTTCGTTGTTATTTGGTTGCTTGCTTTTTCCCGACAGCATTTCCTTTATTTTGCTGATTTCACTTCATTTCCCGACTTATTACCCTTCTTTCTTTTCCACTTTTCTCTTTACTCTTTGCTTTATTGATTCTTAATGTTCCGATTCATCGCATTACCATCACTGTGTTCACCGGTCTCCCCATGTCCCTGCTCCCTGTCCTCAGGTCTAAACACCTGGGTTATGATCACTGTGAACTCTGCTCACCCCGTCTCCCTGATCCCTGTCCCCAGGTCTAAACACCTGGGTTATGATCACTGTGTTTGCTGCTCACCCCGTGTCCCTGCTCCCAGTTCCCATTCACTGCTCCGGGTTATTATCGCTGGGCACACGGCTCACCTCGTGTCCCTGCTCCCAGGTCCCGACAATGAACGAAATAAAACACAAAAGAGCAGCAACGCTGAGAGTTGGCCAAGCAAATATTGGAAGTGTTTTTACCACTCAGCTGTAACTTTCGCAAATCTCATGGACTACGTCCAACAACGGTTTTGCACTTTACAGCCGGAATCCGTCCGAAGTTCTGGTCGGACTTGTCTGACCACTCCCGCTCATTGCTCAATGTTCATGGACATCAGCGTGGGACTGCCGGGGATTGAACCCGGGACCGAATATGTGCAAAGGATGCGCTCTCCCACTGAGTTACATCCCCGACATCAGTGAGCAATATTAGATGTAAACCCCCTCGCGCTTTTTTTTTTTACCGCTGAGAACAAACCACCGATATTTAAGGAGAGGAAATGGTTGGAGCAGGCTACTTGGCCCTTTGAGAATGGTTCACCATTCAACACGATCATGACTGGTTGTCTAATTCAACCATATGTTCCCGTTTACTGCCCAGACTTCCAGATGCCGTTCCCGTCTATCTGTGCTCTTCATAAAAACTATCGGGGCAATTAAGTGTGGGGAGAAGTGGCGATTGAGAAGAAAATTGCAAGGTGCTCTGGAGAAACAACATTTTATTTAATGAGAACATAAAATGTATTGGTGTTCTGAGGAACCAGAATGTCCTTGTACACAAAACACTGAACGTTAAGATGTAGGGTCGGCGAACAAGTAGGAAGGCTAATGGTTTTGTCTGCCTGTATTGAAAGAAGGAATGACACAGCTCCCTGCCGGACGGCGCCTTGAATATAATAATATATACATCAGTCAAGAGGGCGTCAGGCCACTCGGCTCCTCGACACCTCACTACGATGCAATAAGATCACGGCGACTCGGATTGGATACTGAACTCCACATTCTCGCCTCACCCAGTGAATTTTCACCCCTTGCTGTTTAACCATTTCTCTATCTCTGCCTAATCCAAAGATCACCTTGCACCGGCCTTTGAGGAAGGGAGGTCCAAATGCTCGCGGTTTTTTCTGTAGGGATCCAGTGCACTACCTGAGAAGGGATATGCTTGTGACAGAGGGAGTGCAGCAAAAGTTCACTGTACCTGTCCTGCGATTGGACGTTCAGCAGCGTGGGCCAATACTTTCTGATGTCCAGTGAATGAGAGGTGATCTCATTGCTCCTCACACACTGGGCCCACAGATTCGGGTCCGGCCACAATGAATGAGTTTTCTATCTGGAAATAAGTGAAAATAAGAAGTAAAAAGAATGGGAACTTATGTGTGGAAATATAATATAAAACTGAAAATGAAGGAAATAGCAGATCGGGCCCCATCTTTGGGAAGAGAAACAGAGTTAAGGTTTCAGGTCAAAATCCCTCCTTGCATCGCAGGAGCTTCTGTTCCCTTTTCTGTTCTGCCGAGGAGTGTTTGACTTTCTCTTCCCACATGTTCTGACTACTTCAAACGTTTCCCATTTCTTTTTTTTCTTAACAGCTCAGCAAGAAGGCCGTTCGGCTCATTGTGTACATGTCGGCAACAGGCAATCGGTTAACTTTCAGCAGTAACCAACACTAGCGGATCTGGGCGCATGTCCAAAGTAGAAGAGCGCACATGGTGGGCAGGTTAATTGATCTGCAAAAGGCCTCCTCGTGTATACGTGAGCTGTAGAACACGGGAAGGAGTTTATGGTAATCTTATGAGAATAAAATGGGATCGGTGATGGATGTGTGGACCCAGTGTGACTGAGGACCCGTATCTGTGCTTTATGACTCTGTGACTATGACCTAATCACACGTGCTTAGACTGCAGTGACGGAAGGAGTGCGATTAATGAGGATATTTCCAGCACTGTAGTCCAGCTATGTGAACAATTACATTTGTGGTGTTGTTATTTTCCCTGAAACAGAGGAAGCTGCAGGGAGATTTAATGCTACTTATCCACATTTCAACAACAGCTGAATTCTACTAATGGACGTTAATTCAAAGCTTGCAATTGGTCATTGAATTTATCGCTGAACACATGTTCGATGTCTTTGAATAAACAATGAAGAGAACGACGGTGTTAGGACTGGGAGAGAGGGACACAAACCTGGAAATACACACTCTGTGGAGAAAGATAGAAGGCAGTGCTACAGGAAGAGAGAAAGGGGGACGGAGGGAGGGAGGGAGGGAGAGGGACAGAGAGTGAGAAGGAGGAAAAGGGATAAAGGGAAGAGAAAATAAAATAAGGATGAGGAAAAAGAGCGAATAATGATTCGAGCAGGAAATGGGAGAGAGGGAGCTGGATGTGGTTGAGAGAGAGAAAGAGAGATGATAAAATAACAGAACATACTGGAAGATACAACAGATACGTCAGCAACTGGAGCAAGAGAACCAGGGTGAAAGTCTCATGTCCAGACACTATCTCAGGACTGGGCAGCATAGTTAACAAGCGGGTATCGAACTGGCGGGCGTGTGGGGAAGGGATGTGTGTGCCAAAAGGGGGATCTCTGGGATGGTGAGACCGGGGGTGCGGTCGGGATCAGCTGTCACTTGTTATCTCAGAGCTCTGGTCATAACAGGATTTCTCCTTGGAGTAGCAGATGTAAGGAACAGGTAGGTAGGATTAACCACACTGTTTTACACAATTTATTTCTATCGTTTAATGATTTTCACAATCAGATTCATTGGGTATTTCACCGCGTTCTTCAGCTCCTCTCGGAATTTTCTCTGAGTCACTGCGTAAATACATGTGTTGCTGCAGGTGCTGAGAAGCTGCTGCGTTCCTGATGTGCGTTCTGTGATATAATGGAGATCGCTGAAAGAGTAATTGTTAATCTTTGAAATTCACTAACAGATGTAAAACACCACATCAGAATGAAACTGTCGGTTATACTGAAGAATAATACGATGGATTTCCTTCAGTTCTCCATCTCCGGGTCCTTCTTATTCTCTCCATTGCTGCGGCCCCGGAGCCCCCTTCGGACTCTACTGGCCGCTACAATCCGTCTGACCGTCAGAACATTGAGCAGCAAAATCAGAACAAACAGGACACAAGGGGTTAAAATGCGGTGAAACATCTCAAATGCCGCCCATATAGGGGATATAAAGAAGCTCGGTTTAGTGACACAAAACCAGGGAACATTATCAATTATTTCTCTCAGCTCATATTTGAAGTACCAGGGGACACTCTCCAAAGAACCCAGCACACTCATTGTCCCGAGAACCACAGCCGCCTCTCTCTCTGTGCAATACTTTGTTTTCAGTTTCTCACAACAAATGACCATAAATCGATCAAAGGTGAAAGCGACTGTCAGCCAGACAGAGATCGTGGTGCTTGAAAATATCAACCACAGATCGAGTCTGCACACAGGGGTGATCTAGAGGAATGATCGTGGAAAATAAATAACAGGAGTCCAGCCAAGCAAGGGCTCGAGATAACGACCAGGAGGTCGGCCGCTGCCATTATCACCAGTTAGCGAGTGATACATTTGGAGATACCGCACTATCCTCGGGACAGGACCACAATCGCCAGCAAGTTAACTGGAAGAGGGAGAAAAGGAAGCAGAGAAACTACTGACAGTCTCCGAGCCAACGCACAGTTCGATGGGATCTGGTGACAATTCTGCTTTGTTGTTACATCCAGCACTGAAAACTAATTCCTGTATAATACGAAGTACCAAGAGAGGGTGCAGTGGATCTGGACAGAAGAGGTTTGCGGCCTCAGTATAACATAGGTCAGATCTGGATCAGAATTCCTTACTGACGATCAGAGATCTGATATGAAAGGGAAGCAGCAGCTGGGTAACTATCTCCTCAGAGACGGGAAGGGATGGTCAGCATTTGCTGCGCTGTCCGCGTCTCTTGGTGAATGGAGTCGATAGATCCGGCCACTAGAATCGATAGATCTGGCAGCATCGTTCCATTAACCAAACACCAACTTCTCCGGCGCTCTCTGTCGGTGCGGGAACAACAGAGAGACAAAACAGGATGTGCTATAAGCACACAGCCCGAAGAACACCATATGTGGAAAGAGAAACTATTTAACATTCCGGGTCAGTGATGCTTCCTTAGAACTGTCCTGAGAAAGTCTCTAAACCGACGCGATGTCTGGTTTCTCTTCGCAGACATGATTCTTTCCGGGCTGAGAGATTACGGAATTTCTTATTTTGTTTCACATTCCATCATCTGTCACCTCACTGGTTTTAGAACTGAAACACGGCCGATTCCAACAGGTAACAGGGCAGTCTGACACAACCTCGCAGCCAGACGTGCTTCCAACTGAATCCATCACAAGGACGCAGGGGAGAGGATTCCAGCAGTAAACTCGGTGCAACAGTGAGACTTCTGGATGGTGTCCGATGAGATATAATGGGAATACATTTCACAGTATTTGTAACTATTAAGAGCATTAATATCTGTTAATTGGCTCTGGAACTATTTCACTGACTTCTCCATAAACTCTCTGATATTATCCCATTGAACACATTTCCTTAAAAAAAGTAATAAAGAACGGTTTCGTTCTACAACAGAGAAATCCTCACAACAGCTGAAGAGCAACTACCTGCCGATGAACTGTTTCCTGTCCCCAACCCAGCCACCCGCTCCAAGTATGTTTACAATCATCCCATGTCAATAGCCGGTCTTTGTATCATTACGACTTCAATGCAGCTGCGAGCAGCCCTAAGGAGAAAAAAACTCCGCGGTAATTCCATTATTCAAATGCTGCGACTGGACAGATGGCTGTAGAAATAAACTGCGAGAAAACATTTCCAAACATTTGAACTCAGCACCAATTCCCAACAACGCCAGTTGAAACAGCGGCTTACCAAGAATTCCAATGACGGAAAGAACTGCATAATAATTTTCTTTCTATCCCTCTGTGTATCCCATTTCAGGGAGAAGCTGTGAGCTCTGTCGCTCAGGAATCAACAGCTCCGGCAGACACTCTGTATAAATGAGGCCAATTGAAGTATATTAGCTCAGAGGATCATCTCCCCTGACACGGTTATACCCCTGACCATTGCTCTCACGTAGAATCGCATGTTGCAACAACAACATTGTCTCTGGTGTCAATACTGGAGTGATTTCACACACATGCATCAAAAGCATTCGCTCAGCGGTTTGTTTGTTGCAAATGAGGCAGGCCGCTTTACTCACACATGACTGGTCATTTGAGTGATCGTTCCATTTTAGTTTTCACACTTTGCGGCCATTTGGTGGTTTATTAATATGGAACATTGTATTGGCAATTAATTCACCTGCAAGTGTAGCCAATTCCACACATCCCCCTCCCCTCTGTGTGCAACGAATCCGCTGACTCAAGTTGACCCCTCACAGTTCCCTGCAGTTTCCCACTATGAATTTCACAGTTCCTTCCTCCTGAAAGAGCTGCACTCCTGAAGATATTGACCTGAAAATTCCGGCGAAAAGTCAGGGACTAAACCGGAGAAGTGTGAAGGACAAACTCTAAGGCAGAGTACAAAGTTAATGGCAGGATACCGGGTAGATTGGAGGAGCAGAGGGGTTCATATCCACATATTACTGAAAGTTGCCTCACAGGCGGATAGGGTCATTAAGAAAGCTTGTGTGACGTTTGCATGCATAAGTCGTGGGACAGAGTTTAAGAGCCGTGAGGTAATGATTCAGCTTTACAAAACTCTGGTTAGACCACACTTAGAGTACTGTGTCCAGTTCTGGTCGCCACAGTATAGGAAGGATGTGGAGTGTTGGAAAGGGTGCAGAGGAGATTTACCAGGATGCTACCCGGTTTGGAGAGTATGGATTATGAGGAGAAACTTAGGGCTTTACTTTTTAGAGAGAAGGAGGATGAGGGGAGACATGATAGAGGTGTCCAAAATATTAAGAAGAATAAATAGAGTGGACAGCCAGCCGCTCTTTCTCAGGGCACCAATGCTCAATACAGGAGGGCATGGCTTTAAAGTAATGGGTGGGAAGTTCAATGGAGATATCAGAGAAAAGTTTTTTTTACCCATAGAATGGTTGGGGCATGGAATGCGCTGACTGGGGTAGTGGTGGAGACAGGTACATTGGTTAATTTCAAGAAATTGCTAGATGAGCATAAGGAGGAATTTAAAATAGAGGGATATGGGGGATGTAGAGGTCAGTTCGTTTTAGGTGAAGTTTAAAGGTCGGAACAACCGAAGGGCCTGTATTATGCTGTACTGTTCTATGATTTTATGAGACCATAATATAAACGGTTGGTAACCGAGCCAGACGCTGTGAACCAGACATACACAAGACAAAGTGGCAGTGAAAAAAATGTTGGACTGAAACAGCACATCCATTGAATCCCGTCAACTTCTTGCTAACTTTGGAAAACAGGGATGTTCTTAAATTCCTTGTTGTTATGAGAGTGGTCGCTTACATCGCAACAGCCATTGATTCCATTCCTCGCACTTCCTGGTGTCTACAACGGATTTGTTTTAGTTCTTCTTGCGGTTGATGACTGAAATTTTGTCCATTAATATGTTTTGTTGAAGATTGTGTGACTTGGCTCCTGCTCGTGGCAGGTTACTTCGTGCTGACATATGCATCTGTAGCTCAAATAAATGCGTCGTTGTTCTCCTGTCTGCACTGGCCATAATGACAGCACCTAAAACTCCGCCCCATGTGTTCTTCGTACATCGTACATCGCTTGATAAACAACACTAAATACTGCAACATTGTCTATCTCACAAGTGCCATTGGTTTTGTCAGAATTATCCATACTTCGTGCATTTTTGCATCGGCCAAGTCTTACGGAAGAAAAGCCTAAAGGATCAACAAGTCGCGAGGAAGAAACGTAAACGCCTTTATTACAAAGGAATTCGAGTAGAAGAATGAACGCTGTCAACTACAATTATATAGACTTCTACAACTAGGATACCGTGTATAGACAGACACTTGCTTGTGCTGAAAAATATTTGCCAGAACTGCGGATTATGCATTCTGTAGCTTGGATTTGTGGGGGTGTGGGGGTGGGGGGGGGTGGTGGTGGAGCACTGGTGTCTTAACTAGTCGCATGACAAAAAATAAGGGGATGGAAAATCAGTATTGCCAGAGAGATTTTTTTTTTTTACCGAGAAGGCAGTCCATTTTGGAATGCAACGCCGAAGAACATTTTTCATGTCCAATCGCTGAGTATATTCATGATGAAAATCGATCGATTCCAGCGCATGTTACGAACAAAGGATTGTGATGTGTGCTGGAAACGACGCCAGGTCTAGGTATCAATGAATGGCGAAGCAGACGACAAGGCACGAGCACCATATGTGATTGTTATATTTCTTATGCTGTCGTGAGAACCTCTGGTAGTCTGCTTTTAAATATTTCCCTGATTTAACCAGGCATCAAGGCCCGAAGCTTCATATTACAGAGGATATGATTGGGAGGCGGGAAAGTGGGTCTAAACTGATGAAAAACAACGTGATCCGGAGAACGTTGAAACATAAGCTAAAGAGGGCGCTTTAAATGGTTCAGGGAAAGCGATATTTTTTTTATCCACAAAGTTGCGCAGCACACTGGTATGATGCGGTAAACGGGAAGATTTCGTACGTTACAATTATCATATTCGTTAAACCTCATTTTCTGGATTACTGTCAGCCTATTATCACAGATTTAAGGGTAAAAGTGGAAACCTCACATGGGGCAATCGAGTTACGCACTGCGGACGGAATGCTTCAATTCTTACGAATACTGCAGAAACGTGGCTTTATTCCTTTAAGGAAGATGCCAATGGCGTCGAAGAACGTTGAAGAGAGGAGTTGAAGTGGATTATTTCCACCGACTGAGGGTGTGGTATCCATAAGTGTAGGTTTAAAGAGTGAAGTTGAATATGTAATTTGTGTTCTGCTGTGATCGGAAATACTTGACAGACTCAGTGTTGAATTCAATCCAATTCAGCATGTATTTTTAAGTTATTGAACACGATTATGCAAATACAAGCACATGGGGAAATGAATGTTCCGAAGTACTGAGGCTATAGGTGTGGTATTGGTGTAAGACGACAGATTGATTTTAAGATATCAATATGTCGTTGTATGGAGGACTTGCGCTGTTTTTCTGGCTCACAGATTGAACCAGAAAACCACAGTACGTGAAAGCACAACAGCATGGCCTCAAAGTAAGTTGGATAGACAGGACACAGGGAACTATTGGAATTTGCCTTTTCAGATACAAAATGAAGTATTTTTCTCAACTGTTTTGATAATTTCAGGTGACATTCATCTCGCTGCATTTGTGTCTTTGTTTCACTCATCGCAACAAACAAAACTTATGGTTCTCAATCGTTTTGTGTCATCTATATCCTTGCCTTTGAAATATAATTCTGATTTTCAAACTGCTAAATTAACTAACATTGCATTGACATTAATAAATGCCCTTCTGTGAGCTTCCCACTTTCGAGTCGAGTAGAAAACACCTGAACTACCCAATGAAGCTTTTCAAGTTTAACTGATCTGTATCTGTAATGTCAGAGGCAAACTGTAAAAACACGAAGTTGTAAAGTACACTTCCCTTGATGGGTAAACATTGGAGAGTCAATCTGCCTGAAATCAATGCAAATATGTTGTTTTTATTCTATATTTAATTCATCTGTTTGTTCAATCGTCCGTAAGTAAGCACAACATGGTCCTGCTTAATTGCTTCGGAGTAATTTTCCATCGCATATAACTGCACGTCCACTGAAAGCACGTCACCATTCGTGTTGGCACAGTGCGAGCACCTTGAAGGAAAATGGAGCCACCCCCAATTCTGAAGATTGGGCAAGTGTTCTACCATGCACTGGCAATATTTTGTATACCGGGTAGGAAAGAAATCTTTGTACCGAGAGTTTATTTCACTCCCTCATATATCAGAATGCAGATATCAATGTAGGGGCCATAATTTATTGCCCCTGTTTTCACGCCCCAGGGTGGTTGGTGATGAACTGTCTTTTTGTATCAGGGATGTAATTCTCGTTACAAAGTTGTGAGGAATGCAGTTCCAAGAGCCAACTAAAGCAAAGGGGTGTATTTCGAAGTCCAAGGTGGTTGAATTTTAAAGTAGACATGCAGAGAGTGGTGAATCTGTACTTTCCGCCCATGTACGTTTGTTGGCAGATGTGGCAGATTTAAGAAATACTGTTGGAATAATTCCAGTGCAATGTTTCCATCGGCGATACTTCAGCGATGGTGTTTGAGAGTTGTGGAGTTTTACATCAGGAAACTTGTTTTATCTATAATCGTCCAACAAGGTAGAGATTTTCAGTATAATGTTGATGGCCGTGTGATTGGCTTGAAGTATTACGACGGGAGTCAATATCCACAACGGTAGCTGAACATAGAACTGCATTTATCAAACGTTTAGGTGCTTGAACCAGTTAATCTGTGCCCCTGGGAACTTGACAGCGGGTACAAGGCAGTGGTAATCCCATTAAATATCGTGCAGATTTGCAGATTCATTTTTGATGGAAATATCATTGTCAGTCACCTAGGTCCATGAGCTAATTTTGTTTTCTCTTGCTCTGTTCATTCCCGAGGCAAAGTGGTCATTCACGCTGCAGAAATGGGACGATAACTTCACCCGAACGTCCCCTCAATCGTCGTCCCCTTGAAATCATAAAATATTTCAGTTTCTTCCTCCCTCGTGTACATGTACTGCATCATTTAAATACCTCAAAGACAGCTTGCATAGCGCTAATGTGGAGAACTCCTGGAAAAGGACGTTCATTTACGATCTTCTAGAAGGTATCCAGTGAATATGCTGCCCCTAACACTGCCTCGACTAAATTTCCCCTTCAGACAGCCCATAGACCAGAAGTACTGGTTTTAGGGCCATTTCCTCTGCAACAATCAGTTTCCGTTTATTTTCTACTTTCACCGGTTATTTTAGCTGTACTGACATATTACTAAGATAAGAACACACCATCCTGTTGACGTATTCTCTCAAACATACGAATAAACACACTCAGAACAGGCATGGTGAATTTTGTCCCTTTCGAGATAGCTGTTACATGTAAGAAAACATGAGTATGCTGATTGTGACCTGAACACGGCATTCCCGCCTACATTCGGTAAACTTTCACTCTACATGTCACTTCCTTAAAAAAGAGAGTTGGACTTTGCTTCCGCCAACCTTAGAGGAAGAAATGTCCAAAGAATCACGATACTCTATGAGAAAAAGTAAAACAACCTGATCTTTTACTTCACATTAAAGGAAAAAAAACAATTAATTCACAACAGTCTAAATTCTGTCAGGAGATGAAATGTCCTCCACACAACCACCCTGTGATGAACCATCGGGATTCTTGGATTATTGATTTGTTCTCTCTGTTTAAGTAAATATCTCGAAGTCAGGAATTTTAAATGGCACCGGATCTGTCAGACATGGTTCAAAATGATAGTCGTCCGACCAAGGAAATCGTGAGCATTCTGTGCATTACAAAATGCAGATCGATGCATTGTTAGTTCCGCTGAAGTGGAGCTTCAATTTATGATTATATTCTCCAGCAATCATAAGCTTTTGTTCATATTGCACAGCTCTTCGATGATTGACACCCTATCCCCACCATTACCGTTCATTCCCTCCACTGCTGCCTCACTCCACTGAGTAGTCTGACTGATGTTTATGCCATCCCCAACTGCAATGGTCGTGTTCGCGTCCGCATCTCGGTCGTTATGTCACGACCATACCCATGAGAAGAACAAGCCCTTAAGTGTCTGAGCTCAACTTGACTTGTTCATATCGATGTCGCACAACATCGTGACCTGTATTTCACACTGGCTTCATCATCACCGATGCATTCCGGGATAATATTCATCAGGAGTGCGGCCATCAAGAGTGTCCTCATACCCTTCCCTTCTGCCAACTTGTCATGGTAAGTTAGGAATGATGAATAAATACCTCGAACATTCCATAACTTACTAAAATCAACATACTACTTGCTATGGAAAACATGTGCGCTTTGAAGAAGGGTCTTGCATTTCCTTAACTCGCAATATTTTACTTTCATATTTTCTGCATTATCTGTAAAGGGTTTTACGTTTTTATGCTCTCCACACTATATTGTGTACTTGAAAGTGGTACTATAGGAGGACGGAGGAGAGGGAAATAGAGAGAGGGAGAGTGCTGCAGAGCAGGTAAGAAAGGCAGGCGGGTGCCCAATGCCCAGGATCCAGCAACGACAAAGAATCTGAAGCTGCAACACCACCGAAAGTGTGTGTGTGTGGGGTGGGGGGGGGGGGGGTGGGGGGGGGGTGGGGGGGTGTTTGCTGGTGAGATGACAGAATTCAGACATTGGTGCTGTTAATTCGGATTTCATTATAGCCACTCTTATTTTTCCTGTACTTTGCTTTATTGCAGCCAATGTGGTCACAGTTCTGACACTCCAGCTCCGGGACTGCGGTATTTCTAAAAGCACTACCATCTATCTGGTGGCCATGGCCGCGGCGGATCTCTTTGTTCTCATCTTCTACGTCGTGATCATTCGCATCCTCGTGCCCCGATATCGGCGTTTTTTTTACTATCAGACAATTGTGTGGCGCTTCCAGTTTATCATGATGGCGGCCGTGATTTACTGTTCCGTCTGGCTAACGGTGTCCTTCACCTTCGACCGCTTTGTGGCTGTTTGTTGTCAGGGGTTCAAGCGGAGGTTCTACACAGCAAAAACTGACGCATTTGCGGTCATCACTGTTTACCTGCGGACTTATGCCAGGAACATCCCGTACTATTTCACGATCCTGCCTTACATCAGTTACAAGTGCCGCCAGATCGGTTGTATGACCAATCCTGCTATCGATTTTGTCCCAACCTGGAGAGTCTTCTATGGTCTTCACACAATTTTAACTCCCTTGCTGCCCTACGTCACAGTGGTGCTTTTCAACCTGTTGACCATTAGATAGATCATTGTGGCCAGTCGGGTCCGCCGGGGATTCCACTCAGATGGAGCATCGCAAGATCCGCAGATGAGGAGTCGCAAAAGAGCCATGTTTTTTCTCTTTGTTGCATCCGCTAGTTTCATATTTTTGTGGATGTCAACGGTCGGACTCTCCCTGTTTTCTAGAATCACAGACACATATACGTACCGGGATTTCAACGACCCGTTCGCCATCATCAATGACATGTCGCATTGCTGTTCTAGCTCCTTTATGTACGCTCTAATCCAATCTAAATTCAGGGGAGAGTTGAAGAAATTAGGGAGATCCTGCACTAAGATAATCTGCAAAAATACTGCAGTGACCAAATGACTTAAGTGTACCCTGAGTCAATTTTACCTCCTCCTGCACTCTCTCTTTAACCCATTGCAGATGGTATAACGTTTCCATTGCACCAGGGAGGTCCAAGCTACTGCAGTTAAGCTACCTGTGGTATAACCTGAGGTTACTACCCATGAATATCCTTAGGGTCTTCGGCCCTTACCATGCACAAGAGAAACATTCCGCCAGTTGGAACCTAATGCTAGCTCTGGGGCACTAGCGGAGGATAATATTGGAACGGACAACGGGCTGAAGGGCCTGTTCGTCTACTGTACTATTCCATTTCCCGAAATTACCTGACGGTTCTGGCTCCCTTTCTTGCTGTCTAAGGCCATTTGAATTATTGCTAGATTTCCCTGAGAAATAAATTAAACTGAGTAATTCAACAATGTTCTGAAACAATAACTTGTCAAAGGGATTTTTAATTCTTCTAACATACGTGAATGAGCGTTTGGTTTTTAATCATGACTGGGAAAGTTAATTAATAGCACGCCTGTTAATTAGACATTAACAGCATTTTTTTACGAGCAGACATATTTGAACACATATATGGATGCATTTACGGAATATCGATGAAACACCCCGAAATGCGCACTTATTTGATAATGTCAGGACCCAAAGGACTAGACGTCTAAGACTCGACTATTAAGACTCGTGTGAGTGTTATACACTGTGTGTCACTGCACCCAGTCACACTCAATTTTGGCAAGGATGGATGTAGCTGCTATATCGGAGGGAAGATATTATGATTCATCTGAACAATAACATTAGAAACACGGATCTTCTAACAACGACACACTTCCTCACGCCATCCATTAGATGCTTCTTTTTTAAAAAATTACATTAATATGGTTGCTCCAGCATTCCAAACATACAGAAGGAGAGCTTCGCTAAGGGACAAAATTAAAAACAAACGTACTGTAAGGTAACCGACACGACGGAGCTATCGCTGCATTGTCACGAGGTTGGAGGATTTCAAGGATTTGGTGGCTGGGGTATCAGGAATGAGCCACTGAGTTCAGCACAAAAGACACCTGCACAATTGACGGAGTATTGTTACAAGAGCAAACACGGCGACATTAGTGTAACAGTTACAGTATATCAAATAGTGACTCGTATCCCAAATGAACACTGCGGTTGCTACACTGCACGGCAGAGCAATATATATTTCGTGAATAGTTCAGCTACCCTCACATCACGTCGACACAGACTCCCTGGTCCTTCAACCGTAAGCTAAATGAGCACACTAATTTGGGCAGTGATGATAAATTTCTGGGCGAAAGCTACTACATTTTTTAACGATGCACAACTTTTAAAATATTTCTTTGTTAGTCACATGGACATTGGAGCACACAGTGACATGTATCGTTTTTGCATACAGTGTCTGAGGTGTCCGAAAGTGTCGTCACTCTTCCTGCGCCAACATAGCATGCCCACAACTTCCTAACCCGTACGTCTTTGGAATGTGCAAGGAAACCCACGTTGACACGGAGAGAACGTACAGACTCCTTAAGACAGCGGCCGGAATAGAACCCGGGTCGCTGGCCCTGTAATAGGGTTACTTTAACCGCCACGCTACCGGCACAATGGGGCAATTGACCAGTAATTCTACCTTCTAGTAATGGCCTTATTAGATAAACTATAAATCAAAATTGGTTTATGTGTTCTGCAGATTACTTAACCAAATATCATTGTGTGTGTATGCCCATTTTATGCAACACCTTTTCAAGCACACTATAAAAGCACAAGTTCCATTGACTAGACCGTCTAATCAAACTAAGAGTGGAATATCAAACGCAACGTAGTAAATCCATATTGCCACCATACGGTGACAGATGTTGCCTGTGCAGAAAAGATCTGCGTTAATATTTTACCGGCGCGACAGACGAACTGAATCGTGCTTCTATTCCGTAATATATCCTGCCTTGACTATTCCGGCTGTACATTTAAAACCCGTAACCTCTGCTATAAACAAAGAAATGGGCAAAGCGTCCATGGGAACAATGTGCAAATGTTCATCCGCGGCACATCCACACCGAAATATGTTACCGCCCCTTCACGTCACTGTGTAAACCCAAGAACACCGGGGAGCACTTTCACCAGCAGCGGTTTCTGCGGACGGTTGCTTTCTGAAGGCAAATGAATAAGGAAAACTGAGGAACCTTGGTAATGATTTCCGCAACCGACCTCCAGAGATCTGGAAACACATCTTACCAGAATTGAATCAATGGTCAGAGCTACTTTCTATCTCCCTCTCTCTCTCTCTATCTTTCTCCCTCCCCCCCCTCTCTCTCTCTCTCTCTCTCTCTCTCTCCCCCCCCCCTCCCTGATGTTACTGAATATTGGGCATTTAATTGGGAACTCGTTTGAGAAGCATTGGCGGCGAATAAAACATGACACTGACACAACTACACGGTGAAACTAGATTCAACGAGATGCATGAAGCCATGCTATGAAGTACCATTCTCAGGTTTTCATCATTCTCTTTGGCGAGCGATCTGGCTTTGGCCAGGCACAACATCTGAGAGGACAAATAAACTGAAATGCACAATGAAGTGGTTATCTATTGTGCTGAAATAAGAAACAGTGTTTCCCATTACGTCCAACGGCTGAATAGCGTGAAGACCAAAAACTACTAATCTAGATTATGGAAGCGAAATACGTATGCTTTGCGGCATGGCCATTAGAGTTACATTGGGAAATGTAAAAATAATCGTGAATCTCCCAACCACACGTTTTATAACTTCTGACTGTTGAACAAAGAACACAGAACTTTACAGAACGATATTGTACTGACATTTTATCATGCTCAAGATCTATCTCACCCTTCCCTCCCACATAGCTCGCCAATTTTCGATCATTCGTGTGCCTATCTTTGGGTCTCTTAAATGTCCCTTATGAATCTACCTCCACCACCTCTGCCTGCAATGCGTTCCAAGCACCTACCATTCTCTGGGTAAAAACTTGCTTCTGGCATTCCCCCATATATTCATCCAACAACCTTAAACTCATGTCCCCTCTTGTGAGCCATTTTTGCCCTTTTTAATAAAAGTCCCTGACTGTCCACTCTTGGTCCTCGCTGTCCACTTTGTTGGTCCCCACTTCCCTCTGCTATCGCACTTTCGAGTGTAGGCTGTAGTAAGAGGTTGTCAAGACTCATCTTTTCCCGTTCCCCTGTACTCAGTGAGGGAGTGTCACGTTGATACTCTTTCCATTCTATCCATACTCGACCCCTTGCTGTTCGAATGTTTGCTGCAGCAAATGTTTGTTCTTCTATATTCTATGTTCAACATTCAGAAACCACACCCTGCTCATCCAGGTAATGGTTCCTCTGGAAGCCAGCCTGTTTAGAGTCGATATGCTACTTACAAAGATTGTGGAAAGCAGGAGATTCTGCCGCATATACTTATTCAGCTGCGAAACTGCAAACCTGACTGAGACAGATTACTTCCTATATTTATAGATAATTATACTGTGTATTTACGAATACGACTTTGAATCCCAACTGTCAATGGTGTGTCTTAATGGAAGAGCGAATTCCGCATTCTTCCTGTATCCCAATTAACATGAATTTTCTTACCCATTTGTAATGTCGAACAAGAAATGTTACGATATTTTTTATGTCCCTCCATGGACCTTCCCTGCATATCACTGTGTACCACCCCAAATATGTCACGAAAATTCTACTCTCCCATCAATCCTCCTATTTAACTTCTCCACCGTTGTCCACCACGTCTTCAGCAGCCAACTCCCTATGGCCAAGAATTCAAGGCCTAATCCTCTACACTTCATCATATTTGGCGAAGTATTAATAACTCATCGTCTTTGACCAAATCTTTGGGGTTTCACCGTCAACACATCCCACGTAATTGGGATCCAGCTTTGATAACCCTACTCCATAAAGCTTTGGGATATTTCCATCAAGAGAAACCGTCGCAGTTCGGATACGGAGCCGTCTCTGTTTTAAAATTTAAAGTAAATGATCAGCTGGGTGAATCATCAGAATGTTACTGTTCTTGAGGGATTTATTGTCGGGTTATTGGGCATTACTAACACATTCATGATCCGAGGGCTATTTCCTGCCGGTATCTTTATCCAACATCCCCCAACGTTACACCCACAAACAATATATCCAAATATCTCATCAGGCTGTGCGATGACATTCTACTGGCTGGAGAGAGATGCTGTGGAATATAAGAAGAAACAAGCTCACTGACTGGAGGTCAGGTGATCAACGCCTAGTCAGCACTCAGTATCAATGCGACAACATAACTGAGACAGCTTTACAGCCCTGTGATCTTTCGCATTGTCAGCCATCCGGAGGGCGGAATAAGAAAATGGGTTGTTTTAGAAACTGACGATTTGTGAATGAACAGTCTGATAAATTGCAAAAGCACAAACATACACACTGATAATTGGGGAAGTGATGGTTGTTGTCATAGTGCAATGTAGCCAGAAGAAATATGAAGGGGTTTAAAGAAGCACATATTCATGTGGATTAGCGATTGGATACGCGAATAATAAAACTTCAGTCTCGTATGGGCGGATGAGCAATTGGATGTTTTCAAAAAGAACGGATTTGAAGGGAGTAAAAGCGAAAATAATTCCAAAAATATCTTGGGAGACGAAGGTCTGGATGGGGTGAATAAAATAGACCTTTAGAAGACAGGAAGAAAATTAGTTTAAACGGAAAAATATTGTTGAGGACAACAGAGTGCAGAGTGCAGAGAAGGGGAGAACCTAACTTTATAGCAGGCGAAGACCTGTTCTCTACTCGTATCATGTTGTCTCTGTCATCTCCAAGTGGGGTGTGATTTCTCTCCAAGATCATGCTTTTACAATAGATCGAATGACGCGGCCTCATGCAAGTGATACATTTGACTGGAATTGACCCTTAGCAATGATCGTTGCGTCCTCACTGGCCACATGAGTAGTACCAGATGACTGGAGGGTAGCAAATGTTATTCAAGAAAGTGAGTAAGGATAACCCTAGGAATTATAGATCAGTAAGCCTTGCTTCAGCGATGGGCAAAATAGTAGAAAAAATTCTAGGAACGAGATTTTTGAGCATTTGGAGAAGAATAATATGATTAAGGATTGTCAGCTTGGCTTTTTGCGGGGAAGATCATGCCTCACGAGCCTGAATGAATTCTTTGAGGATGTGTTAAAACACATTGATGAGGGTAGAACAGTGGATATGGTATATATTGACTTTTGTAAGGCGTTTGATAAGGTTCCGCATGATCGACCCATTCATAAGGTCGGGAGACATGGGATCCAGGGAAATCTGGCTGCATGGATTTGGAATTGGCTTGCCCATAGAAGGCAGAGAGTGGTTATGGATGAAGCATATTTTGCCTGGTGGTCGGTGACCAGTGATGATCTACTGGGACCCCTGCTCTTTGTGGATTTAATAAATTACTAGGATGAGGGAGTGGAAGGGTGGTTGAATAAGTTTTCAGATGACACAAAGGTGTTGTGCATCGTGTCAAAGGGTGTCGTGCATTGATAGGATGCAATGTTGTGCGGTGAAGTGGGAGATGAAGTTCAACCCGGAAAAGAGTGAAGTGATTCAATTTGGAAAGTCGAATTTGAAGGCATAATACAGGGTTAATGGAAGAATTCTTAGTCGTGCAGTGGAACAGCTGGATCTTGTGGTCCAAGTCCACAGATCGCTTGAAGTTGCAGAGGAAGCAGATGGAGTTGTTAAGAAGGCGTATTGCGTGTTGGCTTTCATTAGTCGGGGGATTAGGTTCAAGCGCCGCGAAGTAATGTTGCAGCTCTATAAAACACTATTTAGACCACACTTTGAATATTGTGTTCAGTTCTGGTCGCCTCACTATTGGAAGGATTTGGAAGCTTTCGAAAGAGCGTAGAGGAGATTTACCAGTGTGCTACGTGGATTGAAGAGCATGTCTTATGGGGATAGGCTGAACGAGCTGGAGCTCTTTTCTTAGGGGGGATGGAAGGTAAGACGTAACCCGATAGAGGTGTACAAGGTGATAAGAGGAATAGATCGAGTGGACAACCAGAGTCTTTTTCTCAGGGCGGAAATGGCTAATAGGAGGGGGTATCATTATAAGGTGATTCAAGGAAGGTACAGGGGGAAATCAGAGGTAAGTATTTTTACACAGGGAATGGTGGGTGCGTATAAAGCTTTTCCAGGGGTGCTGGTGGAGGAAGATACATTAGGGGCATTTAGGAGACTAGTAGATAGGCACACGGATGGTAGACAAAATGGAGGTGTATGTGGGAGGTAAGGATTAGATTGATATCAGAGTGGGCGAAAAGGTCGGCACAATATCGTGGGCTGAGGGCTAGTACTGTGCTGTAATATTCTATTTTCTGTATTCTATGTTCAAAATCATTGCAATATTTAAATTATCGGAGGGGGGCAGAAGGTGAAAAGACATATTTCGACATATTTCACTTGGTGATAGAGTCTCGAACGATGAGACGTAGGTACTGGATGGAGGAGATGGTCATTTAACAGAGATAAGTTTGTTCTGACAGAGGGGGGATTAGTTCTGTCGTTCTCTGTCCGAAAGGGTCGTAGACGTCCGGTCAGTGTGTATGTGAGGAAGTGGACATTTTTCGAAAAATCCGCCAATTAAAAGCTATGGTGAAATGGCACAAGAATGAACTAGGAGAGATCAGCCATGATCATACTGAATGCCGGGACTGACCTGAAGAGACGAGTAGCCATTGCAATTTGACATTTCAATTCATATGGAAAAAAGTTTGTGGGTAGATGCTCATCGACCACCGTCATTGTGAATAAGAAATCTATTCTGCTCGTGGATTGGGGTTGAGGTCAGCAGCCCTTGGTATTGTGAGTGCTGGTTCACCGCTGCCACGGTTTGTGGCAAGTGGGAAAAAAATTAGTCGTTGTGGGCACAGGGTCAATGTCCATCGGGCATTTCAGTGGAGGAACTCCAACCTAGGGTTTGACTGCAGATATTCTTCCTTCTTGGGGATTCCAGCAAGTATCATTGCTTTCAGGGTGTTTGACAGGCAATTATCTTCCCAACGAATATGGGAAAAGGGAATTGGTTCCGAAGATCGTGGGCAGGTGGTCATACCCTTCCTGGGCTGTGGAAACATGATCGCTGCCCATGAAGATTTTTTATGGAGGATTCGCGTCAGAGGGGATTGCGCATGGAGGCCTTATGCCCCCTCCGATTATAGGTAGTGGTTAACTGGCGGCAGGTACTCCTGAGGGTGAAATCTCTCCCCACTTTCACCGTGGATTTGACGCTTCAATTGGCTGAAGATTGTGAAGCTCAATTCGGTTGCATACTCCTCACGAAAGCGCTTTTTATGGATGAGTAGGTGGATATAGGGAGTCGGAGCCAGAGCTGATGACACTGATGCCGCCTCTGGCTGCGCTCATGGGGCGAATTGACTCATGAAGCGAAGCACTGAGCTGACGGGATATTGCATCGTGATCTTCTGCTGCTCGCTGAAGTAAGAGTGAATCACCGCGTGAATAACTGCATTCCAACAACAGTTGATATTCTTCAGCACTGCCCCGACTTGACTGAAGATAATTTCAGACTTATTTCAGAAACCCGTGGCCAATTACTCGTTGCTTACCTGGAATGTACCTATGTTTGCCCTCGGTCAATAATATTCTCCCCCTTCATCACTTTTGAACAGAAGTGTTGCAAAGACTCGCGGCTTTCTGAGGAAAGAAACAATGTCGTGTTTTAGTTTCTTAAAAGTGTAAACCATTATCCTTAAAGAGTGGCCCCGAGTATTGGATTGTCGCGCACGAGGTAATATCCTCTTCACATTCACTTTGTCAACGACTCTCGGCTTTTATTAATTTTAAAGTTACCCCTCACAATCTTGTAAACAACAGATAGAAGCCGAATTTGTCCACACTTACGTCATTTGACAAACCACCGGTATAGGCGGCTGATCGATTAAACCTGTTCTGAATTTCATTCAATACATTGCCGCCCTTCATCGGAGGAAGACATCAACAGTTTATGCACTGTTCTAGAGCTGTCAGCCCAATGTTCCATAGAACTGAAAAATACCTTCATAAGTTTGTTTGATTTTACCTGACAATTCACGATAACACTTTATCATAATTATTTTCCTTATCTGCAGACGAGCCGGTTGCAAACAAGCATTCGAAAGGCCAGATATCCCTTCATTTCAGAATTTAAAATTTAGATAAGATGCTTCTTGTGATGCTTTTCAAGATTCGTTCGTATTTTCCTATATTATATTCAATTTACCAAATCTTTACCAACACATCATTTATTACGATATTGTCAGTCTTACAATCGAATGCCCTCTGCACAACTTACTTTCCTACATATCTTTGCGGTATGAAGTATTATCCACAGCACTATCCCGGGTCTGTCTCCAGCAATATAAATGACCTGGATGAAGGAGTATTGTGCCTTCATCCAAGTCATTATTATTCACTGTAAAAGCGAAGAATCCACCACCGATCCCTGTGCCACAACACTCGCTACACGTTGACAACCATAAAAAAATATTTAATGCCTCTGTATTTGGATTCTCTCAGCCAGACGGCCTTTTCTCCACGCCAGGACATAGCCTCCGTAATATCATCATTTATTTTTGACTCAGATTTAGGGAGAATCTCACCAAATACATTCAGTAAATGTAAATGAAAACATTCATCGTTTCGCCTTTATCCACACTTGTGAATTCAGAGAACGGCAGTGAATTAGTCAAGATTGCTTTCTCTGTCGCAAAATGATGGTGACAATGTCACTATCACCGGTCCTCCTCAAGGCGTCAGCGGTTGTAAGAGAAAGGAGCTTTAAGTTACTGTGTCTTAACATCTCCCAAATTCTGTCCTGGACCCAACACATTGATGCAATCACGAGGAGGTCACTAAGCGTTTCTTCCTGGTTTAGACTTTGAGGAGATTTGTTCTGTCCCTAAAGACTCTGACAAATTTCTATAGGAGTACGGTGGAGAGCATTTTGACTTGTTGAATCACAACCTGGCTTGGAGGCTCCAATGCACAGGATCGCAAGATGTTGCAGAGGGTTCTAGACTCAGCCAGCTTCATCACGTGCAAAACTCTCCCCATTATCGGGAACATCTTAAAGAGGCTCTGCCTCAGGAAGGCGAAATCCATCATCCTCACTGAACAGGGTGTGCACTCTTCTCGTTACTACCGTCAGGGAAGAAGTCCAGGAGCCTGAAGACCCACACTCAACGATTCAGGAGCAGCTTATTTGCCTCGGTCATCAGATGTATTAACGATCCATGAACCATGAACACGAGTTCTTTGAACTATTTATCTATTTTGGAATTCATTGTATTTTTATGTCTTTGCACTTTACTGCTGCCACAAAACAGCATATTGCACGTCATATAAGACAATGAAAATAAGGCTGATTCTGATTCATACCGTCTTTTTTCTCATGTCCCGAATATTACTTTTTAAAGATAGTTGATATCATGTTCCCAATATTGGATTTAAATTAACAGGTCGATTGTTTCTTCCGACCAGTTTCATTGTTTTCTCTAAAGGAGTTAAGCAGATATCTTCCACTCTATTTTCCAAAGTAAATGAAGGAAAAATATAAGGAAAACTGCAATATGTCCTTGACCTCTGATGGGCCTGGCTTACGGATGTCCGATGGTAGACTGAAGGTGCAGCATTCTTTGCTGTGTTCACAGAAGGAGAGCCTTCACACTGATGGTCCACAGAAACAGAACCTTCACACTGTAAGTGACAGACGTTGGGCCAGTTCTCGAGTTGTCGAGTGATGTATTTCACTACGGTAGGTAACAGGTGTCGGACCTGGTCTGCATGCACACAATGGTGGACTGTCGATGCAGCTCTATTATGCACAGAACATGTGCTGGGCCTGGTCTCGAAATGTCCGATCACATAGCGCAGGGAGGCATCATTTTTGTTTACCGGTGTCGGGTGTGGTGAGGAGGAGTCTGATGAGCAGCGTGAGATTCACTCTTGGGAAGCAGGATAAAGGAAGAGTTGTGGAGAAGTCTGTTGGCACAAGGAATGAATTTGCTCTGTGGGTTCCATGTGTTGTCCTAATTGGAGGTGTCCAATGTGGTCAGTAAATCGGCATCTTACACAGTAGGTAAGAGGTCTGTTGTCCAGTATCACTGTGCCGGAAAATGCGGGTATCGTTGGAAAAATGTCGGGAATCGTTGATATTTCACTGTGTCGGATCTGAGCTGGCGGAGACTAATGGTCTATGCCATTAAAGAAACAATACATGCCATGCCGGGGAAGTTTCAGTGCCATTTGGAAACTAAGTTAGGCTCTGTAAGTCACTGTTATTGGGAGTTGACATGATTTACTGCCAGGTCAGGTTTTCGCTGTATGTAACAGGAGTTGGACCAAGTCTGTAGGCGCCTGACAGCTAGTGCAGTCTGCAGTCAAGAGTTGTTAGACCTAGTCTAAAGTGGCTGCTGATACAGTTCAGGCGAAACTTAACCTTTTATACTGATCTGTCAGAGCTTCTCGAATTCTGTCCATTCACTCGATTTTCCCCTCCATCTACTTTGCTCCAATGAACAACTCCCCCGCTTGGATAGTCTCCACTCATTACTCCAGTTCTCCAGCCCAGGAAGCATCCCTGAATATCCATTAGGCACAGTGACTAATGTTGCCACGTCCACCCCACACTGTTGTAACCAGATATGCGTATAGAACTCCAGCTGTCGCCTGATGTTTTCTACAGTTCTCTTGGGACCTCCCTGCTTCTGTATTCATCGTTTCGGCCGCGGATGGAACGTCTTCCATTAATGATTCAATTAGTTAGCTGTATTTATGTTGTAGTTGGGATCAAACATGAAGCCAAACCAGCAGTATCGACCCACTGAATTTCTGTGGATGACCTCATCCTGACAATGAACCAGCGGACACTCCCAGAATTCTTTTTGGGTGGGTCTGCGCTTGGGATTGGGTCACGTGGCCATTTTGCGTTGGTTTCCTGTTGCGCAGAGTTGCTTTGAGCTTCCAGCAAACTGACAGTCAGTTCTTGTACATACTTCTCTGCACGCGTCCGTGCTCCATAAGTGGCCCCTCCACCGCTTGACCTCTCCTCACTCACTCATTTACTGGTCTCAACATCCCGGATATTCTTCTTTGTTGCTCATGACAACTAATTCTTTTGGATGCACATTCCAAAATCTGAACACTATCTGATCAATAAAGTTACTCCCTTTCTAGGGCGGTTTTGATAACATCCTTCTGCCTTCTGACTGATTTTCCTCCGATGATTGTACACATGTTTTTATTTATTTTTTACACTTCCGAAAAAAATTATAATTTTACCAACCTTGATCGTCATTCCCCGAGCTACAAAACGTTCTATAGCTTCCATCGTGGCGATGGAACCATTTGTTACTCGTATTACACAAACTATAGCGGCATTTTCTATTTGGTTTCATTATATTTTACTGTACGAAGATTAGACGTCTTCATTACAGTGCTAGTTCCACCTCGTAGGTGTTACAAAAAAAATCCACAGAACCTCCTTGTTTTTCAATGCCATCCCTCAAGAACAGCCCCCAATGTTGATGTTGTTAGCTCGCTCTATTCCCACATGCGTCAGCGCTTGTAGTTCTTGTACTCGCACCCCAACGGATCCAGATCATCAACAACACCCATCAGACACCTATCGCTTTCTCCCTTCCAGATCGTTCTGCCCTCTCTCCGTATATTCAGTGACGCTGGTGCATCCTAATTTAACAATGGCAACCCACGTCACCTCTCAGACATGGTGGGCTCAGCCACACACCAATCAGCTGGAAATTCTTGTGTCCAACCCTGTAACGGAATGTTGAAATAAGTGCCAAGCCTCACTCCTGTGCAAACTCGTTTCCCAAGCCCAGGTATCATCTTTATCTCTTCTCCCCTGAGTTATATATTGTTAGGCATATTTCTACCCCACATTCGTCATAAGTGAAACACTTAATTCGGTTCACTTTCAAGCTCCTCCCCTCTGCATGATTCCAATGCGAGCAACTCACCGAATTGTGCACAATACAAGGCAGCCTTACTTTTGTTAAATTCTGGACCCAAAAGACAAATAACTTTTAACAGTCTTCGAAGGACAGGAACTACTCATGAAGGGCAGCAGATGTGGCTGTTGACTTTTTTCTCCACGGTCAGCCAAAGGAACAGAAAGGGGGACGGACGGAGTAGAGAGGCAGGGGAAGTGGGCCAATAAATGGAAGGAGGGAGCAAGCGACGAATTTTGCAATATTACAACTAATATTGCAGCAGTTTGAGAGATTGTATCAGTTAGAAAGACTGTTGTGTTGAATCCATTTGAATGAATCGCTGAAACAATCAAATATCAAGTTTGTTTAAACGCAGATGAATGTCGGTGGTTGTCAGAAACAGAGCCGCAGTTAACCCAGTTCAATATTTCGTTTTGAACTTCTGGCAACAAACGGCGACAAACCGATCAACAAGTGAAAGAGACTGTAGACCAGACAGAACAGCACGTAGATGCACAAGGCTGGACAGTATTAGTAAGAGAAATCTCTGGTGTAATACAGAACAAAGAAGATACCATCGTTACTTCAGGTAAACAAAATAGAGAATATTTCTTTCCATAAAGTCCAAACTTCGATCTCGAGGAAACTTGCAATGGGGTAATTTAATTTCCATGCACTCTTTCCAAGATATAGTGAATCACGACACATTTCCACTCCCTCCAAATCAAACGCATTACAATCAAGTTTCAGGAAAAGTACATATATTTATGAAAGATGAAGACACATTCAACTTGCCGCTTCTTATCAATCAGTATTATTTTCATCCAATAATTTTCTGGGTCAATGGATTCAAACAGTTGTAAATAAAGCCTTCTGCCGCAGAATGGCATGAAGTACGACTTTAATATGTTGAATAATTTGATGATTGAAATATTCTGAACTTCCGCTGGCCTTCATTTAATTGTCTAAACTCACTGAATGTATTCAATCATCCATTCCACAATCAGATCAAAGTATTCCTCATCAACATCGAAATTCAAAGAATGATTCTCGACAACTCATTGCTTAGGAAATATAGATGGATGGCCATGAGACGAAACATCTAGAATATATCCCACAGATTAAAATGAAGGAAATGTTTAAATAGAAGGATAGAAAAGCGGGGAGCTATCAAACTGCGAACCTGTCATAGGTATTTTGGAAAATATTGAAGTTTATAATGACGTGTGTGATAGATAAACATAAAATAAATGTAAAATGAGATACACATGGTTAGCAATGTTCAGGGAGATGGAAGAAAGGGGGTATGATGTCGGACTGCAAGACGATAGGGAGCTGGTGAAAGACGCCTAAAGTTGGAATAGATTAAGAAGTCAATTGAATGGTGTACAGTCAGGGTAGAGAGGTTGGGGTTGATTGTGAAGGTCAGAGATGGGTGGAGAGGCATCAATCTACAAATACATGTTTGATGCTGGCAGGGAGATCAAGAGTGCACAATGGACGGAAATATTTAGTAACAATAAAAGAAAATAGGGGCAAGACACTAGACCACTCTGGACTGTCTCACAATTCTGCATGATAATGGAGGAGCTACCCTAGGGATTTCCTTCTTCAGTGCCTTTTCCCAGAGCCCTTAAATCCCAATCTTTCAAAAATACATTTACCTTCTCTTTCAATATTGCATTCACCTTTTCTTTGAATGTCTAAAATTCAGGCCAACATTACCTTCAAAAAGAGAGAATTTCAGACATTCGGCACAGTCTGCAAGAAATAAATCGTCTGCAGTTCATTCTGATAAGACTGCTCCCCTATTCTGTAACGATGTTCCTTCATTGGAGATAATACGACTTGTGAAAACCTCTCAACGTATTCCCTGTCATGCCACCTTGGATAAAGTATTCTTCAATAGATCACTTCTTATTCTTCTAACGTACGAAGAATACAGTGTCACGAACCAGCAACAAAAGAAACACACCGAGCATGATTCAGTGTTAAAAACTATTTTATTAATCACTACTTATGATAATACGTAAAATAAAAGTAAAAATGTTAGTATGTTAGAATTAAAAAATGTTAAACCTTGTACGTTAACCCCCAAAACTAAACTCTTCGTGTGTGTGTGGGGCAAAGTCCCAAACTCCAAGTTCCGGAATGGTTCTTAAAGTTCAGTTCCGCAAGCCATAAGGTGAAACATGAGCAAGGGCTTCTTCAACAACCACCGTTGTCTGAAGATAAGACGTAGACGTAGAGAAACATAGAGAGAGTAAATACGAAATCCAAATGTTCCACAATGGAACCTAAACGACACTTCAGTGTTTACTCGGTAGTGACTTCCTCACCCCGAAAAGCATCCGAATCGTGGTCGTCCACACACAAATACCTGTTTCCTTCTACAGGTCAGCAACAAAGTGAACTCCACCGGATTACTTCCAACTTCCATACATGGATTTCAGTGGCAGACACAGTTATTGTTTCTCATCCATCGATAGAGAACACTAGCAGGCTGGTGTCTCTCTCCCTTCTCTCTCTCTCCTTCTTCTTCTGACTTCTTCAACAACGTCATTACGTCCTTTATCTTCTATTGACGTAAGCACGCCCCACACACACATACAACACACACTCTCTATCTTAAAGGGACTTTCACTGAGTCCGTAACAACAGCTCCAACTTATGTTGCCGCTGGTGCTTGGATAATTCTTTCTTCCCAGTACTTTGCCCGTTGAATTTATTTTGGATTGCCTGTAACAATGTTTTACCTTTCTTCAGTTAGAGGACCAAAACTATGCGCATTATCAAGCCGTATCCTCACCAAGAGCCTGTGGAATTATAACCTCTTGTCATTTACGCCAAAGCGATGCCCTCTAGTTTCAGATGAGTTTGCCATCGGAGACAGGTTCACCACTGTCTAGGCCATCTATGCCGCTCATAATTTACTGGGTCCCTGTTAGCCTCCTACGCTTCCAAGAAAGGAAACCCAACATCATTCCAGTTAACTGCGATGCTTTTTCTCAGGCAACAACCTAGTGAAACTCCTCTGTACCCAATCCGCAATTATATTTTTTTCCTTGAATATAACGACCCCAATGCAGAGCGTGCTCTCGTCTAAACGTATGGTTTTATAATGTTCCATCGTAAACCCACTGAGCATGTGTTCCAATTCACCGGTCAGTGAACTAAATTATCCTTAAACTTCCCAGTTCCACCAAAGGTTATCATCACACAAATCAGTTTTAAACTCCATCTGCCTCTGCTCCACCGTCTCTTCAATTGATCAATATCATTCTGCATTCTAAGAGTAAACTTTTGACTATCAACAACTTCACCAAATTTGACACCATCTTCAAACTTAATCATGGTATCTCAAACATTCATATAATTGTGTGCGCTGTTATAATTAGTTCAGACGCTCCGTCTTTTGAAGAATATAGACCAGCTTCAAGGTCTAGAATATGGTGGTTTCATTCGTTTATTTCAGGGGATTCGCTTTTGATGTGAGATGGTTGAGTACGTTCCGGACTTCATGTATCACAATTGCTTTGCGAATTTGCATGAGTTTGGGATCTGCATAGGTTTCAGTTTTCCATTCATTTGAGAGGCTTCACGAATGGGATATAGAAAATATAAAGACAAACAAACATACATGTTTCTTTTCTCTCTATTTAAGTGACCTCTAACGGAAGCCATTTTGCTGAGCGGTATGGAGCATCCATGTGAAGACAGTCTTACATTGGATATTTGATGACAAAATAAATGGAGCAGAGTAATGAACAACGTAAAAATGAAAGAAATATGAAATCGAAAGGTAAGTCTGAGAGTGTTTGACACAGCAACCTTAACTGACTTCCAGCATCATAATTGCTTTTTCTTTGAGATTTTGCAATTTCAGAACAGAACTATGCCCAACTCATTACAATTGGCATTTAACTGGAACGACGTAATGTTTTCCGTTGTCAAATAAAAAATGTTTTGAAGAATATTGAATGACGGGTGTTGGAGCAGAAAAACAGCAGGGTATAAATTGACGGCCGTAGTGGTGCATTGACTCAGTGTTTTTTTCAGAGAGACCGCTAGCAGACAGAAGGATTCGCACATAACATGCTTGCCACATTTTACAGCGTCAGAAAAATATTTTTTTTCATGATCATCGCTGTTATTGGTGTTCCAGGTAAGAATATTGGCAAGAGAAATTTTAAAAATTCTTGAGTGATGTCTTTGGATTTGTTCTTTCCCAGACAGTGTTGTATTGCAGCCCACTGCGCAGATATCGGGAGTAAGTTCCCTGTACATTCTGAAGATTCTGAAGTGATTAGCTCTGTTGCCTTGGCTGAAAAATGAACCATTGATTAAATCTGTTAAGAAGGACCCGAGATCGCAGTTAATGTTGCTAATTCGTGGCAAATACTTGCTGATTTATCATTTCGATGTCGTTATCAATTGAATCTCCGAAAATATAGCACTTTCTGGAATTCGATTTTGCTTGATTGGCGGGTTTTCCAGACTGTTGAATGTCATTATTTCTTTTGCCCCACCACACATTTTTATTCATCTTTCAAAGATGATATAGATTATTGTAAGAAAATTGCCACTGATCCAGCACGTTAAAGGGTGTTGCGGGAATGGAGAGCCTGGGTGAGATTCAGGGGAGCGCGGGAAACATCGACTGGAAGAGTAAAGGATCGCCGGATTTCGTGATTTGTTTCCATGCCGAATTGTCCGTGAAACGAACAAGTATGTTAGAGCAGGTGGAGTAATCCTTTTAAGGTCACATGCGATAAGGACGTCAGATTTTTCGCTATAGATCAACAAGCAACAAACAATTTACGAGAATGCAGCGGTCACGTTAAAGTATTGTAACTCTTTTAAATGCCAGACTAGTTTCAGCGCCCTCACTGAATTTCAGGATGAAGATGAACGCATGTAACTAAAACGGAACATGCTGCAAACACTGAGTGGGTCAGGCAGCACCCATGGAAGGAAAAACTGGGAACGTTTCAGATCGAACAAACTTCATCAGATTTGATGACGCGTCCCTGAATCAAAGGTCATGTACTGAGGCTGCTAACCCTGCCTTGTAACCACTGCATTCTGGTTCCCTTAACTATCTGTTATCCAACTGTGACTTACAGTATCTACCACATTGAGATTGTGCCCAATGTGAACCGCTAAGGGGATGCAAAGACCCTTTGCTGCTGACTGAAATTCCTCGCTGGTGACGAGCAGCACAAAAGGACACATGTGCCTTAAAACTCAACCACGCGGAAAGAACAGCTCCATATCATTGCTCACTGCTCTTATCCCACTGTGCAGCGTTAGTCTGACTTTTTATTTCTGGGACGTATGTGGTGTAATAGATGGGCGATGAATTATGAACCTCTGTTAATCCAGCACTGTTGGTGTCGAACTAGCTGACTCTCTGAATTATCCGCAGTTATTCGGTTAATTCTCCAGCACATGTTTACTTTTTAATGATATACGGTTGATCAATGATGTTCCCCATTTAACGGAGCGCCACAAATTGAACCACAGAAGCATTGCGTAAACGCGGCCAACAGAACGGTCTGGGATTAAAATTAGCGCAGAACCTTGAACCTTATTTAGTGGATGGGAAGTGGAGAGAGCGGAGACTCGATAAATAGACGGAGAGGGTGGAAAGAGAACAGGAGAAGAGAACATCAGGGAAGGCATATGCCGAAGAGTCAATGTTTATGAATAGGCAGAGAGGGTATTAACGGAGATTTGCCAGACATTGTAAATCACAACTCTTTATGACGCTCTTTTTACTTCCCAAATATTCCCGGGTTTACCCCCCGCCCTGCGCAAGAGGCCGAGCTGAACCTTATAAATCGTGGGACATCAATGGCTGCTAAGCTTAACAACATAATACAATTCAGTTAATCCGGCACGATAGGGACGTGTATGATGACGGAAGGAGCAAAACGTTCAGTCTATTTGATGTCATTCCAAAATACCCCAAGAAAAAATGTCGTTTTTGTTTTTATAATTATATACAGTGGAAAATATGCATCTTTCCATTGAATTTAATTGGGTCGGGAAAAAGTGATGAGCCAATTTTCAAAGGAACGTAGCAAACAGAACCAGATAACTTTCAAAAGATAGTGGGAAATGAAATCATTTCAATTCTAATCGAGGGTGGGAACATAATCAAGTGTGTTTCAGCTGAGCGCAGGGATGTGCCCCCCACTGACACTTACTGCTGACCCTGGAGATGGAAAGGGAACGCGGGAACAATGGTCCCCATGAGTGGGAGGGAGGGCGAAATCCAGGGCACTGGCTCGTGGAGAGACAGAGCAGCCGACGAGCCATATACTGATTCATCTTATTTTCCAAATAGTCGGGAGTCGATTATGGGAGTTTTGTCGTACATTGATAAAGCCAAAGGTCCCCACCTATCGATTATAATTCATCTTTCTGGCCCCACAGACCTCGCTACACTCCCGGTTCCATTCCGTTTAATCTCGATGCATGCTCTCGCAGCAAGTAACACTCCCATTTGGGGTCTTCAAAATCATTAGACCTTGGATGAACCCAAAGACAAGTTAAATGTTCGTAGAATCATACGTTCATAAAAAGTTAGAGCACATCAGGTCCATGCCGATTTGTCTGCATTAATCCCGTATCCTTCTTCGTCTTTCCTATCCAATAATCAATGCAAATGCCTAGTAAAAGATGCAATTGTATCTGCCTTTACTAACCTCTCTGGCAGCTGGCTCCAGATGCGTACCACTATCTCCGTGAAAAAAAGAACAGCTCTCCTTTAAATGTTTCCCCTCTCACGCGAAACTTGTGTCCTTCAGTTCTGGACTCCGATACTCTGGGAAACAGATTCTGCATCTGTGTTCTTTATTGCCCTTAATAATGTTATACACTTCAGATACTCAGCCCTTAGCCACCTCTGTTCCAGTAAGAATAAACCCAGCCTTTCCGTTTTTTTTCTTTATTACTGCAGCCTACAGGCAACATCCCCATGAATCACTCCTGAACAGCCTCTATTGCTACAACATCTTTCCTCTCGTGTGGATAGAGAACTGTGCACAATACTTTAAGTGCGATCTATTCAATGTTCTGCACAACTGCAACATGACTTCCCGACGCTTATACTCAAGGCCTAGGCCTGTGAAGGCAAGCATACCAATTATTTTTGTAAATACCCTGACCACGTATTTTGTACATTAATTGAGTTATGGACTCAAAGTCAGCCGCAAGTTTCTGTCCTGAGAACCACGGAGCAATTAGCCAGTAATTTTCGTCATTCTTTATTTTGATTTTCCAGTGAATATGGTAGCGATTGTGATCCTGTCCCGCGGGAAATGCGGCCTTTCCACCTGCACCACTCGTTACCAGGTGTCCATGTCAGCGGCGGATTTACTGACCATCATCACTGACGTCATACTGTGGCGGGCCAGTTATTATTATTTCGCTGGGACTTTCCTGGACATCACTTCTGTGTGCAGTGTCATCTATGCTCTGGCCCGTGCAACCACAAACTGCTCTGTCTGGTTCACCATCGCTTTCACTTTTAATCGTTATGTCGCCATCTGTTGTCAGAAGCTGAGAACAAAATATTGCACCCGCAAATCTGCAGCTCTGGTTTTGACACCAACCGGATTTCTGATCTGCGTAAAAAAAGTACCCTTCTGCTTCATACTGATAGCCGGGAAGGTGGTCAACAATGTACCCTGGGACTGTTTAGAGAAGCCGAGTTTCTTCACCGACCCCGGATGGGTGGGATTTGATTGACTGGATAAAGTTCTAACGCCATTCCTCCCATTCATGTTAATTCTGTTGTTCAACGCTCTGACCGTCCGGCACATTTTAGTTGCCAGTAGCGTCCGCAAAGGGATGAAGGGCCAAATGAAGCGAGAGAACAGCAGTGACCCTGAGATGGAGAACAGAAGGGGGGGGGGGGGGTCTGTGATCTTACTCTTCGCTATATCGGGCAGTTTAATCCTCCTGTGGTTAGTTCATGTTCTCCATTTCCTTCATTACACAATTGTTGCAGCGAATCTGAATTAGTACAGCGATTCTGAACTCATATTTTCACAGACCGGACACATCCTACGGACTTTAAATTGCTGCACAAACACGTTTATCTATGGGGTGACTCAGTCGAAGTTCAGAGAGCAGTTCATGAAGGCAGCAAAATATCCGCTAGCCCGGATTATTACATTAATGAGGAAAGAAAACAACGAAACGCAGCCTAGAGACGGATTACCGTGTTTCTAATCCAGACACACTGCGATTGGCTGGTCTTCTAAAAACGTCGCACTGTCGAGAACTAAACGTGATTGCAAGAGTGAGTTGCAACACAGAAACAGTCCCATCTGACCACCGTGTCCGGGACGACCATCAACAACGCATTTTAGACGAACACATTTTATTCTCACTTCTTTCCATTAACTTCTCATTCATCCACAACTCTGTTTCTGTCATTTAACTACACTCAAGGTTCCAACCCGGATAGTTTGCGACGTCGGACAAAACCGAAAAACCTGAGGAAAAAACATGCGGTCACAGGGAGAACGTGCAATCTCCACCCGATAATAGCCGAAGTCAGAATTGACTCAGTTCGCTGATGCTGTGAAGCGGCAGCTCTGCCAGCTAACAACCATGATTAGTGCGGGGATAGTGTAAATGTGTGCTTAATGGTTGAAGGGACTTGACCAAATGATCGACTTCTGTGTTGTTTGACGCGATGACGTCCAAGCAAATACGTGTTCACAAAGTACCACTATTTTAAATGACAGAATCATATTTTCCACAGAAACAGCAGCATTATTTTATCCGTCCGTAAACTTCAGTAAAGAACTGATTGGAGTATCTGACAATCTGATGTTACAATCTGACATCCGCAAAATAATCCAAAGAAAAAAATAAAATTTCCCTGTCACCACTAATGTCTGATTCCACTTGGGGCAATATGTATATGGACAATGTGCCCCGGTGTATTGCAGAATATGTATCCAACTCCTTTGTGTAAAGTGGAGCAACATGTAAATATCCGTGCGATGATCAGACCACATTGTCTAACAATGGTCCTGGTTACAATGTTTACCTCTACATGGAAGGAATAAAACGTGAAAGCGTTGGAAGCATTCAGGAATCAGGCAGCATCTATTGGGTTAACGAATCGTATCGTATAATGTCAAATGGAACTTAATCCTGGTCAGTGAGAGGTGATAAAATTTAGGGGTTGAATAATGGTAGGACATAGACCATTGTTGTTAGTTTTCGAGTAAGTATTAAGGAACAAAAGGACTTTACCATGCAAGTCCTGAGATCCCTGAAATTGGCAACACAGACAAATAGGGTGGTCAGAGAGTCAGAACCTGATAGAGTCCTACACTACATATGCAGACACTTTCTCCCGCCAGGACCTTGCCGAATTTTTGTCCATCTAAACTAAAACCATTTGCTCGCGTTAGGACTGCATCCTTCTGTTCCTTGCATAACAAAGTGGCTGCATCAATGCGTCGAAAGCAGTGATTGTGTCTGATTCCATCGCTTCCTCCGGCATTGCATATCATATATCAAATACTCTCTGTGGAATTAACTTACCTCTCAGTTCCCCTTTAAAACTCCGTCATCTCACCTTAAAATCTTCCTTTGGTTTTGATACCCTTCACCAGGCGGGAAATATTTTCACCATCTACCCTATCCATGCCACTCATAATTTCATATACTTCTTTCATGACACAGCTCACTCTCATTTGATGCTGAGATAACAAGCCTAGCGTGTTCAATCTGTCCTCATAATGGAACTACTCCAATATCAGTGAAAAAGGCATATGGGACTCTTGCCTTTATGAGCAGGGACTTTGAAAAGAAGAGCAGGGAAGATTCAGTACAATTTTATAATGCATTGGGTTATTGTGTGCAGTTTTGTTCGCCACAATATAGGAAGAGCGCAAGCACTGGAAACGCTGCAGAGCATATTCATCAGAATGAGGTCTATAATGGAAAATTTACGTTATGAGGTGAAATTGAGTCGTCTGAGCTCACTTTAATTGGAGCAAAGAAGGCTAATTGGCTGATAGAGTAATAAGACATTACAAGAGGCATGTGTAGGGATATAAGAAATAACTTCCATCCTTGAAGAGAAGTCAAAGACAAGAGGACACAAGTAAGTTGAAACTTGGAGAGGATTGAGGAATATATCATTCACTTACATTGTGTGTCGAATCTGAAACACGCTGCCTACATTGGTGTTGAATGAAGAGGTTTCCATGCTTTATAATCATTTGATCATGCACTTGAATCGCCAAGACGCACAAAGATATTGATCATGCACTAGCAATTAAGAATAGTATAGTTAAGTGCCGATGGTTGGCTTGACATTCAGGGCAATGGGTCTTTCCCTGTGTTGCATGTCTCTGTGGCTTTCTGATTCTGCAGGAGGAGAAACTGGAGGAAGAAAGATAATGCTACTGAAAGGGTGGATACTGGTTGTGGTAGGCTGGGGACGATCAGTGCCCATCACAGCTGATCTCTCTGAAGGAAGTGTAAATAGACGGCACTGCGGTTGGGGGGGGGGGATAAATGGAGATCTGAGGCACAGAGGAGAAAAATGGTTCTGGGAAACTGAAATCAATGAGACCAGGCAGCATCTGTGGATGCGGAGATGGCGCCCGGACCCAGTCAAGGAAGATGGTGCTCTTTCTCAGCTTCGGCTTGGCTTCCTTGGAATATTGTGAAATGGTAAATTTAGATAGGGGAGAACGCAGTCTGTTTTCTAAATGGAGAAAGGCTGCAAATGAGTGACGTATAGAAGAATGTGAGTGTTCTTGTCATGAATCACAAAAGGCTGAGCAGGCATGTGCAGCAAAATGCAGTTGGTATAATGGCCTTTATTGCAGATGAACTGGAGCTGCAAAATGGGGAAACTTTGTTACATCTCTGCAGCCTTTTGATAAGGCCACACCCTGAGTAAAGTGCACAGTTTTGGCAGACATATCTGACAAAAAATGTCAGAGAATTGATGGCAGTCCAAAGGAAATTCACCAGAGTGATTTATGATACCTCTCTCTGTCTCTCTCTGTAACTCTCTGTCTCTCTCTCTCTCTCTCTATCTCTCTGTCTCTGTCTCTCTCTCTCTCTCTCTCTCTCATAAAGTTACATACAATCAAACACACACAGACATACAGGAATACACAGATTTATCTTTCTCTATCTTCCTTTCTGTTTTTCTTTTTGTCATGCAAACGGTCGGAGTTCCTTCTCATATTTTCATGCATTTTATGTATTATGAGATATTACAAATTTATTTAATGAAATAATTTATTAATTCCATTGCTTTCAATATATTGCCGAAAGATTCCAAAAAAGTAAAACATTAACTCTAGCTGTTGTGCTCCCTGCCACACCTTAAAAAAATATGTTGGTCAACAAACCAAAAATAGTATGAGGCAGAACCTCATCAAGGCAACCTGGTCTCCGCGGAGAGAATTGTGAATAATCAAATGAACAAAGGTTATTCGCAGGAATTCAAAGTTATTCCCATCTTCATTAAAATTAGCCAGTTGGTTTAAAAGGCTTTTCGTTGTGTATCTGTGTGTGTGAGTGTGCCTGTGAGTGTGTCTGTGTGTGAGAGAGAAAGAGAGAGAGAGATGCAAAGAGAAGAGGAGACAGAGAAGCATTGAGACGATGTAATCCAATCATAATATTGCTGTGAAATATGTGAATAGTTAATGAAGAGAAACGGAGAGAGAGAAGAGAGAGAGAGCGTGAGAGAGCGGTGGGCTCGGTGGTCGAACAGACAGTCATGGATCAAAAACAACGGCATAAATAGAGAGAAAAATCACAGACAGGGAGTCAGAGTGATTGGTTGAGAAAGAGATGGGGTGTGGGAACAGGAAAGGTTGGAATAAACTATGGAAAAATTGATGTGAAAATTAATTCCAGATCACAGGCAGTCATATGATTTGAGTGGTCTTTTGAACCTCTCTGAGAACTTGTGAACTAAGGCTCAAAACAAATCAAAACTACTGAAATACAATAATAATTTCCAAACATATAAACAATACTCAATGATTATCTTTATAAGTCGTGGAATATGCGGAATAAAATATGACACATTTTCCTTTCTATGGTTTCCAGATTCTTACAAAACGATGACGATTTACAAGATAGAACATAGAACATAGAACACTACAGGCCAATACAGGCCCTTCGGCCCACGATGTTGTGACGACATTTAAACCTCCCCTCAGACTATCTAACCCCTTTTCCCACATATCCTTCCATTTTTAAATTCCTCTATATGCTTGTATAGTAATCTCTTGAAGTTGACCAATGTACTTGCCTCCACAACCACCCGAGGCAGCACATTCCATGCCCCAACCCTCTGGACAAAAATCCTTCCTCTGATATCTCCCTTGAACTTACCGCACATTACTTTAAAGCCACGCCCTCTTGTATTGAGAATTGGTGCCCTGGGAGAGAGGCGCTGGCTGTCAACTCTATCTATTCCTCTTAATATTTTGTGCAGCTCTATCATGTCTCTTCTCATCCTCCTCTCCAAAACGTAAAACTCTAGCTTTCCTTAGTCTCTCTTCATAATGCATACTCTCTAAACCAGGCAGCGTCCTGGTAAATCTGCACTGCACACTTTCCAGCGCTTCCACATCCTTCCTGTCATGAGGCGATCAGAACTGGACACGGTGTGGCGTAACCAGCGTTTTATAGAGTTGCATCAATACCTCTCTGATCCTAAATTTGATCACTCGACATGAAAGCTAACACCCCGTAAGCTTTCTTAAATACCCTATCCACCTGTGAGGCAACTTTCAGGGATTTGTCGATGTGGACCCTCATATCTCTGTCTGCAAACTTGCCAAAGTACCCTTCTACCCCGTCATCCACGTCATTAATACAAATCACGACAAACAGACGTCCCATAACCGAGCCTCTTGGGACACCGCGAGCCACAGCCCTCCAATCTGAATGCGTTGCCTCCACCACAACCCTCTGCTTTCTATCGGCCATCCAAATTTGGAATTCACACGGCCAAGCCACCCTGCATCCCAGGCCCTCTAACCATCTGAAGAAGCTTACCATGTGGAAACTTGTTATATGCCTTACAAGAATCCAAGTGGACCACATCTACTACAATACCCTCATGAATCTGTATGCTCACCTCATCAAAGAACACGATCAGTCTTGTGAGACATGATCTGCCCTTCACAAATCCATCTGGCTGTCCCTTATCAGACCATGATTCTCGAAATGCCCATAGATCCTACCTCTGAGAATCCTTTCCAACAGCATGCCAACCACAGACGTAAGGCTCACTGGTCTATAATTCCCTGGAAGATCCCGACAAACGTTTTAGAATAAGGGGACAACATTTTCCACCCTCCAATCCTCCGGTACCATTCCCGTGGAAAACAACGACTCAAAGATCCTAGCCCAAGGCTCAGTAATCTCCTCCCTCTCCTTGCGGAGCTGCCTGGGGAATATTCCGTCAGGCCTAGGGGACTTACTTGTCCTAATATTTTCTAACAGCTCCAACACATCAACTTTCTTGATATCTATATGCTCTAGAACATGAACCTTACCAACACTGTCTTCAGTTTCATCAGGGCCCCTCTCCTAGGTGAATACTGAAGAGAGTATTCATTGAGGACCTCACCCACTGCCACAGCCTCCAGGCACATCTTCCCACCTTTATCCCTAATGGGTCCGACTTTTACTCCCGTCAAAGTTATGCTCTTCACGTAAGTGAAAAATGCCTTGGTGTTCTCCTTCACCCTACCCGCCAAGCCCTTTTCATGTCCTCCTCTTGCTGTCCTCAGCCCCTCCTAAGTTCCTACCTTTCTGTTCTATATTCCTCAAGAGCCCTATCTGATCCTTGCTGCCTAAACCTTATGTATGCTGCCTTCTTCCTTCTAACTAGTTGTTCAACCTCTCTTGTCAGCCATGGTTCATTCACCCTGCCATTCGTTCTCTGCCTCACCGGGACAAATTTATCCCTAACATCCTGCAAGAAATCACAAAACAACGACCACATCTCCATAGTGCATTTATCTTCAAAAATATCATCCCAATTCACATTCGCAAGTTCTAGCCTTAAAGCCTCAAAATTTGCCCTTCCCCAATTAAATATTTTCCTGTCCTATTTGCTCCTATCTTTGTCCGTGACAACTCTAAATGTTCGGGAGCACTGTCCCCCAAATGATCAACCACAGAGAGATCTGTCACCTGACCCCGTTTATTACCTAATACTAGATCTAATACGGCATTCCCTCCAGACGGCCTGTCAACATACTGTGACAGGAATCCATGCTGGAAACACCTAACAAACTCTGCCCCGTCTAAATCGTTGGTACTAAGCAGGTGCCAATCAATATTTGGGAAGTTGAATTCTCCCATGAAAACAACCCTGTTATTTTTACGCGTTCCAAAATCTGCCTGCCTATCTGCCTCTTAGTAGCCTTGATGCTCCCAGGGAGCCTATAGAATACTCCCAGTAGGATAACTGCTCTTTTCTTTTTCCTAACTTCCACCCATATTTACCATAGGAGGATCCTGATTCATTATCCACCCTTTCTGCAACCGTAGTAGTATCCTTGCCCAGTAATGCAACCCCCTCCTCATCTGCCCCCATCCCTCTCCTCTTTAAAACACTGAAATCCGGATAATATTCAATAACTTTCCTGCCCTGTTGACAGCCAAGTCTCTGCAAGAGCCACAATATCATAGTTCCACGAAAATATCCAAGCTCTCAGCTCATCACGCTTATTCCGGATGCTTCTTGCATTTAAGTAAATGCACTTTAGTCCATCCACCTTACTACTCCTTTACCCTATACTCTGCTTCTCATTCCTCATAGACTCTCTATATATTAGATCTGGCTTTACTCCATGCACGTCTTCCACTGACCTATCCCTCCGGTTCCCATTCCCCTTGCAAACTAGTTTAAGCCCTCCCGAACCACACTAGAAAACCTGCCTGCAAGAATATTGGTCGCCCTCTAGTTCAGGTGTAAACTATCAAAACTGTACAGATCCCACCTTTCCCCGTAGAGATCCCAGTTTTCTAGAAATCTAAAACCTTGCCCCTGCACCAACTCCTCAGCCACGCATTCATCTACTATATCCTTCTATTCTTACCTTCACTATCACGTTGCGCTGGCAGCAATCCTAAGATTACTACCCTTGAGGTACTCTACTTCAGCCTTCCGCCTAGCTCCCTAAACTCACTTTTCAGGACCTCATCCCTCTTTCTAACTGTGTCGTTGGTACCAGCATGTACCACTACTTCTGGCTGCTTTCCCTCCCACACAAGAATGCTGTGGACCTGATCAGAGACATCCTGGACCCTGGCACCTTGGAGGCAATATATCATTCGGGATTCTCGCTCATGTCCACAGAATCTCCTGTCTGTTCCCCTGAATATCGAATTCCCTATCACTATTGCCCTCGTCTTCTCTTCCTTTCCCTTCAAACGAGCAGGGCCTGCCCCAGTGCCAGAGACATGGCTACTGCCGCTTGATCCCTCTAGGTCATCTCCCGCAACAGCATCCAAAGTGGAATACCTGTTTTTGAGGGGAACAGCCTCCGGCGTCCTCTGCTCTGTCTGCCTGTTCCATTTCTCTTTCTCTCCCCTGAGACTCACCCATCTATCTGCCTCCTGGACCCAGAACTACCTGCTTAAGTAGAGTGACTGCCTCCCGATGCACAGCATCTGCATAGCTCTCTCACTCCATGATGAGCATGGACAGCCGGATCCGAAGTGCATCATTCCTCGCTGTCCAGCAATTCACTGCTCGCCTGTCAGGACCCACAGTTAAGAGGTCTGTCTTAAAAATATAGAGGTCTGGACTAACAATGCAATGGCCAGGACTAACAATCCAGCCACCGCAGCTGCGGAATGTAAATTCAGTTAACTATGTGGAACTTGGTATAACCTCATTTAGGTTTGTTATAATAGTCCATTAGGTCTGTTAATCTCCTCCAGTGAAGGAGTCCTGATTGTCTCAAATACATTAGTTCAATCATACAGACCTTAACAATTGATTGACACAAAAAAAGACGTGAGGGTCAACCGGAGATGGTGGAGAAGATATGCAGGCAAATCGCAGAAAGGTCTAATCTCAATAGATACTGCGAATGTTTGAAGTACTGTATCAAATGAGGCGTGGGATCGACCTAGTTGACTAAAGCAGATTCAAGGGTAGACATAACAGGCATAAACAGTTTCAGCGACCAATGTAGTTTAACAAGCGGAATCAGGCTCGGGATGCATTTGATTGAGGTGCTCTGTCGGTTTGAGCATCTGGAAAAGTTGAAGGACTAAGTCAGCTCAAGTCTGAAATGCTACAACATTATTACAATCTCCATTGATAGCAACAGTTCCAAAGAATTTGTATCCTCTCTTGGTTTCAGAAATATTCGTTTGAGACGTCATGCTACTTTGAAGATAACAATTAAATTCCAACCTGGGCACAGATCCACAAAGCAATCTTAAAACCTGGCAGCCACGTGCCCTGAGAGGGTCTATAGTATTTCTATCCTTGTTTTACCTTACAGAATCCGGAGTTAGAGCGAGATTTGGAGCGAGACTTTGAGAAGAGGTGAGTCTATTTGCGTGTGCTTGTGAGTTTCACTTTGCAAGAGTCTGAACGAGGAACAGTTGCACAATATGACCAGTTGATTGGCTTATTAACAGCAGCAAATAAAGGGGAGGCTGGTAACGCGGAGTGACAATTTTTGCGAGCAGCCATTGTTGCAGTGGAACAGTGTTTGTGTGGGGTATTGAAGCTTCGGGGTAAGAGGATTCAATGAGAAGAAGTGAAGGTAAGTCTCTAGTAAGTTTCTTTGTTGCTTGCTTTGGCGTTTCCTTTTGGGCCAGGCCAGAGCAGTGAGAAGGGATTCATGTGTTCATCGTGTGAGATGTGGGAGTTGGGGGAGACATCCAGTCTCTCTGATAACGACATCTGCACGATATGCATCCAAATGCACCTCCTTACAGACCGTATTAGGGAAATGTAGTTGCAGCTGGATGACCTTCGGATCCGAAGAGATAACGAGGAGTTAATGGACAAAAGCTAGAGGGAGGCAGTTACCCCGAAGCTGAAGCAGGAAGGTAGCTAATTGACTGTCAGGAGAAGGACGGAGAAAAGGCAGGAAGTGCAGAGTACCCCTGTGGCCGTTGCCCCCAATAACAGGTACACCACCTTGGATACCAATGGACGGGGGGAGAGACCTATCAGGGAAATCAGCAGTAACCAGGACTCTGATACTGAGTCTGGTCGTGTGGTGCAGAAGGGGGAAGGGTGGTAGTGATAGGGGCTACATAGTAAGAGGGGCAGACAGGAGATTCTGTGGACGTGAAAGAGACTCCCGGATGGTATGTTGCCTCCCCGGGTGCCAGGGTCAAGGACATACTGGATCGGGCCCACAGCATTCTGAAGGGGGACGGTGAGCAGCCAGAGGTCGTGGTACAGATTGTACCAAGGACGTTCCGAGGAAATAAAATAAGGTCCTGAAGAGGGAATACAGGGAGCTAGGTAGGAAGCTGAAAAGCAGGAGTCAAGGGTAGGAATCTCTGGATTGCTGTCTATGCCAAACGCCAGTGAGGGGAAGAATAGGATGATTTGGCAGATTAATGCGTGCCTCGGGAATTGAAGCAGGGGCGGGGTTTCACACTTGTTGATCTTTGGGATCTCCTCTGGGGAAGGTACGACATGTGGAAAAGGGACGGGTTAAACCTGAACTTGAGAGGAACCAATATTCTTCCGGTAAAGTTTGCTAGAAATGTTGGGGAGGGTTTAAACTAGTTTGGCAGGGGATGTCAACCAGATTGATAGGTCACAGTTTGGTGCATTTAGTGTACAAGTGGATGCAGAGTGTAGAAAGAATGTGAGGAAGGATCGTCATTTGAAAGGGCAAAATTGCAGTCAGTTGGATGGGCTGACCTGTGGCTACTTTAATGCGAGAAGTATCACGAACAAGGCTGATGAACTTACAGCATGGCTTAGTACGTGGAACTATGACGGGGTGGCCATTACACAGATCTGGCTGTCGCAAACACAGGAATGGCTGCTGGATATTCCGGGGTTCAGATGTTTCAAAAGGCACAGGGACGGAGCTAAAATAAGTGGGGGTGTGGCTGTGCTGATCTGAGACAGTGTCACAGCTGTAGAAAGGGATGACATCATGGAGGGATCGTCTGTTGAGTCAGTGTGGGTGGAAGTCATAAACAGGAAGGGGGCGATCACGCTATTGTGAGTATTCTACAGACGCCACAGTAGTAGCAGAGGTACCGAGGAACAGAGCGGGAAGCAGATGTTGGAGCAGTGAAAAAATAACAGGGTTATTGTCATGGGTTATTTCTAAACTTCTCTAATATTGATTGGCACATCTTTAGTGTAAAGGGGATAGAAGGGGCAGAGTTTGTTAGGTGTTTACAGGAAAGATTCCTGACACAGTATGTGGACAGGCCGACTAGAGGAGAGGCCACTCTGGACCTGGTATTCACCAATGAGCCTGATCAGGTTTCAGATATCTCGGTGGGAGACCATTTTAGAGATAGTGACTATAACTCCTTGACTTTTACCATAGCCTTGGAGAGATACAGGATCAGACGATATGAGATTGTATTTAACTGGTGGAGGGGGAATTATGATGCTACTTAGCAGGAACTTTGGAGCGAAAGTTGGCAACAGATGTTGTTGGGGAAGTGCACAGCGGAAATATGGAGCTTGTTTGGAGAGTACTTGCATGGGGTTCTGGATAGGGTTGCCCCATTGAGTCGTGGTAAGGGCGCTAGTGTGAAGGCACCGTGGTCGATAAGAGATGTAGAATATACTGTCAAGTGGAAGAAAGAATTCCAGCTGAGGTTTAGAAAGCTTGGATCAGACAGGGCTCTAGGGAGTAACAAGGTAGTAAGGAGGGAGCTTACGAATGGACGTAGGAGAGCAAGAAGGGGTTTTGAGAAGTCCTTGGCGAATACGATCAAGGAAAACCCCAAGGCGTTCTGCCCAAATGTGAAAAAACGGGAGGACGATTAGAGGGAGGGTAGGACCGATCAAAGATAAAAGAGGAAACATGTGCCTGGAGTTGGAAGAGGTAAGGAATGTCCTTAATGAATACCTTGCTTCAGTATTCACCTGTGAGAGAGACCTTGACGATTATAAGGATGGCAAATTCTGATATTCTGGGGCATGTCAACGTGAGGTAAGGGGATGTGCTGGAACCTTTGAAAAACATTAGTATAGTTAAGTCACAGGGGCAGGACGGTACATATATCCAAGGTTATTACTGGAAGCGAGGGAAGAGATTGCTGCGCCTTTGGCGACGATCTTTGCATCCACTCTGGCCAGAGGAGTAGTGCCAGATGATTGCAGCGTGGAAAATGTTGTTCCTTTGTTTAAGAAAGGGAGTAAGGATGGCCCTGGGAATTACACTGCAGTAAGTCCTAATTCAGTGATGGGCATTTAGAGAAGCATTGGCTGATTAGACAGTCAGCATGCCTTTGTGAGGGGCAGGTAGTGCCTCACGAGCCTGATTGAATTATTTGAGGATGTGACAAAGCACATTGATGAAGGTAGAACAGATGACTCTCATAGGCTGAATGTTTGAACTACATAGTGCATGGTGCTCATTATAATTCTATAATGATACCAATGTATCGACTTTGGAGTATTTAACTTGTAAGATATTTCAGAACACTCATTTACAAACGATTTATATGTCGAAATTATATCACAATTACCCCAATGCTTTTTAACATCGTCTTTGGATGCGCATGCATTACTTCTCTATTTTGGAGTACCATTTATAAATATATTTGCTGTTGTTTCTGCTCGTTAAACCTTAACATGAGAAAGGTAAACATTAACTATAATCCATCATTATAATCCATAGTCCAGAATTCTTCCGTTGTTGAATTCTAATCGTCAGGCCGGCTGTAGTTTCTGGTTATTTTTGTCTTCCCTTTGGATTTAATGGGATCCCGAATTTAATGCACAAGCCACGATTGAATTCCCTTCTTTTGTGTCAGCCGGTACTTGGAGAATCGCCTCGTCACGGAATTGTACAGCATTGAAACCGGCCCTTAGGTTCTCTAATAAATGCCAAGTTGGAATTGATGTCAGAATTGCCGAGATTGCAGCTACAGCGAAGCTGTACAAGAAGATTAGAAAATAATGTTCGCAATGGTGATCAGTACTTTATTATAGGTTATACCATTTACTTTCCTACATTAGATAGCTGATTTGCATTTTATTGCAACATTCCCTACTACAGGCTGTATATTTGGACGCTGACGCCAAGGACGGCCCCGGCAGCGTGCTTCTTATTCTCTCCACAGGGCGAACATTATGACCCTGCAAAATGAACGCCAATTATTTCTTCTGCTGCTTTCAATATATTTAATGATGACCTATGGCGCCAGTGCTGCTGATTTTCTAGATATCGGAGGAATTGGGATAGATGGAGTTGAAGCAGAAACTTGGCCTTGAGGAGCAAGATGAGTGGTGGAACTGCTGGACAGAAGTGCATCAACGCCTCAAGCAGAGACAAAAACGGAGCGGCAGATGTCCGAAAGATCCGGACTGCGGCTTGGAAACGTACATCAGATGTCTGGTTTCCTGCCCCACTCCTTGGGCGCAGGGCAATGGCATTCTCGGATCTTGGCTATTGACACAATTGCCATGTGCACATCACGGAGGAGATTCACACAAATTCGAGACATTTCACTTCAGATCCAAGGCATTGCGGAGAGCACCGTCGTCATTACTGGTCTCCTTATCGAAGGAATGTTTTAATGTATTAGAAGCTGTTCAGAGAACGTTTACATGAATAATACCTGGAAAATTCCGAGTTACCTCGGGGAAGATGTTTTACAGGGTGGGCTTGTATCCGATGGATCTTTGATGAATGACATGGGACTTCACTGAAACGCATAAGATATCGTGCCCTCTTGGCAGGTTGGCTATGGACAGGACATTTCCTCTCAAGGGAGAACTCAGAACGAGGAGTCAAGGTTTGAAAATATTGTGAGGTGTCACCCAATCAATACTGAGTTGAGGTGACTCATTTTCCCTTTGAAGTTGGAGAATATTTGAAACTCATTTCCTTTACTGGCGGAGGAAAGAAAGACAGTGAATTTGTTTCAAAACATGTCTCACAGGTTTTTGGTAAGCGACTTGGTAAACAAAGGGTTGCCTGGGATCGATGGGAATGTGAAGATGGGTTTGCCAGCTGTACAGCTATGATCATACTGAATGGAAGCACATTATCTTCTGAGACGCAGGTGGGGTCGATTAGCCGCTCTTTCTCGAAATTTATATGTTCTTTTGAAGATCAACATCAGCTGACTAAAGTTGGAGAACGATGACGGCACGGAGGAGGTAAATAAGCCCTGCGTGTCCATACATGTCGCTGAGGAGCTGGTCTGTCTGACCCCAGCTCGCTGCTCAGGATCTTTAACCCTGCTGTTTACGGCCCATCTTAAACACATCCGAATCCTGTGTGAACGTGATGAGGGTTCTTGTGTCTCTGACCGCCTCCCATCCATTGTGATGGGAGATGTTCGTGGTGGAACACAAAGTGAATACTACCAGTTTTCTGTACTTATTGGCAATCTTTTGTTCTCACAGACTCATTTCAATTACGTTTTATGAGCAGGTGTTGGCCTCGCGGCACGATCAACTATCATTCAATATGTTGACGTGATCACACTCTGACTTCAGTTCCGCATTCCGTTCACCTACAGTGACCTTGCACCTCCCTGATTATCAGCAATATTCGACATCTGCCCAAAACTTACTCAAATACTTTTCCTTCATTCATTAAGGAAGAGTGTTCCAACGATTAAGACCCTCTGTGTGAAAACGTTTTGCCTAATATCCATTTTAGGTGGGTGACGCATAATTTTTAAACAGTAAAGCCTCGTTCGCGATTTTTTTCCAGCAGGAGAAACATCCTCTCGAATCCATTCGTGGAAACTCTGAAATGTTCCAAACAAGACCCACCTTCGTTTTATAAACTATAACAGGGGCAACTCCAGCCTGTCCAAACGTTCCCTCTATGGTAAGCCCCACTCTCATTCCAAGTATTAGCCCAGTCAGAATCGCTGAATTGTTACCACCCCATTAACATCCTTCGTGAAATAAGCAGATCGCTAACGGAAACAATGGATCCCGATGGCTGTCATAGCCGACATAGTCAAATAACATCGCAACAAATGTCGACGACAAACGAGGGACAAAAATGACCATGTGGACAAACACTCAGTCAGACTCTTTCAAAGCTTACTGGCGGACGTAAGAACCATTCGGATCTTCGCAGGCAATGATCTGAGGTATCCATATAAAATAAATACGCATGCGGTTATACGCCTACGCCAGAAATGCTGTGCTCACAGATGTAGCGCGCAGATTTTCGAATTGGTCCCATTTGCATCCTGCGGAACAGGAATGAAATCGCTACTTGAAAACAAGCACCCCCTGGCTAAAATAAGACGTAAATGGGACTTTTTATATCCCAGTTACTGGGTGGAAATGAGGACTTTGTGTGGTGGTGGGAGTGGTTGTGGGAGGGAGTCATCTTGCATTGAATAAAACGTTCACATCACAGTAAGCGGGTAGTCCTAGCTTTCTAATGCCGATCCAACGACCGTTAGCAATATCGGTTCCTGGACATAACAGGACCATGTATCCACCTACAAGCAGTGGAGTTTCACTGCAGACAGTACAAACGCAGTCCATTTTGTATCTCGCCAGGCAGCTCCGTTTTCTTATCGTACCGTGAACGAACCAGAACATGACCTCTCACAAAGCAGCGCTGGTTCACGACAACCAAGTGAAACCAGTACTCGCAGCTGCATCTGGGTAACAGCCATAGGATCGTAATGTACACAGAGACTTTCGTCGATTAATCTCTCCCACTTCGAAGGTGATTGAAATAGAGACAGTTTCAAATGGAGGGGCAGCGTGTGAAAGGAAGGTACGATACTGTAAATGCTGGAATCTGGAGCAACACACAATCCGCTGGATGAACTTCCCGTGTCAAGCAGCACCTGTGGTGAAAGAAATTGTCAAATGTTTGCGTTGAAACCCTGTATAAGGCCTATGTATGTATTTCTGTGCATCTCTGGACTGGGTGTTTCTGTGTATGTCCACATGTGTGATGTTGCCATGCAGCAGAGCCTGGCCTCACCTCAATCTGCATCTCTATCCTTTCCTCATGGCGACCACCACAGAGAGGCATGGTCTCCTTCTCTATCTCTATCACTTCAAACTCGAGAGACAGTGGTGAGTTTTCCCTCTCTCCCTCACTGCGATCTCTATGATCTAGACGAGAACTTTCTCTGCCCCTCACTGTGCACCTTGAAAACAGAGAAAAAACCTCCGATTTATCTCAGTACGATCCTTATGGACAGGTGAGATCTCACTCCCTCCTTCGTTTGGACTATACAGAGATAAGGCATCCACCTCTCCCTCACTGAGATCACTACAGACAGAAGTGAGTTTTCCCTCTCTCTTCTCAATCCCTGTACTCGGAGGTTAAATCTCCTTCTTCACTCACTGGGACCGTACAGACTTTGTCCCCCTGTGGGGCCCCAGCCAACTGTTATAGTAAGGTTTGCAAGACAAATGCCTGTGTTGTCTCGCTAGACGGGATTGACCAGTATTCTGAAAGTTTAAGGACGTTTGAAGAACAATGATTGAAACTTATGCTGAGGGGTCTTGAAAGTATGGGTGAGATCACACAGAACGCCCTCATTTCTCATTATGTTGGGAGGTAGTTAATTAATGGATTCCTTCAGTCATGTTGAAGGAGACTACACATGCGATGTGTAGCAAGCAGTAGGACGTTGGATCAGGCGGTAGAGGAGAACGAGATAAATGCCAGAGAAGTTTCAGCATACATCATTTGGAAAGGGAGAATCAAACCACAGAGCAGAGTTGTTTTGAGCTGCGAAAATCAGTTTAGCAGATCATGCTCAAAGGGATTATGCTTATCCTCTTCGGTCGGAGTGCTGAAAATAAAAGTTGAGAAGTCATGTTGCAGCTTATAAAATAATGGTTCAGTGTCATTTGGACCATTTTATCAAGATTTGCTCACCACACTGCAGAAAGGATGTGAAGTCTTTGAGGGCATAAAAGGGTCACGGGGAGGTTGCCTGTATTAGAGTAATAGAGATCAGAAGAGGCTGGACAAATTTGGATTGTATTTTTACTCCAGCGTTGCAATCTTAGGGGCGACTGAACAGAATTATATACAATTATGAAAGTTGCAGATCGGTAGAAAGTCACAGTATCTTTCTCGGATGTAATATCCAAACCAAGAGGCCATAGCCTTAAGGCGAGAAGGGAACGTTCAGAGGAGATTTGCGAAGCATTTTTTTTACACACAGAGGGGGCAATTAACTATAAAACGTTAACAGGGGAAGTGGTATTGGTATGATTTATTATCGTCACTTTTACCGAGGTACAGTGAAAAACTTCTCTTACAAACCGATCGTACAGGTCAATTTATTACACAGTGCAGTTACAATGAGTTAGTAAAAAGTGCATTGATGTAGTACCGGTAAAAACAGTAACAGTGCAGAGTAAAGTGTCACACATACAGTGGAAGTGCAGTGCAATAAGGTGCAAGATCACAACAAGGTAGATCGTGAGGTCATAGTCCATCTCATTATATAAAGGAACCGTTCAAAAGTCTTATCACAGTGGGGTAGAAACTGTCCTTAAATCTGGTGGTACGTGCCCTCAGGCTCCTGTATCTTCTACCCGATAGAAGAGGAGAGAAGAGAGAATGCTCCGGGTGGGTGAGGTATTTGATAATGCTGGCTGTTTCACCAATATAACGAGAGGTAAAGACAGAGTCCAAGGAGGGGAGGCTGGTGTCCGTGATGCGCTGGGCTGTGTCCACAACTCTCTGGAGTTTCTTGCAGTCCTGGACAGAGCAGTTGCCGTACCAAGCCGTGATACATCCAGATAGCATGTTTTCTATGGTGCATCGATAGAAGTTGGTGAGAGTCAAAGGGGACAAACCAAATTTCTTTAGCCTCCTGGGTAGTAGAGGCTCTGGTGAGATTTCTTGGTCCTGGCATCTACGTGATTTGATCAGGAAAGGTTGTTGGTTATGTTCACTCCCAGGAACTTGAATCTCTCAACCCTCTTGACCTCAGCACCATTAATGTTGACAGGTGGTGCACCGCTTCCTTTTCTGAAGGCAATGACCAGTTCTTTTGTTTTGCTGATATTGAGGGAAAGGTTGTTGTCATGACACCATTCCACTAAGCTCTCTATCTCCTTCCTTTACTCCGACACATCGCTGTTTGAGATACCGCCTACAACGGTGGTATCATCTGCAAATTTGTAGATGGAGTTAGAGCAGAACCTGGGTAGTGGAAGAAGACAGGATAGCTTCGTTTAAAAGGCATATAGACATGCTCACTCACAGGCAGATTGGATTAGTTTTGATTGGCATCATTATCGACACCGACACCGTGGGCGAAAGAGCCTGTTCTTGTGCCCTACTGTTCTACGTACTTTGTTCTATGCAATACGTTATATCTGGAAAACCATAATATGTAGATGATCTGTATTGGTCGAAAAGGGAATCAGTAAATTCATGCTGTATTGATTTAAATAATTTATCACTGATAAACTGTATTTGAAATGATCAATTAAATTAATTCTTCAGTCACCGGATGCAAAGATGAAAATCCCACAATGCCCACCTTTGTGGCTGTTATCTGCCCTGAGAGGGCCGGAACATTTGGAATTGAATTGGTGAATGACGCAGATTGAAGGAGATCAGGCAAACGACATGAGAGGAAGAGATGGTGAAAGGTGCTTCAAATTGTACCGACATAGCTACCAATTTCCAATCAATAATGTAATCACATTTTCATTCTTCACTGTTTCTCCATTAAATCTGTGAATAAAACACAATCTGTCGAAACTGCGATTAATTGCAGATGTGGTAATCTCTTCGTATCTCCCTGTTTTTAATTCTGTTAGCACCTCATTGATCCTTTGGGACGCAAACCGAAGTATATAAAGCCGCTGGGAATGTAGCGCCCAGAAAAGATAGTTATCGGATTATCTGCAGCATAAAGAGAACTGCTTATCACATGGAAAATGCTGAATGTGTACTACTGTGTGGAGAAAATATTGTACGTGATCATTGCCGTCGTTGGGGTTCCTGGTAAGTGCATGCAACAAAGGAAGTTGCCCGAGCAGTTTTATTATGCATCAATTTAATGATAAAACCAGGAAGCAAATACATTGGGACAGGTGTTAAGAATTAGTAAGTTAACAAATTTCAAGATTGTAGACAAATGAAAGGGAGAAATTAAAGAACTGGACATTCGTGCAAAATATTGCTGACTGAATTATGGGATTGGTAGTATATAAATATTCAGCCACTAATATTCTGCATCACAGAATACTTAAAGGGATAGCCATGGAAATAGAAGATACACGATGATACTTTCAACTTATCCGTACATACTGTTGGAGGGCGGCATGATGTTTAAGAAGGAGGCAGAGACAAAACACGGAGCAATAACCCATTTAGCCTGATACATGCACTATGTAAAATCCAGAGTCTATATTAAATAATGTAATAAAAACTAATTGTTTCAGTGAAGCTGTAGAGGTAAGGACTTTAAATGTACCCGACGCAGATATATCTGAAGATGAAAAGTGAATTAAAACGTAACCGAGAAATCACAGTACTACGCTACTGAGACAATGGATGAGACAGAATTGCATTAAACAGCGGAGATGATTGAGCCAGAAGTGCTTTCTGTGCCTCTCTCCTGATTCTACATGTGATATCTACTTCGCCTATGATAATGGTGGAAGCTGCCACCACGGTTATGGTTGCAGAAATACACGATCCATGAAAGTAAATCGACAAAACAATCACTGCTTCTTTTATTAGATTCTGCTATCCAAAAATAAACATCTGCTTTTTTTCTCACGGAGCCCTTAGAGCGTCGTCATTGCCTTCAGTATAATAGATCAAGGCAGACGGCTCTCTGGAAGTGCATTCCTCCGAGGATTTTATACTGACCTGAGTGCATCACGTAGTCCTGAGACCACATAACGGAGAGGGAATCAGCCATAGTAGAATTGTACTGAGTGAATGGTGTCTATCGGAAGTTCATATTCTGAATCAGGCGTAGTATATTACTTTGAGTACATGTCCCTCCAGAATTGTTGGGTGGAAGAAGTATTAATTAGACTGGATCGCCTGAACCAGGGGCTGCGTATTACTGGGAGTGGATGTTTCTGTAGAATTGCAGTCAGTGTGCTGCTAGTTCAGCAACAGAGAAACTACTGGACTGCATAGTATCCCTTCCTTCCCTCTGAAATCTCGTCGCCTCCACTTACAGATCGTGACTTTCACAGCCAACATTAGTTAAATCCGCAAACTTCTATCCCCAGATAAAAACATGATAAAAAACACTCTTCATCCACCTGCAGAGTTCATTCGTAATTAATCTGATAGAATGAATAACTTCCAGCAGGTGGATTGGCCTATTTGGATTTTAGGAAGTTTCTAGATAAAGTGCTAGACAGTAGATCAGTCACCAAATTTATAACTGATGCAATTGGGTACAATATAGTGCTATGCATTGAGAATCGGTCAGCGGGAAGAAGACAGTGTTGTGCTAATCGCCTCCTTCTTGGATTGGCATGTTCTGATTAGTGCCATACATTTGATAAACTGAGGATTTCTGGGTGATGCTGCTTTATAAGAGGATGCTTTATACCAGTTACTGAATCCCAATATGCAGAGAGGCAAGAGATAAGAAAGGTAAAGCATATGTTACTTTATTTGGAGTTTATTTGAATACATAGACAAGGAAGGAGATTGCGGTTGAATTTGTCCTCGGTAAGATCGAAACTGGAATACCCTATACAGTTTCGGTCTTACTCTCCATGAAATATATGCAGCTAAGACAAACTGGACTGATTACAGTGATGGCCGGTTTGCTGTATGAAGTAAGTTGTCCTTAGTTCAAAGTGATACGATGCATTGTTGAAACATATAATCCTTTTATGGCGGTCGACAAGCTGGATGCAGGAATAATGACTTTCCTTTTTAGTAGTGTTGGACAAAAGGTAACAATATTCAGAACAGAGGTAAACAATTGGAAACTAAGGTGAGGAGAAAATTCTCCAATCATTATGTGGTAAACTCTTGGAATTTTCTGAACGGAAGGGCAATCGATGCTAAGTCTCTCTCGTGATACCAAATAGAGATTAACTGACTAATGTACTTTAGGAGAACCGAAGTTTCTGAGTTGTTTGCAAGTAAATGGCAGTGACGCATTAGATCATTAATTATTTTGATAAATGACCGTCCAAACTCGAGATACCGAATGGCCAACTCCTACTTCCTATTCTCTTGTCCGTTAAAACATTGTAAGGACCAGCTCCTCCAATGACGGTTAGCCTGCTCCTTCCCTACCCGCTCTAAAGCTCACATTTGCCACCTCCGTTTATCCTGGAAGAGGGAGGTTGGGGCTGCTGGAGATCTTTAAGGTTCCAACAATTTATGTAATTCCCATCCCCTTCTTATTTTGATGATACCATTGTGCCGGTTATCAGTATGGGAGCACCGTTTTCTTTCATCCCCAATGACTCTCCTTTCTCTTTCTCCAGTGAATTTAGTCGCCATTGTGATCCTGTCCCGGGGAAAGTGCGGCCTCTCCACCTGCACCACTCGCTACCTCGTGGCCATGGCAGCGGCAGATCTACTTCTTATTATCACTGAAGTCATCTTCCATAAGATCAATTATCATTATTTCCCTGTGAGTGTCCTGGACATCACCACTCTTTGCCGTGTTAACCTTGCACTGACATATGCAGCCACAGACTGGTCAGTCTGGTTCACCGTCACGTTCACATTTGATCGATTTGTCGCCATCTGTTGCCAGAAGTTGAAACCAAAATATTGCACTGGGAAAACTGCGGCTGTAGTTCTAACAACAATAGGTGTTTTGTTCTGTCTGAAGAATATTCCATTTTACTTCACTCGTAAGCACAGGGAGATAATCGATAACGTACCATGGTTCTGTGTTACTAAATCAAATTATTATACTGACCCCAGTTGGGTGGGATTTGACTGGCTCGATGCGGTTTTGAATCCGTTGATCCCTTTCACTGTGATTCTACCGCTCAACGCTCTGACAGTTCGGAACATTTTAATGGCCAGTCGGGTCCGTAAGGGGCTGAGAGGTCAGAGTAAGGGTGAGTACCGCAGTGACCCAGAGATGGAGAGCAGGAGGAGGTCTATAATTCTACTTTTTACTCTCTCTGGGAGCTTCATCCTCCTGTGGTTGACGTTTGTTGTAGAATTCGTCCATTATCAGATCTCAGGAACAGGAGGAGAATGGACTGATTCTGAGCTGGTCTTTCACGACGTCGGATTTTTGCTATGTAATATTAGTTGCTGCACGAATACGTTTATTTACACGGCGACTCAGTCCAAGTTTAGGGAAGAGGTGAAGAGAGCTTTGAAATATCCTGTCACATTCATTGAAAAAGCAGTCCCCTAATTGTTCGGGGTCCTTGTTGATATATCACAGTGCCAGGGTGTAAAGCTTCATCTCACAACCTCCGGGCAACCTGACCGTATGTGTAAAATGCCCGTATCGAGGAGGCAGCGAATGGTATCCATTATACTCAGTGACGTTCGCCAGTACCCATTAAACACATCTGTTGTCATAATACTGTTAGTGCTCGGTATATTTGCAGTCAATTCATCATGCTCGGTATCCTTAAACGAGACAATGCCTCGATTCAGTGATGCTATATTTGTCATGCTCGAGGTCAGTGACCCTGTTTCGCCAATGTTAGGCGACAATGATACTTCACATATAATAACGCAGGACAATAATATTCTATCCATATTCCCCGGGTTCACTGGCACTGCCGGTTGCCGCGAGTCATCCAATATGACCGTTCAATGCGCGGAGTCACCACAATGTGTCTCCGATGGACACGATGCCTACTCATGTTGATTAAAACTGTCAACAGCACTCGGTTTCTGTGGTCTTTCATGATGCCGGACATCATCGGTATATTTCAAGGAGTACTAGGGGACGCTGATACAAACTACTCACTGCTGAGTTTCTGAAACCTCAGCTAGTCAATGATATTTGGGGACCATCCTGCTCCTCAGTTCTGCGTTCAGATCCACTGCTTGGAAAGACAGGAATCTTACCAATTATCTGTCAATCAAAAAATTAAGAGGAAATCGTATTATTTATTTTGTGTATTTATTCTTGAGCCAGAATCCGGCCCATTCCTAACGCCAACCCAATCCTCACATATCCAGCTGACCGTTCCGGTCCCAAGCCATCGTTCAGTTTGATGAGTTCCTTCAGAACGCGTCTGTCAGCTCAATTCATTCAGGAGATACAAGCGACATCAAATGTTGTGATCTGGAACCAATCAAACTGCTGGCGGAATTCAACGGATCAGGCGGCAACTCTTGAGGCAGAATAATCGTCGACGTTTAACCAAAAAATCTGCAGATGCTGGGAATCGAAAACAAAAACAGAAAATGCTGGAAATACTCAGGCCGCATCTGTGAGAAGGGAAACGGGGCTAACTTTTCTGTTCAAAGACGCCTTGTCAGAATTGGCGGGGATACAAAATTAAACGTGTTAAATGGCTGGGGTGAGCGGGGCTGGGAGTGACGTTGGATAGCCGGAGGTTCCTGACAGAATAAAAAAGGCGGAGTCCATGGGCATTCGCTGTAAATAGGTTATCTGGTCAAAGAGTGAATGGGAGCAGTTTGAGAGTGGAGGTGGGGGTGAGGGGTGGAATCAGACAGGAACAGAGAAAAAGGAAAATTAAATTTGTGAAATGTAGAACAGGAGAACATGCCCGGCTGGTCAGGCTAAGCGTGTCCTGCACTCCCAGAGGAAAACAAAAGTAGCGGGAACGGTAGTGTCTGTAGTGGTGGTGCAGGGGAGGAGGGTGTCAAAGAAACTGATTAAAAACAGGGATGATGGTCGAGTGAATTTTGACTGTCGGTGACGTACGTCACTGAGCAATATATCTAACACTGTCACTTAACAAAAAATGGGGGCGGGGAGCCAACTAGATTCAAAATCAGGACAGATTATTCGATATGACTCGTATTTGAAAGGAGAGCCTGCGAATGTCCGTCCCACGATTCTGAATGTACCTCCAGATTTGATATTGCCGCTTATTCCAAAAGGATATGCAGCTATATTGCATGAAGGACAAAATCAGATAAACCTGTCGGTTCGCTTAAGGTTTGCTGAAGCCCACCGTCTCGAATACATCCCGCGGCAGAGAAAGACTGGTTCAGAAGCGACTACATGTAATGCGAACATGGATATTCAGAGCTCCTGGATTGAAAAGGAATAGAAATAATCCCAGTATTGCCGAAGTGCTCAGATCTCTGATTACAAGGGACCTGGTGATTCGATTTGTAGGAAATAGGTTGTACTTCAAAGAATGCTGAAAATTTCATACGTTTCCTTTTCTGTAATATTGTTTTCACAAGATCACAAGACAAGGGAGCAGAAGCAGGCCATTCGGCCCATCGAGTCTGCTCCAAGGAAAAGGAAAAAAAAGAAAAAGTAATGCGAAACTGGGGGGGGGGGGCGCAAACAAAACCATACTATTCCTACCCAATTTACGGCCTTATCCCCATATCCCTTGATACTCCGACAATTTAGATATCTATCTCTTCCTTAAACGCCTCCAATTATCTGGCCTCCACTGCTGTACGTGGCAAGGAATTCCACAAATTCACCACCCTCTGGCTAAAGAAGTTTCTCCTCATCTGTTTTAAACCTGTACCCTCTAATTCTAAGTTTGTGCTCTCTGGTCCTGGACTCACCCACCAAGGGAAACAGCCTAGCAACATCTACTCTGTTCAGTCCTTTCAACATTTTAAATGTCTCTATGAGGTCCGCTCTCATTCTTCTGTATTCCAGTGAGTACAGTCCAAGAGCTGACAAACGCTCATCATACGAAAGCCCTTTCATTCCTGGAATCATCCTCGTAAATATCCTCTGAACCCTCTCCAACATCAGCACATCTTTCACAAGATATGGGGCCCAAAACCGTGCACAGTATTCCAAATGAGGCCTCACTAGTGCCCCGTAGAGCCTCATTAACACTTCCTTACTTTTATACAGTATACCTCTCGAAATGAATGCCAACATAGCATTCGTTTTCTTTACCACCGATCCGACCTGGTGGTTAATCTTTAAAGTATCCTGCACGTGTACCCTCAAGTCCCTTTCTACTTCTGTACTTTGAATTTTCTCTCCTTCTAGATAATCTTCCCGTTTATTTCTGTTTACAAAGTATACAACTGCACATTTCTCAACATTGAATCTCATCTGCCATTTTCTTGCCAATTCTCCCAAACTATCTAAGTCTCTCTGCAACTTTCTTGTCTCCTCAATACTCCCTACTCCTCCACTTATCTTGGTGTCATCCGCAAAGTGAGCCACAACACCATTTACTCCATCATCCAAATCGTTAATGTACAAGGTAAAAAGAAACGGCCCCAACACCGACCCCTGCGGAACATCACTAGTAACCGGTAGCCAACCAGAACGAGATCCTTTTATTCCCACCCTTTGCTTCCTGCCAACCAGCCAATGCTCCACCCATTCTGTTATCCTACCTGTAATTCCATGACCTCTCATCTTATTAATCAGTATCTTATGAGGCACCTTGTCGAAGGCCTTTTGAAAGTCTAAATGCACAACATCTACCGCCTCTCCCTTATCCACCCTACCTGTTATTTCTTCAAAAAACTCTAATAGGTTGGTCAGGCAGGATCTTCGCTTCACAAAACCATGTTGTCTAGGACCTATATTGCCTTGCACCTCTAGGTATTCCATACCCTCATCCTTGAGGATAGATTCCAATAAATTTCCCACCACTTACGTCAGACTAATAGGTCTGTAATTTCCTTTATGCTGCCTCCCACCTTTCTTATACAGCGGATCTACATTTGCGACCATCCAGTCCTCCGGAACCATGCCGGAATCTATCGATTCCTGGAAAATTATCACCAATGCCTCCGCTATCTCTAAAGCCACCTCCTTCATAACCGGGTGATGCACCTCATCCGGTCCAGGAGACTTATCAATCTTTAGCCCATTTAGTTTTCCCAGCACCTTCTCTCTAGTAATCTTAACTGAACTCAGTTCCATTCCGTGAGACACCTGATTATCCGGTATATTGCTGATGTCCTCCACAGTGAAGACCGATGCAAAATACTCATTTAGTTCCTCTGCCATCTCCTTATCATCCATTATAATCTCTCCCGCACCGTTATCGATTGATCCCATATCAATCCGTGTCTCTCTTTTACTCCTTATATATTTAAAAAAAACTCTTTGTATTCTTTCGAATGTTATCTGCCAACTTCCTTTCATAATTCATTTTTTCTTTCCTAATGGCCTTCTTAGTTTCTTTCTGCAGGTTTTTAAATTTCACAGTCTTCTGTTTTCCCACTAATGTTTGCTTCCTTGTATGCCCTCCCTTTTTCTTTTGTTTTAGCCTTCACCTCTCTCGTTATCCACATTTGTGCCTTTTTTCCATTCAAAACGTTCTTTTTTCTTGGAATATATCTATCCAGAATTTTCCTTATTTCTTGTAGAAATTCCGTCCATTTCTGCTCCGTCGTCCCTCCAGCTAGCTTACTCTTCCAATCAATTTAAGCTAACTCCTCTCTCATACCACTGTAATGTCCTTTGTTCCACTGAAATATCGATACACCAGTTATCAGCTTCTCCTTCTCAAATTTGAAACTGAACTCAATCATATTGTTATCACCAGTTCCCAATGGTTCCTTTACCTTTATTTCCCTAATCACCTCCGGTTTATTACACAGCACCCAATCCAAAACAGCCGATCCCCTGGTGGGCTCATAAACAAGTTGCTCCAAAAAACCGTCCCATAGACATCGACAAACTCACCCTCCTGAGATCTTCTGCCTTGCTGGATTTCCCAGTCCACCTTCATGTTAAAATCCCCGATAATTATCTTCACATTGTCACTCTGGCACTCTTTTTCTATTTCAAACTGCAACTTATCGTCCACCTTCTGACTGCTATTAGGGGGCCTATATATAACTGCTACTATTGTTCTTTTACCCTTGCTATTTCTTATCTTCACCACAAGGATTCCGCCTCTTCTGACCCAATGTCCTTCCTTTCTATTGATTTTATATCATTACTAACCATCATGGCCACACCTCCCCCTCCGCCTACCCGCCTATCCTTCCTATACACTGTACACCCCTGGACTTTCAGTTCCCAATCACATCCGTCATAAAGCCATGACTCGGTGATTGCCACAATGTCGTATTTATTAACCTGTAGTTGTGCCCTAGGTCATCTACTTTATTCCTAATGCTACGTGCATTTAAATATAGTACATTTAGTCCAGTAACTACTATTGATTTTGTTATACTTCTATTGTTCAGCAAATTATCCTGACTTCTCACCTGCCTGTCCTTCTTGCCATCCTCACTACACACTGGCTTTGACCTGTTTCTATAAACTTCCTCCCTTACCCTAACATCTTGTATCCTAACATCCTGGTTTCCATCCCCCTACCAGATTAGTTTAAACCCTCCCCAACAGCTAAATTAAACATTCCCGCCAGGATATTGGACCCTTTGGAGTTTAGGTGCAACTCATCCTTAGTGAATAGGTGACGCCTCCCCCCAAAAAGGTCCCAATGATCCAGAAATCTGAAGCCCTACACCCTGCACCAGTCACTCAACGACGCATTCATCTGCCAGAACTGTCTATTTCTACCATTGGCACGTGGTACAGGTAATAATCCTGAAATTACCAGCCTTGAGGTCCCACTTCTCAACCTTCTCCCTAACTCCTTGTATTCCTCCTTCAGGACCTCTTCTCTTTTTCTACCTATGTCATTGGTACCTACATGTACCAATGTCGTCCCGAAATTAATTTTCCCCTTCTGTCCGCTGCAAGTAACACAGTACCACGAGGTCGATTCGAACAAATACCTTTATTAGCAGTGCACCGCTAGGAGAATTCTCTTCAGCACTCACTAAGAGTCACTTCCCGAGTTCTCCCCTAACAAAGGGCAGACAGACATTTATACAGGAATTGTCACGTACATCCTATGCAAACGGTGCCGCGAGTTTCGGTCAAGCTATAGAGATCCCGAGACAGCTATCACACCTTTTGTCTTAGTATAATTGAGTTATAATCAAGGCTTTCAAAGGCAGGTATCACCCTTCATTGTTCAGACCAAGTCTTCACCTCGATGTTAATTACACCCAGTATCGCCACCGTCTGACATATCGGAATGGTCCGTTACCCGAAACAAAGGCAGTTAACATACTTAACATTCCAACCTAACTATTGGGTCAGCAGCTTGCTAGAGAAATGTAAATGCATATATATATATATATATATATATATAGTTTACCAGTTATAGGTATGGTTGCAATTCTTAACCCTTCACTTCTTCACCAAGACTTCTGGCTGCTCATCCTCTCCCCTCAGAACATTCTGGACCCCGTCCGTGACATCCCGTACCCCGGCACCAGTGAGGCAACACACCATCCGAGATTCATTGTCGGTTTAGCAGAATCTGTTATCCGTTCCCCTCACTATAGAATCCCCAATAACCACTGTATTTCTCTTTCCTCGCTGGACCGCAGTACCAGGCACGATGCCAAGGTCCCGGTTGCCGAGATCTTCCTCTGTCAGGCCATCCTATCCAAAGGAATCTAAAATGAGATAGTGATTTTCGAGGGGGACCGCCACAGAGGTACTGTCTACAAACTCTTTATAACTCCTGTCTATTTCCTGCTCGCTCTCCCTAATCAGCCGAAGGTCATCGAGCTGTTGCTCCAGACTCTCAACCCGTTCCTTGAGGAGCCGCATCTCGGTGCACTTTGTGCAGATGTAATCATCGGGGAGGCTGGTAGTCTCCTAGGGTCCCCACATCTGACACTCCAAACATAAGACCAACCCCAGATGCATACTGCTAAATACCACCGAGATAAATAAATAAACTAATAACTTACCCCCTCTCTATAGTCTCGCCTCTTACCCGGTCTCGCAGAAGCCCCTTGGGCCAAAGCCTAACCCACTCTGCTCCCTATCACTCCGCTGCCCGCTCCGACACTGCCCGCTGGATATGGCGGTCTTCCTTTTAAATCGACCGCACGCTTCCGAGTGACGTCACGCGCCTGCGCAGTCACTCGCCACGATCCCGAACACTGGAAAAAAAAACTCACTCTTCGTTAATTTCCGGCTCTCTCCGCTCTCTCGCACGTACTCCTGAAGCCTGGAATGTGCCAACCATCAGCATTCCATTACGGACATCTCATCCTACTGAGAGAACAACGAGTGTCGGGTGTCTTTCGCCTGGCTGATGATTTTCCAGCAGCCCCTGATATCTGTCTGGGTGTGGCCGTGGGAACAGCCCGAAGATCAGAGAGTTCTCTGTTACGCAGCTACTCGGGAAGAACCTCGGAACGGACCTTTGCTTCCTTTTGCCGACATTCCTGACAAACGCACAGTTCACGAGGACGATCGTTTCATTCGCACCGCAGCCGTCCCGAGGGCAGCGGCCACTGGGAGTGAGACTCCTGTCGTGTAGGATGGGTCTGGTGGGATGGGTCCCTCTCACTGCCAGAGAACAGGTTTTGGTATTGGTTGGCGTTGGTGTTGGTTTGTTATTGTCAACATTTACCGAGATACAGCGTAAAGCTTCTTTGCGTGCGTTCCGGGCAGATCACGCCAGACATAACGACATCAACGTTGTAAAAATAACACAGAACAGAATGCAGAATAGAGAGTTACAGTTACAGAGAAGGTGCAGTGCACGCAACCAAATAAAGTGCACTGTAATGATATTGAGTGGACCGTCCGAGAGCTCTAAACTTAGGTCAAGGTTTTAAGTTCTATCCGGCATAAGTATCTCACGAGTACCCTCACCATAGGGAGATGACCAACCTGCTTTTCAAGGACTAGTTTACTTCACTACTTTAACCTCTACGGAAAGGTTCAGCTGTCGATAATCACTAGTTCGAGTGGTGGGTCCCCCCTTCCAATCAAGGAGAATATATTTCCAGCTAACGAAGCAGTTTAAACACAGTTTATTTTATTTGAAGTGAGGCACGTTCAAGTCCAATAAGCAATTCTTAACAAGACTTGTAACTTGCAAGGGATTCTCAGACACAAGTACAATTCTTCCAAGCTAAACAGTCATACCAACAAGTTGCAGACGAACAAGTCATCCGTCGCAAAACCCAAACACCGAGGAATGAATTCTGAGTCTTCCCTTTGTAACCCCCTTCTCCCTGTCATTCCCCCAACATTTATACTGTATATTTTTGTCCAGTCATGTCGTGAGACCCCATATGCATGTGCAGTTTACACAACTGCACTGATCAGGTCAGATGGTTGAAGCTTTAGTTTAACATGGACAATGTTGTTTCTTCTGAGCAGGTTGCAGTCTCTGTCATGTCAACACAAGGCGTTCTGAGTCTGGATAGTGTTGTTTCGCAAGAAGATGGCTAAATAATACTAGTTAAATATTAACAATAAACATCTTGACTCTCGGACAATTTCTGCTGTTTTTTTTTGCGAAGGGGATTTTAGCTGAATAAGCAAACACTTCTTGACCTTTGGACAAGTCTTGCTGCTGTGCTGAAAAGCTGAGGAGATAAATGAACATTTTCTGCGGTTTCTGCTGTTGTGCTAAAAAAGCTGAGGTAAGCAGTTAACCCCTTGGGGCCTGGAAAGTGATAATCCATCACACAACAACAAGTAAGATTGGAAGATCAAGAGTGCATCTTTAGGGTATGAGATATCCGTCCAAGCGTTTGATAACAGCGAAATAGACGCTGTATTTGAGTCTGGTGCAACATGCTGTCAGGCTTTTGTATCTGCTGCCCGAGGGAGAGAGGAAAGGAGAGAAATACCGGGATTCAAGGGGTCCTTGATTACATTGGCTCTTTTATTCTAACATGAAACATTCTCAAATAACTTTAACAGCCTGCTCGGGAAAATTTTTTGTCTCTGTGTAATACCGTCTGATCACTTTGTCAGTGTATTGTTTTAAACAGGAAACAGGAGAGGTCGGTTAACACACTGAAAGAGAAGGTATTGAATTGGTGGTATAATGAACCCGGAGAACCTGTCCCGATGTGTGTACTGTAGAAAAGTATGTTACTCAGGGAAAGTTGTTGCTGCAATACCAGCTTTACCCAGTAGATGTCCCCGGCCGGAGACTGGAGCAACTTCCTCCCAACAGGAGCAGAGAGGATTTATTTATTTCACTGTCTCTGTACGTGAGCAAATGAGAGAGCGCTCGTCTCTTGCTTTTCGTGTCTGTTGAAACATATTTAGTTCCGGGGAATTTACTGTAATACTTTCTGATCTAGGAGCAGATCGGTGATTGGAGCTGGTTGCCAATTTATGCAAATATTCGTGCATTCTGTGTAATTTTACACAACAGAAAGTACGATTTTCTCCCTATTAACTCGTTCAGAAAAGATGGAAGGAGATGATTATATAACATATTCCATTCCTTTTTGGGCTCTGTGAATAGCGGAGTAGAGGATCGCGACCCACCGTAGGGTAAAGGTGTGTTGTTGTGGATGGAGAGCTGCGCAGCGGGAGGTGGGAGGTAAGACTATACTTTGAAGGATCATTTCTATAGTCTGTGACTGGAGAAATCGTGGACTGAACAGTCCGGTCTCACAACCACGAGGAGGAGCTGTGGCGTTTTCTCCTGAGCGCGAAGCGGGCCGCAAGCTTTGTTTTACACAGCGGTTTGCGGGCATTGATGACCGTTCCCTTCTCCCAGTGCGGGAGTTGTGGAGGGAGGAAACGCTGTCTGAGTGGTTGATCTTTGTTTTGAGGAGAAAAAGGAGAAATGATACATGTTGAGGTCGTGTTTTCTTTATGTTTTATATAACCCTAATTATTTGAGTGGAGATGGTGGTTCCTGGATCTATTTACTGTGATGTGCTCTCAGGGGTGCCGTAGTTGGCGCAGGAGCGGCCCGTAGCCCCGCTCCTCCACTTCGGTAAACACCCGGGCTGTGTTCCAGTTCATCTCGGGTCACAGATTGAGAGAGTCCGACGGGTCAGGATGCAGATGTCCCAGGTGAATGGGGCCAAAATTGTACCCAAGGCTGCCCTCATCCTGATGATCACCTTTGTGTGTGGCTGCATCAGGCTGTGTGTGGAACCAATGTCCATGGGCCAAGTGTCGCTACGTGTTGAGGTTCTACCTGACCCTGGGGTAGCTCTGGCCCCGTTCCCGTACAACGTCCCAGACAGCTGGACGTTGCCGCACTACCTGTCCTTTGTGCAAGAGTTCTTCCAAGCAAACGCCTCTGAGCACGTCCATCAGGCAGTGGTCAGCACGGAAGGTCCCGCACTGCCATCCCGCACGATGAATACTGCCAGGTGGTTCCCTGAGCAAACGGCCCAAAACATCTGGAAAACCACTCTTTGCCAGAAATCAGCAACAAGCTCCGAGACCTCACTTGGCTGGCGGTGAGAGGGGCCTCACAGTCAGGTCCGTCCTGTACAGAGGAAAGATCATCTCCAACGCACGCTGCCCTCGGGGCCGGCTGCAGTGGGGAAGAGACGGTCACCCACCTCTTTGCAGACTGTTGGTTTGCTAACATTGAAATGTTGAATCACCTCAGGGGGCTCCATGAGTGGCAATGGTTTTATGGTTGTAAAAATACGGTAACATTACTGAATGTATTGATCATGAATGCAAATAAAATAAAATGATGAATAAAACAAGTAAGAAGAGAAATTGTGCAGCAAAAATTTCTGTCTGGAACCACGAGGAGGTGTTTTTGTATTCAAAATAAACTTTATTCATAATAAAAGAAACTGTATACAATAATAAAACTCTTCAAACCTTTACATTCGTCTACAGTTCAATTCTTAGTGTTACTTTCTTCTATATAAAAAACACAACACCGATGCCACACGTGTGGCTCCCTGGGGTGATACCCCAATCCCATATTTACAACATTTGAGTGGCTTCCTCGCCTGACCCCTTCCCTCCTTCTCCTGTGGCAGAAGAACCCTAAACTGTCGTCCTTCCCCACCAAGCCCTCGCGCTGGCTGCGCCCAGCTTCAGTGCGTCCCTCAGCACGTACTCCTGCAGCCTGGAATGTGCCAGTCGGCAGCTTTCCCCTACGGACATCTCGCAGTGCTGGGAGACCAACAATTTTCGGGCAGACCAAAGGACGTCTTTCACCGAGTTGATGACCTTCCAGCAGCATTTGATGTCCGTCTTTTCGTGTGTTCCCGGGAACAGCCCGTAGATCGGAGAATCCTCTGTTACGCTGTTGCTGGGGATGAACCGTGACAAGGACCCTTGCATCTTTCGCCACACCCTCCTCGCAAACCCACAGCCCGCCAAGAGGAGGGCGACCGTCTCGTCCCCGGCGCAGTCCTCCCGGGGGCAGCGCGCGCTGGGGGTGATGCCCCAACCGCGCAGGACGGATATTACTGGGAGGGCCCCTCTCACCGCCAGCCAAGCGAGGTCTTGGTGCTTGTTGGTGAGTTCTGGCGATAAGGCATTCTGCCAGATGGTCTGGACAGTCTGCTCAGGGAACCACCCCACCGTGTCCATCGAGTCATTCTCCTGCAGTGTCTGCAGGATGTTCCGTGCTGATCACTTCCTGATGGACTTGTGGTCCAAGGGATTGGTCCGGAAGAACTTTTCCACGAAGGACAGGTAGTGCGGCAACGTCTAGCTGACTGGGACGCCGTGTGGCAACGAGGCCAGGCCTATCCTTCGCAACAGGAGGGACAGGTAGAACCTCGGTACGTAGACACTTGGTGCCCAAGTACTTGGGTTCCACGCACAGCCTGATGCAGCCACAGACGAAGGTGGTCATCAGGATGAAGGGTGACACTGGGGACCCCTTTACCCCCATTGTCCAGGGACTTGTGCATGGTGACCCGTCGGACCCGCTCCATCTTGGATCCCCAGATGAACCGGAAAACGGCACGTGTGATTTCCAAGCAGGAGGAGCGAGGAACAGGCCAGACCTGCGCCAAGTACAGCAGCCCTGAGAGCACCTCACACCTGATGACCAGGTTCTTCCCGGTTATCGATAGGGAGCGCCGTTCCCACAGTCCCAGTTTCTGCTTCACCTTCCCAATCCGCTCCCGCCAATTTTTGTTGCACGCCCAGGCCCCTCGAAACCAGATCCCCAGCACCTTCAGATAGTCAGGCCTGACGGTGAAGGGGACGATGGATCGGTCGGGCCACTTGCCGAAGAGCATGGCCTAGCTCTTCGCGCGGTTGACTCTGGCCCCTGATGCCAACTCAAACTGGTCGCAGATGCTGATCAGTCTGCTGACTGACCCCGGGTCTGAGCAGAAGACGGCGACGTCGTCCATGTACAAGGAGGTTTTCACCTGGTTGCCTCCGCTGCCTGGTAACGTCACCCTTCTGATGCTCTCGTCCTTCCTGATGGATTCGGCAAAGGGTTCTATACAGCACACGAACAAGGGTCGGGAGTCAGGCAGCCCTGCCTGACTCCAGACTTGATGGGGAAGCTGTCTGTTTCCCACCCATTGATTTGGACTGCACTACGGATGTCTGTGTAGAGCAGTTGGATCCAATTCCTGATCCCTCCCTCCCCAAAGCCAATTTTGGAGAGCACGTCCAACATGTACGTGTGTGATATCCTGTCGAAGGCCTTCTCCTTGTCCAAGCTGACCAGGCAGGTGTCCACCCCTCTGTCCTGCACGTAGGCGATCGTATCTTGAGCCGTTTTCTCCTGAGCGGGAAACGGTCTGTCCGTGTTGCTTGACACAAGGACTTTGAGACACTGAGGGCCGTTCCCTTCACCTTTTACAGGGGGTGGTACAGGGAGAAAACGTTTTCTGACTGGTTGTCCTGCTGTCATTTAACAACAGATACAATGCTGTTTGTGTATGTTTCCAACTGTCAGTTGCTGGTATTTCTTGACATGGAGATGGATCTCTGTATTGATCAGGACCGGTCCAACACAGCTGTGCAACTGCTCCATCCTGCTCCTTCCCGACAGGAAACACCCAAACGGCCTCCTTACTGATCTGTAAGGTTCATTCATTGGCTCTGATACCGAACCTGAGTGTGTGAGGAGCAATGGGATCACCTCTCATTCACTGAATTCCAGAGAGTGTCGGCCCACGCTGCTGAACCTCTCCTCACAGGACAAACTGGTAAACCATTGCTGCACTCCTTCGGTCACAGGTGTGTCCTTCCTCAGGTAGGGGCCGCACCTGTACACAGGAGGCCTGGACTCTTTGGATCTCCCTTCCTCAAAGGGCGGTGGAAGCAGAGTCTGTCAATATTTTAAAGGCAAAGGTGGATAATTGGTTAATCAGCAAGGGGTGAATGGTCACCGGGTAAGGCGGGGATCCAATGAGATCAGTCGTGGTCTCAAGGAATGGAGGAGCTGACCGGGGGGCCGAGTGGCCTACTCCTGCTCCTGATTCGTATGTCCCAATATTACGGTCCCATCTCACGAGGGTCCTGTATAATTCCAGTGAGACGTGCTTACTCCGATACCAAAACTCTCTGCAATAAAGACCGACGTACCGTTTGCATTCCCGCTTGCTCACCGACACTGCATGTGAATGGTCAGTGTTTTGTGTACAAGGACACCCGGGATCCTCAGGACACCAACACCTTTCTATCGCGAGCCAGTAAGTAAAAACCTGTTTCAGAAGCACCTCACAATGGTCCTCATTACTTCCCATCCGCTGTACCGTCACCCATTCCCTTCGCCTGTCGATATCCCCCTGAAGCCTCTCCGCATCCTCTTCACAACCCGGTCGAAGACCCTTCACCTGGCGACTTGAAACGTTACCTCTGTTTCTGTCTCCACAGATGCTGCCCGATCCGCTGAGTATTTCCATCATTTTCTGTTTCATGTTGTCCGTGACTCCCTGATCCAAACCATTGACGCAGGTTGTGAAAAGCCGGATCCCTGGTCCCTGGTCACCGCCTCCCATCCAGGGAACGGCCCATTTATTCCCGCTTCCTTCAGGGTGTCTCTGTGGCGCAATCGGTCAGCGCGTTCGGCTGTTAACCGTAAGGTTGGTGGTTCGAGCCCACCCAGGGACGCTGGCGATCCGGCAGCTTTTGCTGTGCGTGTCACTGTCAGATGGGTAACACTGCGCTGTCCGGAGGCGGCCGCTCCCTGCTGCTGCCTCACTGGGCTCAGTGGGAGCCCTATCTGCGGGGTCTCACGTCCGGGAGTCCGGATGTTTCGCTTCCATTTCACCGGGATGTGCGAGTTTCATAAAGCAACGTCCCTGGAACTTATTGGGTCTAATTTTATGCTTCATTTGTTTGTTTTCTGGACTTTGATCATTCAGTGCGACTGTGAATAATATCTGACGTTATCCAGAGGGAGGTGAAAAGATGGAACAGAGAAGTGAATTTGGATGATCAGCCATGAACTTACTGAACGGGGGAGCAGACACGAGGGGCCGAATGGCCTGAGCCAGCTGCTATCAGTTATGTTTCAATGGCAATGATTTATGCCCAGCGGGAGAAACACGGGGGTCGCCGCGGAAGGCGGTGGGGGGGGGGGGGTGGTGGTGATCTTGCTTCTAAAGCTACCACAGCAAACAATCTGCTGCAGGAACTCAGCGGGTCGAGCAGCGCCTGAGGGGAAAGGAATGTCGACGTTTCCAGTCAAATCCCCGCATCAATTCCCTACGTCAGTCCTGTGGCAGGGTTTCCACCTAAAACGGCGACAATTCCTTTCCTCTCACAGATGCTGCTCGACCGCTGAGTTCCTCCAGCAGATTGCTGGTTGCTCCAGATTCCAGCATCCGCAGTCGCTTGTCTGTCAAATACTGCTCCCTTGTATCGGGGATGTAGCTCAGTGGGAGAGCGCATGCTTTGCATGTATGAGGTCCCGGGTTCAATCCCCGGCATCTCCACGCTGGTGAGATTGCATTTTGAAGAATGCGCGGCAATTCCTGGAGAAACGCGATGCTGCCCCGAGCCCCAGAGAGCTGGGAAAGTCACGTCTAACAGGGATAAATCACTACCAATCTTTCGGCCATCTCCCAGACATCCTCCTCTTTGGTTAGTATCAACCTTTCATTGATACAGTTTCTGGATCTGAGTCTTACTGGCAAAGACACGGAGTGAGGAGAAATTATCTCCGGGGATGAAGAACGGTCGTTTTGTGCCAGAGTGAAGCTCGGGGCTCGGGACACGGGTCGGATAACCACACGCCGGCCTGTTACTAAACCGTCCCATGTGGGAGAGTCTTAAACTCGCCTTTGCCGGCTCAGGTACAAAGCCTCGGCGGGGCAGAGAGCAGGTCGGAGGTCTCAGCGGACAACAGATTGTGCAGCTGAAAGATCAGGAGACTGAACTGTCATTTGGAGAGGCGGAGGCGATAGAATTGACGAGACGGGCGGCAGCATCAGTCCCGTTCTGAACGCTGAACGTCTCCGTTACCACAGGCGACAAAGGACATTCGGGGAATAAGGTCAGAACAAGCCGAATGTAATTCTAGGTTTGACTGAAGATCAGGGAGAGCGCGAACACAGTCCCCACCACCACACATTTTACAGTCGGGTGTCCCACATTTGGGACACGGCAGGTGTCAGCACACCCGGAGTGCAGTGGGCGAGTCTCAGCCCGGGAGAACAGCCTTGTGATCCCCGTCACTGGCCTGCCAGGTCAGTACACTGGACCCTGCGGCACCCCGCTTCTCCCCACCTGTCACTGCCCGGTCCGGCCGCGTTACTCATAGAGTTAGAGAAACCGTTAATTCGCCGACCGTTATATCTGGAACACGGACACAGCGGGGAAGATGAACAGAATGTCCGACAGCAGGGCCGCAGTAACAGGGTCAATGAAATCATGTCAAACACAGTCATTGCTGAAATGTCGTGAACGAGGTATCCGACCGGGAGAGAGCACAGACTGCACAGGATGGGGCAGGAAATAAGGAACAGGGAAAGGAAGACAGAGAGACGGGAAGAGAGACAGAAGGGAAATGTCAGGAAAGAAAGAGAAGTCAGCGAGGGAGAAGAAACGACAAATAAAACTGATCGAAGGGACGGCGGAACATTCACAGCGCAGCAACATCACACAATGTTTACCCACCAGCAGAGTGGCGCAGCGGCAGCGTGCTGGGCCCATAACCCAGAGGTCGATGGATCGAAACCATCCGCTGCTATTTACCTCGTCGGAAACAGCAATTTACCAATGAAGAGAGAATCCAAACTTCTTACACACAGACACAAAAGATGGGAAACAAAATAAAACAAACCGGCCCGGTCAGCCATAAAAATAGGATATTCTCGTCGAGCAGAGGGGCTGACGGAAGCCCTGGCTGGACAGGAGAGGGTGCGGGGGATAATCAACTGGATGATGTCTGAGGTGGAGCGTTTCAGTTATGAGCAGGAACTGGACAGATTGTGGTGTTTGTCCCTGGAGCGGATGAGGGTGACGGGAACCATTGCAGAGTTATCTCATATTATCAGGGGCGGAGATGGTGAGGAACTTCTCCCCATTGCAGACATGTTTTCACCGGAGGGCATCAGAGGAAGAAGTTCCTGACGAAGAAGGTGGTTGGGATCTGGAACCCTCCCCCTGAGTGGGTGCTGGAGGCAGGGACTCTCGCGGTGTTTGACAAGTATCCAGACGAGCCCTGGAATCACCAAGGCACTGAAGGCAATGGACTCAGTGCTGTAGGAGAGATTATTCTGGATTGGTACTTGATGGTCAGCATGGACATGATGGACCAAAGGGCTGGTTTCCGTGCTGCATGACCCTGTGACTCTATATTACATCTGTGAATGGAGAAGAGCGGGTTAAAGTTCCTCTGGGAACGGAGGGAGAGTGAGGGGAGAGATCCCACAGGGTGAACACAGACAGAGAGCGGGGGTGAACACACTGACGTCACTCAGTGTGAACACGTCACCTGGGACATGCTGGGATGTGTCCTCGGTTGTTGTGGGGATCTGAGACAGAGTGACAGCAGGAAGCTGCACTGATCCGTTCATCGATTTCCCGGGAAAAGGCGGGGGACGGGAATTCCATCCCTGATCCACTGACCTGCCCACAGTGAACAATAACTAATGGAACAGCGATGGGATCTCCCTGACACTCACTGATCGAATCCAGGAAGCCGCACGCGGGTTAGCAGCAGCAGACCGCTCGGCCCCTCGTGTTCTGCACAGATCGTGTTGTGAGGAGATTAAATATCGACAACCTGCGATGGCCGGGAATCGAACCCGGGTCAACTGCTTGGAAGGCAGCTATGCTCACCACTATACCACCATCGCTCCGTGATGCTGCAGGAGATGCGGGTGCTGAACCGTCTCCAGTGCTGTTTGACTCTGTGACTCGATCACCAGTCCCCGAGCTGCTTTCTGACGGCTCATTCCTCACTCTGCTGCAGTCCCTGTTCCGTCCAGTTGATGTCGCCACCCTCCAACAGACCGGAGTCACACAGCTCCCAGTGATTATTCACCCAGGATCGGACCGAAGCGAGAGTCGATCCCTGAGATAGTCAGAGGGTTACAAATCGTTTCCTGCCTCACACATAACTCAACTAGAACAATAAATCCTGATATTCCTTTCCAACCACAAGCAGCTCGGCCCTAGTGGGAGCCCCACCTCCGGCCAGTCCTTGAACACAATAAGTGACTGAATCGGTGGAGAATCCTGAGACCCCTCCAGTCACACACTGAGTTGGTGTCTGAAAGATACCTGTTAACAGTCAACGAGTAAACACGGGGGTGATGCTGTAAACCATCCAGTACACTGACATCGGCATGACAGATCACATACTCCTGCCGGTTCCTCGTTAGTATAGTGGTCAGTATCCCCGCCTGTCACGCGGGAGACCGGGGTTCAATTCCCCGACGGGGAGACGGATTTTCTGCTTTCAAGGTTAACTGGAAATACCAGAGAATTTTTGAAAATGAAATGTAAAAGCGACAAAGCGTTTGGTGTCGCAGTGATCAGTTCATATTATATCCGGAATGTGGAACAGGCCGGTCTGCAGTGAGCCCGGGACGGGAGGGTCTCCCGAGAAGAAGGGACCTTGCGTTCAGACCTCAGAAACAGCTGACACACTTTGCAGAGAACGATCCCAAGTGGACATGTTTTACAGCGGAGGGTCCCGGGTGTAAAGCCGCCCTGTCCCTCCCCCAGCCCCGGACCCTTCGCTCAGACTCTGATCAAAGTGAACTGGGGAAAGGTTCCGGCTGCGCCGTGTAGCCCCGCCCCTGGCCCTGATTGACAGCGGGCGGCAGAGCACATGCGCCGTGTGCTGCAGCTCCGCCTAGGAGAGCCATTCCCTCAGCGAGCGGCGGGAGCGTGTTTAAAGCAGCCGGGAATGGAGAGCTCCCGGGCCCGGGGGCAGGGCGCTGACAGCAGCCTCCTTCCAGCAGCGCATCGCTCTGGGAGCCGCTCCGCAGATGGGCTCAGGGATCGGCATGGAGTCCGGACCCGGGGCAGTGGAGGCGGCGGCTGGGGGGAAGAGGCGGAGTGGAGCAGTGACTGGGCCCGGAACATGGAGTGAGTGGGGAGGGAGAGGCCGGTCCCTGGCTGGGGTGGGCAGGGCTGGGGAGGAGCTGCCGCTGACGGTCACTGCTGCTTCCTTCTCCCCAGACCAGGAGGGAAAGTCCCCGGTCTGGTTCCAGTTCTCCCCGTGTGTGTTGTTACTGGACAGTGAGCAGTGGACACAGAGCCGGACACTCAGGGTGGGGGCAGTTTTGCAAAGACCGTCAGTTGCAGGCTTCTGGTGAGAAGTGTGGGGGACACAATTGAAACAGCGGCGGTTTTGCTCCTGTTGAGCGGCGAGTCCCACGGGAGAGGTGAGTGGAAATGCGAGCTGTGTAAATCTCCCTGCTCCATGGGCAGTCCCATTCCTGGATCCGTGCCGGGATGTGGCGGTGTGTGTGTCCCTCACTTGGTGCGGAGCTGCCGCCCTCTGCTGGTCGGCAGAAGCTGAGAGCTGCAGCCCTGCAGCGGCCTCACACACTGGCACTGGCTGCACCGGCCGCTTCACACAGCCGTCTGCCTTTTACCTCTCCCTCACTGATCCCGTTTCCTTCTCCTTCCCACAGGGAGAGACTTCAATCAACTCTGATGTTTCCCTCCTCCCGAGGCACAAGGAACAGAGCAGCCGCTCCGTCTCTCACACACCAGGTACGTTACAGAGCACAGAGACACCAACAGCTCATCAGTTCCACAGTGTCAGACAGCAGAGACATTCAGTCCCACACTGAGCCCAAGGCCCAGACACACATTTCCAATACAACAGGTAAAAGCAAAAGAGAAAAACTGCTCCTTAAAGATTAACCAAGTCAAATGTGTGTGTAACCACAGGAGATGGGCGAGGGCCTTAACAAATATTTCTCATCTGTATTTACCGTAGAGATGGACATGGATGCTCGGGAACCATTAACAGAGACCTCATTAGACGAGGTGTTGGGGGTCTTAAAATGCATCAAGGTAGATAAATCCCCGAGGCCTGTCTCCTCAGATATTGTGGGAAGCTCTGGAAGAAATTGTGGGAACACATGCAGAGATGTTTGTGTCACCAATAGCTGCAGGTGAGGTACTGGAACACTGGTGGGTGACTAAAGTTGTGCCTTTATTTCAGAAAGGCTGCAAGGAAAAGCCAGGGAACTATAGACTGGTGAGGCTAATATTGAAGGTTCAAGGCTAATCGGTGGGTCAGTTATTGGAGGGGACGAAGTAACCTACCTGAACTGTTCCCATTTGCCTGCATTTGGCCCACATCCCTGTAAACCTTTCCTCTCCGTGGAACTGTCCAAATGCCTTATAAATGTTGTAACTGCACCTGCCTGTACCACCTCTTCTGGCAGCTCATTCCATATACGAACCACATTCTGTATGAAAACAGCAAAAGGCCAATCAGTGGGTAAGTTATTGGCAGGGATTCTGAGAGACAGGATGGACATGCATATTGGAAAGGCAGGACTGATTATGGATAGTCAGCATATCTCTGTGTGGGGGAAATTGTGTCTCTTGAATTTAGTCGAGTGATTTGAAGAGGTGACCAGGAAGATGAGGGAGGTGTGGTAGACGTTGTCTGCATGGGCTTAAGCAAGGCCTTTGACAAGATCCCGCATGGTTGGATAGTCTGCAATGTTAGATCACATGGGACCCAGGTTCAGCTAGCTCAAATGGATGGTAGGAGACAGCGGGTTGTGATGTTGTTCAGACTAGTGTAACGTGACCAGTGGTGTGCCGCAGGGATCAGCGCTGGGTCTGCTGTGGTTCATCGTTTCTATGAAAGATTTGGATGAGAGTGTAGGTGGCACTGTTAGTAAGTTTGCAGATGAGAGTAAAATGGGTGGGATAGTGGTACAGTGATGACATTTTATATGAGATTATAAAGGGACTTTGGTCAACTGGGTCAGTGGGCTGAGAACGGCAGATAAATGTGAGATGTTGCATCTTGGTAAGGCAAACCGCCCTGGGAGTGTTGTAGAATGGAGAGACCTCGGGGTGCTGGTACCTCATTCTTCAAAGTGGTAACACAGGTAGACAGGGTGGTGAAGAAGGCATTTGACATGCTTGCCTTCATCGGTCAGAATATTGGGATACCGGAACTGGGACATCATGTTGCAGCTGTAAACGCCATTGGGAAAGCTGCATTTGGAGCACTGCGTACAGTTCTGGGTGTCCTGCTGTCAGACGCAGGTCATTCAACTGGAGAGGGTGCAAAGGAGATTTGAGGATGTTACTGGGACTTGACGGCCTGCGTGAAGAGGAGAGGTTGGATAGACTAAGATATTTTTTCCCGCTGAAGTGTTTGGTGACCTCAGGGAGGTTAATAAACCATGGAGGACATAGGTCAGGTGAACAGCCAATGTCTTTTCCGAGGTGAGTGGAGGGGAGTCCAAAACCAGAGGCATTGGTATAAAGTGAGAGAGGAAAGATTGAATAGGGACCTGTGGGCAGGTTTATCACACAGAACGTGGTACGTCTATGGAACGAGCTGTCAGAAGAGGTGGTACAGGCGGGTACGGTTACAACATTTTAAAGGCATTTGGACAGTTCCATGGAGAGGAAAGGTTTACGGGGATGTGGGCCAAATGCAGGCAAATGGGAACAGTCCAGGAAGGCCACTTGGTCGGCATGGACGAGTTGGGCTGAAGGGCCTGTTTCCGTGCTGTATAACTCTGTGACTCTAAGGCTGCTGGTGTTGCAGAGCTGGGGGGCAGTGTCAGCAGTGAGAAGGTTGCAGAGAGGGTTTGGGGTGTAGACAGGATAAGTGAATGGGTGAGGACGGGGCAGATGGAACAGAATGTGGGGAAATGTGAGCTCATCCACTCCCAGAGGAAACACGGAAAAGGAGAGAACTTTTTCCATGGGGACAGAGTGAAATGTTCAGAGGGACCTGGGTGTCCTTGTAAACAAACCACTGGCAGTGACCATGCAGGGACAGCAGGGCATTAGGGAGGCCGACAGGATTTTGTCCTGTGATGCAGGAGGATTGGAGAGCAGGAGTAGAGATGTCTCACTGGGATTATATGGGGCCCTGGTGAGAGCGCAGCTTGAACATTGTGTCCAGGTCTGGTCTCACTACCTCAGGAAGGATCTACCTGCAACAGAGGGAGTGCAGTGACTGTTCCCCACACTGACTGGACTGGTTGCAGGGAGGGCAGGTCCCCTGTGTGAGGGGACAGTGAGTGGGCTGGGCCTGTATTCTCTGGGGTTAAGGAGAAGAAGGGGAGATCCAATGGGGTCTCGCAGAATTGTTGGAGGATGTGACAGACCGGATACAGGGAGGGTGTTTCTGCTGTCTGAGGGGTCTGCAGTGAAGGTCACTTCGAGCTTCGAGGACAAAGTCCAGAAGCTGCTTCCTTCATCAGAGGAAGGTTCACCTTGATGTTCCTGACCTGTGGACTGTGGAGACCCAGATTTCAGTATATTCAGGGCTGAGACTGATAGTTTCTGGGAGATATTTAGTCATCCAGGGAGTCGTTGTACCTGTGGGTAGTGCAGGAGGGTGGTGCTGAGGTCAAAGACCAGCCGTGACCTCATTTACCGGTGGAGCAGACACGAGGGGCTGAATGAGAACATGCGGAACAGGAGCAGGAGGAGTGGGACGGATCAGAGGGAAGAAACATTGTTCAGCACCTTTACACACAGAGAATTCAGCGGCCCTGATAAACACGTCCCGGGCTGTTCAGAGCAGCGTGGGTGGAAATAGAGACCCTGCCCATCATTTCCCAGCCCTCTCTGGCTACAGGTGGGGTGCCGGAGGACTGGAGGGCTGCTGACGTGGTATCGGTGGTTACAGAGGGAGACAGGGACAGACTGAGTTATTACAGGCCGGTCACCGTCACAGCAGTGCTGGGGAACTACTGGGGGGAGTTCTGAGGGACGGCAGGAATCACCACTGAGAATGGCACAGAACTGGATGCTTGGATTTGGAGTGGGTTTACCCATGGAAGACAGAGGGCGGTGGTCAATGGGGTTTATTCTGGTGGGAGTTCCATGTCTGGAAACGTGGATGGGTGGGTTAGTAAGTTCACAGATGATAGAAAGATTGGTGGTGTTGTGGATAGTGTTGAAGATTGCCAAAGGATCCAGTGGGATATAGATGAGTTGCTGAAGTCGGTGTAGAATCAGCAGACCGAGTTTAAGTGAGTGGTGTTGCACTTTGGGATGTCAAATGTAAAGGGACAGTACACTGTAAATGGCAGGACCATTAACAGTGTTGATGCATTGAGGAATCTTGGTGTTCATGTCCATAGCTCCCTGAAAGAGGCTGCACAAGTTGATCAGGTGGCAAAGAAGGTGTACGCAAGCATGCCTTCATTAGTCGAGGCACTAAGTTCAAGAGTCAGGAAGTTATGTTGCAGTTTTATAAAACTCTGGTTCAGCTGCATCTGGAGTATTGCATTCAGTTCTGGTCGCCCCATTACAGGAAGGATGTGGAGGCTTTGGAGAGGGTGCAGAAGAGGTTTACCAGGATGCTGTCTGGATGAGAGGGCATGTGCTACATTGATAAATTGGTTTATTATTGTCACATGCTCTGAGGTACAGTGAACAAACTTGGGTGGTTTTCTCTGGAGCGGTGGAGACTGAGGAGAGACCTGATCAAAGTTCCTAAGATTATGAGAGGCAGAGATGGAGTTGCCTGCCAGTATCTTTCTCCCAGGATCAACATGTCTAACACTAGAGGGCATGTGTTTAAGGTGAGAGGGGGCAAGTTCAAAGGAGAAGTGCGGGGCAAGTTTTTTTTACACAGAGAGTGGTGGGTGTGAGGAATGTGCTGCCAGGGGTGGTGGTGGAGGCAGATACGATACCAGCATTTATGAGATTCTTGGATAGGGACATGAATGGAGGAATATGGACATTGTGTAGGCAGCAGGGATTAGTTTACTTCGGCATTTAATGATGTTTCATTACGTCGGCACAACATCGTGGGCAGAAGGGCCTGTCTGTGCTGTACATTTCCATGTTCTATGGGCACAGAATGGTTCTTGAGGACAGTCAGTAGCACTTTGAGATGGGAAGGTTGGAACTGGTATGTTGATTTTTTTTCAGGAGAGTTGATGAGGAGAGTGTACATGATGTGGTCCACATGGATGCCAGCAAGCTGTTGAACAAATCCCAGAGGGAAGGTCAATGCCATGGGGGCAAACAGGTGGGCAGACAGGTGACAAATGAAATTTAATCCTGGGAAGTGAGGTGATGCAGGTGGGCAGCCCAAACACGGCTGGGGGACACACAGTACATGGTGGCAATGTGGAGAAGTGTGGAGGGGCAGAGGGACCCTGGGGAACATGTGGACAGGTCCCTGAAGGTAGGGGGACAGGTGGGTCTGTGGGTTGAGGTGAATGGGAGACTTGCCTTTGTTGGCTGAAGGCACAGAATGCCAGAGCAGGGAGCTCTGCTGGAACTGTAGAAACACAAGTTGGGCCACAGCTGGAGTGCTGTGTCCAGTCCTGATCACCACCCCACAGGGACACACAGACACACCTGACATCCGAATTAGGAGCAGGAGTCCCCACTCAGCCTCTCCCACCTGCTCTGTCATTGAATGAGCTCATGGCTGGTCTCAGTTTAACATCAAACTCCAGGTTCCTGTCTGCCCACAGTAACATCTCACCCCCTTATAACGTAGCTCAACACCTCTCCCTTAGAAAGGTTCAAGGACTCTGCTCCCAACACCCTTTGGGGAAGAGAATTGCAAAGACTCAACAACCTCTGAGGCAAAAAAAAAATCTTTGCAAACAAACCATAATCTTTATAAACAATCCTAAATCATTCTTGGCTGAAATGAGAGACCCCTTATCATGAACCAGCAGTCTCCATTCCCACATTCTCCCACATTCTCCCACACGTTGATCCATCCTCTCCCCACATGGCCTGTCAGGACCACTCAGGACCTCTGCCTGTTTCAATCTAGTCCCCACTTGATTAAACTGCAGCAGATACAAGCCCAGAATGTCCGACCTTTCCTTATCAGACAACAGGCCCAGTGCCAGTGTTCTGGTCAACATATACAACGAAGAGGTGACAGTGCTGCAGAGGGGATTCACCGGTTTGTCATGTGCGATGGAGCAGTTCAGTTATTAGGAGAGACGGCAGACGTTAGTTCTGTTTTTCCTGAGGCAGGGGACAGGGTTCAGGTGTATATAATTATGTGGGATATAGATGGGGTGGATGCTTTTCCCCAGATCAGAAAGAGATAAAGCTGGAAGATGCCGGTTTAGGGTTTGCGGGGATCTGAGGCTGACTTTGGTCACCCAGAGAGCGGTGAGTCCCTGGACTACACTGCTGGGGAGAGTGGTGGAAGCAGAGCTGCTGACGGTATTTACTGAGTGTCCAGCCGAGCACTTGAATTGCCCAGGTATGGAGAGGCGACAGGCCCAGTGTTGGGAGATGGCGTTAATGCGGATGGGTGCCCAATGGTCGGTATGGACGTGGAGGGCCGAACGGCCTGTTTCAGTGCTGTAAAACGCTATGAAACTGGGAATCAATGGTTCCCTGTTATTAGCAATTTCTAAGCCAAATACAGTAATCGTATTCACCGTCTCTCTGTCGCCATTGACCCACTCGGCGGCCTCGGGTTATACAGAGACTCATTACACCCCATGGATCTCCCCCATTCTGTTCTGCAATTTAACGTGAAGTTGCCCCCGTTCCCAGCTCTGAGCTGAGACGTTCCCTCTCTCCCTCTCCCCACAGCTGCTTCCTGAGCTGCTGAGTGTCTCCGGCGGTCTCTGCTTTGGTTCCAGATTTCCAGCATTTCAGTTTAGTTTCAATCTTCTCCTCATTTAACGCTGATCATTTCAACCCGTCTCTCCGACCCTCTGAAGAGCGGATCGAGCTCCCTGAATGCCAGTGTGCGGGACCTTTCCCTTTCTGTGTGCAGAGGCTGCCGCGCCCCATGTGAATCCCCCCTTTGCTGCTCCGCTGACAATTCCTGTTGTCCTTCCCCAGCTGCAGATTCAAACCCCGACCGCCCGCTGCCGCCCCTCTGATTGACAGCTCGCCCCGCCCCGCCGCCCGGGCTGCTGTCTGACGTCACGGGACCCCCAGCACCCATGTGACCCATTTACGCGCTGACGTCACAGGTCGGCCCCGTCTCACGGACATCGTTCTCCCAGCAACGGGCCTGTCCGGGTCCGGGGGTGGGGGCGAGGCCTGGGCCCGGGGGTGGGGGTGAGGCTTTCCCCCGGGCGGGGCGGGGACTGAACTGAAGCGGGGCCGCTCTGTACCTGCTGGGGTTGGAAGAATGAGAGGTGATGCCATCGGCTCCTCCACTGTGGGCAGCGGCCTCTTCCCTTGCTGCTGCCGCCGGTGAGCGGTGAGTGTGTGTCGGCGCCTCCCTCCCCCGGCTCCCCGCCTCACCCTGGGGGCAGATCCCTCCCTGGTCCTCACCCCCTCCCCCTCTCTGTCCCCCCCTCCGGCCCTGGGACCCTCCGACATCTCTGCCCCCTCCCTCTGTGGCCCCTCTTGTGTCCTCACATCCCCTCCATTTCAGCCTGGGGGCCTGTGGCCAGCGGTGTGTCCCAGGGAGCGGCGCTGCTCCTCTGCTGTTGCTGACGGTTATTGATCAGGAGGATGATGCCGGCGCCACGGGTAGTTAGTCTGCAGCTGACACCAGAACTGGTCACAGAATCACCGAGCACAGGAACGGCCCTTCAGCCCAACGTGTCCGTGTTGACCCAGGTGCCCAGCGGAGCTGCTCCCATTTGTTCACGTTTGGCCCAAGTCCCTCTCAACCTTTCCCGTCCATGGACCTGTCCCGGTGTCTTTTAAATGTTGTTAATGTCCCTGCCTCACCCACTGCCTCTGGCAGCTCGTTCCACACACTCACCACCCTCTGGCTGATAAAGTTGTCCCTCAGGTTCCTGTTATATCTTTCCCCTCTCAGCTGAAACCTCTGCCCTCTGGCTTTTGATTTCTGAATCTTGGGAACAGACTGTGCACATTCACCCTCTCTGTGGTCCTCATGATTTTATACAGTTCTGTCAGATTACCTCTCAGTCTCCTGTGCTCCAATGAATGAAGTCACAGCCTGCTCAGCCTCTCTGCACAGCTCAATCCCTTGAGTCCTGGCAACATCCTCATAAGTCTGGTAGTGTAGTGGACGGTTGTCTGAGGTTACAACAGGTAATGGATCAACTGCGAAAGGATATTGCAGATGCAAAGTGATGTATTTTAGGAAGTTAAACCAGGGCAGGAGGTACACAGTGAATAGCAGGGTCCTGGGGAGTGTTGTTGAATGGAGAGACCTTGTGTGTTCCTGCCTCCACCAACTCCTCTGGCAGCTCATTCCAGGTACCAACTATTCTCTGTGAAATATTTACTCCTCGGGTCTCCTTTAAACCTCCTGCCTGTCACCTTAAACCTGTCCCCTCTAATTTCACACACCCGTACATGGAGAGCAGACTCTGGCTATCTACCCTGTCTCTGCCTCTCATAATTTTATCTCACTCTATCATGTCTCCTCTCAGCCTCCTTCACTCCAGGGAAACAGACCCAGCCTGTTGATCATAATGTCTCCTTATATCTGAAGCCCTCCAATCCAGGCATCATCATTTTGAATTGTTGTTGCACCCTCTCAGGCTGAATCCCATCCTTCCTGTCGTGTAGTGACCAGAACTGTGCACAGTGCTCCAAGGGCAGCCTGACCAACGTTTTGTACAACTGTAATATGATGTCCCAACTTTTGCACTAAATGCTTCAGTGGATGAAGGCAAGTGTGCTGTCCGCCTTGTTCATGACCCTGTCTGCCTGTGTTGCCACTTTCAGGGAACTGTGTAACAGTGCTTGAGGCATCTGTACAGGTTGTTCAATGAGCAAGACAGAGAGGTATGTGGAATTAATACAGGCAGGTGGGAGCAGTACAGACAGGCAAGGTGGTGAGTAGAGACGTGGTGGGCCAAAGGGCCCGTTCCTGTGCTGTACAGCCCTGTGACTGTGACACCCCACCACTTTGGGTACCTGGGCCGCACCACGAAGTGACTTTGGCTGCCTGGGCCTCAGATCTGAGCTTGTCTCACTGAACCCCTTGTCCTCTGGGATGATATATGGAACCTCCTACTGTGACTGAGCTGTCAGCAGTCTCTTCGAGTATTACCCACAATGGTTCCCCAATTTACCATATAAAAGGAGTGTTGTTGATGCATCTGGTGTCACACACTTGGTGATGGGGGTGTGGAGAGTTTGCTGCCCTTCAGAAGGGAGGTGGTTCATTATTTGCCCCTCTGTCCCCTGGTCCAACAGAAATCCCTGCCCCTGGGTTCTGAATGTTCCAGGTGAGTCTGGCCTGAAATGCTGTGTTCCAGGTTCCCACTGCACTTCCACACTCACAAGTTTATGCAGCAGAGTAACAGGGTCTTCGTCCCATCGTGTCTGTGCTGACCACCGAGAATCTGTCTCTGCTAATTCAGCACTTGGTCTGTCACCTACTGTGCCTTGGTGATTGAAGTGCTCATCCCCATGGTCCTTATATACCTGCCTGTACCACCCCCTCAGGCAGTGTGTTCCAGGTTGTAACCTTCCTCTGGGTGAAATCTCTTGGTCCCCTCCTTAAAGCTCTGCCACTTGTCTTACAAACCTCTGCCACAGGGAAACATTTCTTACTGTGTACACTGTCTAGACCTCTCATAAAGTTCACTGTGTTGCTGTTGCAAAACAAATTTCACAAAATATGTCAGTGATAATAAATCTGATTCTAATTCTGACTTGTATCTCTCTGTAGGGTCTCCTTCAGCCTCCTCTGCTCCAAGTAAACAAACCCGGCCTATCCAGCCTCTCCCCATAACTGGATCATTCCACTCAAGGCAATATCCTAATGAATCTCCTCTCCAGTGCAGTCACATCCTTCCTGCAGTGTGGGATCAGAGGTTTGCACACTGTTCCAGCTGTGGTTTAACTGAGGTTTCAAATAAATTCTCCCCAGACTTGTATTTAATGACCCAGCTAAAGCTGCCACCATCAGGCATCCTTGTACTTGCACATCAGTGTCCCTCTAATTCTGGATTCTCCCTTAGGCCCTCAATTCACAACACACCTTACCCTCATTTGACTCTCCACACTTCTTCACATCACAGTTATCAGGACTAACTTGCATCTGACATTGCCCTGCTCAGCTTATCAGGTGATTCTTATCATTTTGTAGTCTAAGATCACACTCAACACCACCAATTTTTGTGTGATCTGCAAATTACTAATCACACCCCCTAGTCACAGATAAATTGTTAATGTAGATGGCAAACAGCACCGATCCTTCTGGTACACCACTGGTCACAGACTTACAATCACAAAAGCCACCCTGCACCATCACCCTCTGTCTCCTGTTACCGAGACAGTTTTGGATCTCAGTGGCTCTGATGTCTTGGACCAGCCTTCCATGTGGGACCTTGTCAAAGGCCTCACTGAAGTCCGTGCAAACCACATCACCCACACTGCCCTCAGCAATACATTTAGTTATCTCCTCAACAAACTCAATTAAATTAGACAGGATTTCCCACTGACCATCCCTGATCAATCCCTGCCTTTCCAATGCAGATTATTCCTTTTCTCAAAATTTAATTTTAAAAAATTTACCAACCGCAGATGTTGGACTCACTGGCTTTTATTTATCTGGCTTATCCCTGCTCCCTTTCCTGAATAAATATCCCACATTTGCTGTCTCCCAGTTGCCTAGCTCCTCACCTGTGAACAGTGAAGGTTGTTGAGGCCCTGACGGAGATATTTCAATCTCCTCTGTTGTCTCCCACAGCAGCCTGGGATACACCTCCTCAGGCCCTGGGGATTTATCCACCTTTATGCCTGCTGAGACATCTGATCCCTCCTCTTTATTAATCTTAATGTGCTCCAGAATGTCAGTTTCCCTGCTGAACCCTCCAACCACAATGTCTTTCTCCTCAGTGAACACAGATGAGAATGATTCATTTCAGACCTTGCCCACACCCTCTGGCCCCACACACTGGATGTCACTTTGCTCCCTCGCAGGCCCCACATTCCTTGGTTACCCTCTTGATCTTGATATACCTAAAAATCCTTGAGGTTTCCTTAGTCTCAGCCGTCACTGGTATCTGTGACTTCTTTGCCCTCCTATTTCTGTGAGTCACACACCACACCCACTCTCTGCGCACCTGAAGGGCCTCCCGAGCCTTCAGTGCTCTTTACCCACCATCTGCTGCTTATTCTTTTCATCAAATCCTCAGTGTTCCTGCACATCCAGGGTTCCAGGGAGCTGCCGTCCTTCATCCTCACCCTGACACAAACACCTTGGTCCTGAACTCTCACTGTTTACCTTTTAATACATTCCCACTTCACAGATTTCGGTCTGCCTGCAGGTAACGTCTCTCCCCGCAGTTACCTTCTCCTGTGTCTCCCTGCATCACCACAGCAACAGGAGCAGGAGTCATCCACCTCTCCCCTCAACCCTGCCCCATCATTCCATGTGATCACGGGTGATCTGTCCCAGGCTTCAACTCCGCTTGTGTGCCAGTTCCACACAATCCCCAACTCTTTCCCAAAATTATCTTCAAATCCCTCCAGTGATCTGGTTCCCACAACCCACTGGGCAGGAAGTTCTGGAGGTTCCCCAGCACCCTTCACCATGCTGAGGGTGCAGCAGTCGGTGTCCCTGCAGGACTGCTTGTCCCCCTCCCTGCTGTGCAGTGCTGGAGCTGTACTGGAAAGTCCCCGTGCAGTCCAGGGCTGGTTTGTACAGTGCTGGGGGTGGCTGGTGTAAAGCTCTCTGTCCCCACTGGGCTGTGTATGGTCTGTATTAGGCTGTGACTTCCCAGTGTAGTGCAGGGGTTGTTCATGTCTCTCTCTCTACAACAGAGGGGTTGGTGCTGGGAATCTCTGGCCCACAGACCAGTGCTGGGGTTGTTGGGATATGTGTCCATGGCTTCTACTGCTGTTTTACTTGTGTGGTGTTGCACACTCATGCAGTCCAGTATGTGACATACGCCACTGCCGGCTGTTGGAAAGGTCTGTGCCCTTACAGTATAAAGCTGGCTGTTGTAAAGGTTTGTGCCCTTACAGTACAGTGCCGGCTGTTGCAACGGTCTGAGTCCTTACAGTCATGTGCTGTTAGTTGTAAACATCTGTACCCTTACAGTGCAGTGTGTCAGCTGTTGTAAAGGTCTGTGTCCTTACAGTACAGAGCCATCTGTTGGAAAGGTCTGTGCCCTTACAGTGCAGTGCTGGCTGTTGTAATGGTCTGTGCCCTTACAGTACAGTGCTGGCTGTTGAGACTGACTGTGTTCTTACCGTATAGTACTCGCTGATGTAAAGGTCTGTGACCTTGCAGCGCAATGCCGTATGGTGTTGAGCTCTGTGTCCTTACAGTACAGTCCAGCTGTTGTACAGGCCTATGCCCTTATACTACATTGCTGTCTCTTGTGAAGACCTGTGCCTTTACAGCACAGTGCTGGCTATTGTGAAGATCTGTGCCTTTACAGTGCAGTGCCGGATGTTGTAAAGGTCTGTGCCCTTACAGTACAGTGCCGGATGTTGTAAAGGTCTGTTCCCTTACAGTACAGTGCTGGCTGTTGGAAAGGTCTGTTTCCGGACATAACGTTGCTGGCTGTTGTAAATTTCTGTGTCCTGACAGTACAGTGCTGACTATTGCTAAGGTCTGTGCCCTTACAATACAATGCTGATGATGTTTATAGGTCAGAGTTCCAGTGCAATGCTGGGATTGTCCAGCTCTGGGCCATCAGTGTTGTGTTTTGTTAAATCTCTGTCCCTGTATTAGAGAGCTGGGTGTTGTACTGGTCTGTGTCCTCACTGGCCGGTGCTGTGCTCTGACAGCTCAGTGTGTTTGGATTACAGTGCTTGTATTTTTACAGAAGTGTTTCCTTGTTACCCAAACTGACTGTGTCCACCCTGGACTTCAGAAGGTTCACAGGAGACCAGACAGAGTTGTTCAGCCCATTACTGGGCACAGGGTCATTCTGGGACAGGTGTAGGCCATTCGACCCATCAAGTCTGTGCCAGCTCCCAGTACAACAATCCCATCAGTCCCATCCCCCACTTTCTCCCCACAGCTCTGCAGTTTATTCCCCCTGAAGGAACTGTCCAATTCCCCTTCGAACCCCCTGATTGGATGTTCCCACCACCCCTGCAGGCAGTGAGTCCCAGGTGAGAACCTCACTCCGTGGAGGAATCATACATTTCCTCCCATCCCCTTTGACCCTTTGCCAACTGGGCCTCAGACCCAGCAGTGAACACAGAACAGAACAGCACAGGAATAGCCCCTTCAGCTCACCATGTGTGGCTGACCATGATGCCGATTTAAACTGCGCATCTGCCTGCGCATGGTGTGTCCCCCCCAGTCCCTGCCTGTTCATGGGCTTGTCTGAATGCCTCTTCATGATGCTGTTGTATCTGCTCCCCCTGGCAGCACGTCCCATGTACCCTCCACTCCCTGTGGGTTTTTAAAAAAGAATAACTTGCCACATAAATGTCCTTTCAACTCTCCGCCTCTCACCTTAAAGCCAAACCCTCTGGGATTTGACATTTCCACGCTTGGAAAATGACTGTTCTCTGGCCTGTCTCTGCCTTTCAATTTTATGTACATCATTTGTGCCTCCCCTCAGCCTCTGACGCAGGAGAAAAAACAACCTCAGGTTTGTCCCACCTCTCCTTACAGTTGATGGTCTGTAATCCAGCAGCATCCTGGCGAACCTCTGCTGCACCTCCTCCAAAGTCTCGACATCCTTCCGTTCTCCTTGTACCGGTCCCCCCTGCCCTGGAAGAGAGCCCAATGATCCCTGTACCTGAAGCCCTCCCTCCTGCACCAGCTCCATCGTACTACCTTCCTATTTGTTACCTCGCTAGTACATGGCACAGGGAGTAATCCTGAGATTGCCACCCCAGAGGTCCTGCTTAATTTACTACATAATTCCCGAAATTCTCTTCGCAGGACCTCCTCTCTCTCTGTTGTTTGTGGCAATATGGACCCTGACTTCTGGCTGCTCACACTCCCCTTTCAGAATTTCCTGGACCTGCTCAGAGATGTCTTTGACCCTGGCACCAGGGAGGTAAACACTATCCTGCAGTATCACTCATGCCGAGAGAACAAACTATTGAAAGAGTTCCCGATCACTGCTGCTCACCAAGCACACAGAACAGTAGAGCACAGGTACAGGCCCTTCGGCCCACCAAGTCTGTGCTGAACACAATGCCGAATAAAACTGAATCCCTTCTGCCATCACGTGACCCATATCCCTCCATCCCCTCATATCCATGTGTCTATCTCAAAGCCTGTCAAACAGCACTGTTATACCTGCTTCCGCCGCTCCCCACGGCCGCCCATTCCAGGCCCCACCAGTCTGTGTATAAAGAAACGCCCCGCACATCTCCTTTAAACTTTCCCCTCTTTCCTTAAAGCTATGTCTCCAGTACTTGATATTTCCACCCTGGGACAGAGATTGTGACTCTCCACCCGATCTATAAATTTCTCTCAGGTCTCCCCACAGCCCCCTTTGCTCCCGGGAAAACAGTGCCAGCCCATCTAAGCTCTCCTTGTACCTCCAGCCCTCCAGTCCTGGCAACATTCCTGTGAATGTTTTCTGCTCCCTCTCCAGCTGAATCACATCCGTCCCACAGTGTGGTGACCAGAACTGCACACAGTGCTCCAAGTGTGGTCTCACTAACGAATTGTACGACTGGAACATACAACTCCTCTCAGTGCCTCAGTCAATGAAGACCAGCATTGAGTGCACCTTCTTCACTGCCCTGTCGACCTGTGCTGTCACTTTCAGGGAGCTATGTACCTGTACCCAAGGTCTCACTGTTCACTAACACTCCCGGGACCCTCCCATTCACTGTGTGTGTCCCGGCCTGCTGTAACTTCCCAAAACCCATCACTGTGCACTTGTCTGACAACCACAACAACACTTCTCTGTTTCTCTGCACCAACCACCCAGCAATAAATGCCAATGTACCAGTTACCTTCTGAACCACCTGCTGCACCCGTCTGTTATTTTCTTTGTAACGTGTGCAGGACAACCCCTGGATCCCTCTCTATTTCACCCATTTACAAATTCTCTGCACATCAATAACAGTCTGCCCTTTGCTTCCAGCTCCCGCAGTGCATGGCCTCACACTCTCCCACATTAAATCCCATTGACCAAGTGTTCTCCCACACACCCGACCTCTGTATCCTGACACAGAGACCAGATGTCCCCAGCACAACATGCCCTCTTCACCTGTTTCCCTGTCACTGACAGACTTGGACACCTCACCCTCTGCCCCTCCTCCAGGTGATTAACATCAACAGTAATTAATTGAGGGCCCAGAACTGATCCTTGGGACACTCCACTGGTTACATCCTCCCAGCCTGAAACAGCCCTGTTTATTCCGTCTCTGCCTTCTGTGTGATAACCAGTCTTCAGCCCATGTTAACACACCTCCCCCAGCACTGTGAGCTCTGGACTTGTGCACCAGCCTTTTATGTGGCACCTTGTAAAATGCCTTCTGAAAATCCAAACAAACCATTTCTGCAGGTTCCCTTCGAATGTCACAAACAACTCCGGCATATTTGTCAAGGATGTGTTTCCCTTCACCAAACCAAGTGACAGGGTTAGAAACCAGTTCGCTGGTCAACAGGGTGGTGAAGAAGGCTTTTGCACGCTGGCCTTCAGTCAGGGCACTGAGTATAGATATTGGGATGTTATGTTGCAGTTGCACAAGACGTTGGTTTGGCTGCATTTGGAATATCATGCACAGTGTTAGTTACCCTGCTACAGGAAAGATGCCATTAGGCTGGAAAGAATGCAGAGGAGATTTACGAGGATATTGCTGGGACCCAAGGGACTGGGTTATGGAGAGAGGTTGAGCAGGTTGGCAATGTTTTCCTTGGAGCGGAGGAGACTGAATGATGATATTACAGAGGTGTATAAAATAATGAGAGGCATCGATAGGGTCAATGTGCACAGTCTTCTTTACCAGGGTTGGGGAATCAAGAAATCGAGGGCCCAGGGTGAAGCTGAGAGGGAAGAGATTTAGTAGGAACTTGATGGGCGATACTTTCACCCAGAGGGAGGTCAGTATATGGAAGGAGCTGCCAGAGGAAGTGGTTGAGGCAGGAACATTAACAACCTTTAAAACGTACTTGGACAGGTCCATGGATGGGAAAGGCTCAGAGGGATATGGACCAAATGCAGGCAAATGGGACTGGTTTAGATGTGAATCTTGGTCGGCGTGGAGCAGATGGGTCAAAGGGCTCATTCCCGTGCTGTGTGACTCTATGGCTCTAAACCATGTGGAATTGGTTTGATGATGTTAAACTTTTCTAAATGACTTGTTATTTCTCCATTGATGCCAGACTGCAGCACGGTGCCAACAACAGATGTGAAGTGAACAGGACCACAGTTCCCTGCTGTTTGTCTTCCACCCTTCTCCAACAATGGGGTCACATCTGAGGTTTTCCAACCCGGCTCGGACCTTCCTGGAACACAGTGAGTTCTGACAAACTTCAACTGATGTCTCCAACTTCTCTCCAGCCACTTCCTTTAAACCCTCGAGTGCAGGTCGTTGGGACCTGGTGATGTTAGATTTTAGTCCCATTAGTTTTTCCCCTGGTGATGGGATTGTTACAGATTGTTGACAGTATTTCACCCATCAGATGTCTTTGGCATGTTTGCTGTGTCCCCACCGTGAACACTGGTCTAATTGTTGAGTTAACCCATCTCCCATTTCCTTGTTCGCTTGAGGTTTGGAGTCTCTTGTTGCTGATCCCTGAAAAATCCCCAGTCCTCTGGTCCACCACCAGCCCCCGCCATTTAATGTGCCTCTGATTTAATATTTCCCTCGACCTCCTTTGTTGACCACAGAAGGTTCATCTTTCTCCTGGATCCCTCTGTCTAATTGGGATCAGTGTCTGCTGAGCATTATGATCCAGCTGTTTAAACATCTGCCACTGCTCACCCACTGCCCTGTCCCTGAGCCTATTTACCCCGTCCACCCCAGACAGCTCCACCCTCACACCCGTGGAACTGCCCTTATTCAGGGTGAGGCCATTGGTTCTGGAGCCGGGTGTTCACCCTCACACTGTGTCTGGAATTCTCCCATGTTGTGATCACTTCTTCCTCAGGATCCTGCACCACGGGATCTCTCATTGATCCCACCTCATTACACAGACCCACATCTAACATGTCCTGTCCCTGGGTAGGTTGTGTAACACACTGCTGTAAGGAACAGTCCCTGCCCACTCCACACATTCCTCTCCCACGGCACCTTGCCAGTTTGATGAGTTTAATCAATACACAGATGAGACCACCCATGACAGTCACAGTTCCCTTCTTCCCTCCCTTTGATATTTCCCCATTCGTGCTCTGTCCCATCGAGAGGCAACACCTGGGGGTCCAGAGACCACTCCCACCCACGCCTTCTATCCCCTGCTGTTCATTATTTCCCCACAAACCGATTCCCCATCACTGTCCCTACATCTACACCCCCTCCCCCCTCACCCCCACGTGGTGAACAAGGCCGCACTCCTCGTTTCCCTTTTGCCTATTCCTGTGGAACACTGAATATCCTGGAATATTGAGGTCCTAGTTCAGCTCATCCTCAACCACATTGTGTTAGATCACACACATCGGTTATTATAGAAAATAGAACAGCGCAGAATCAGGCCCTTTGGCCCACAATGTCTGTGCCAACCTCACCTAACCCCCCCCCTGTCTTCCTGCCCACGATCCATTTCCCTCCATTCCCTGCACATTCCTGGGCCTGTCCAAATGTCTCGGAAATGTTGCTATTGTGTCTGCTTCCACCACCACCCCTGGCAGCACATTCCAGCCGCCGACCACTCTCTGTGTAAATAAAAACTCACCCCACACATCTCATTGAAATTTAAATCTGTGCCCTCGACTATTTAACATTTCTACCCTGGGGAAAAGTACAAACCCTCCTCCGTGATCTCAATATGCCCGAGATTATTCGCATTCCCCACACGGCTCTCTCGCTCTCTCTCCCCCACCATGTCCTGCTCCTGAATACTGATGTGAAGTACTTTAGGGGGTTGTTCATAGGACACAACAACACAGAAAACAGGCCATTCTGCCCTTCTAGTCTGTGCCAAACATTATTCCGCTAGTCCAATTTACCTGCACCCAGTCCATAACCCTCCAGACCTCTCCTGTCCATGTATCTATCCAATTTATTCTTAAAACTTAAGAGTGAGTCTGCATTTACCACATTGTTAGTACCTCTCCCAATTCCTCTGGCACCAGGCATAAATTCCCTCCTTTGTCATCGAGAGGTTCAACTCTCTCCATAGCAACCCAATTGTTTTACTGTATGTATAAAATGCCCTTGGATTTTCCTTAATCTTTCTCTCCAAGGACATTTCATGGCCCCTTTAGCCCTCCTCATTCCCTGCGGGACGTCTCTCCTGCTTCCTTTGTATTCCTTCAGGGCCCTGTCTGATTTCAGCTTCCTGCACCTTACACATGCTTCCTTGTCCCTTATGACTAGATATACAACATCTCTGATCACACAAGGTTCCTGAACCCTGCCACCCTTGTCTTTCCCCATTCCCGGAATGTAGTGGTCCTGAATTCTCATCAGCTGGTCCTAAAATGCCTTCCACGTGCGAGATGTGGACGCCCATTAACAGCTGCTCCCAAAGAACTCCCCCTGGTGCCTCCCTGACAGTCTTGTGATTTGCCTTCCTCTCGTTCAGCACTCCCACATCCCCAAGTTAAGGAGTTGATGTCACTCTCCCCAAAATGCTCTCCCACTGAAGTCCCAATCACTTGGCCTGGCTCATTTCCCAATACAAGGTTCAGAATGATCCCTCCTCCAGCTAACTATCCACATGCTATTTCCAGAAACCCTCCAGGATGCACCAAACAAATTCTGCATCTTGCATGCTGACATATCTATTCCTCTATCTCAGTGTCCATTAGGAGGCCTGCAGTACAACCCCATCAGAGTGATTACACTGTTCCTGAGCTCTGCCCACATTGCCTCGGTGGGTGAGCCCTCCCGTCTGTCCTCTCTGAGTGCAGCTGTCACACTCTCCCTGATCACTGATGCACCTCCTGCACTTCTTTCTACCTCCCTCTCCGTCACGTCTGAAACATCGATACCCTGTGACGTTGAGCTGCCAGTCCTGTCCCTCTCACAACCAGGTCTCTGCACTGGTCACAGCATTATAGTTACATAGAACTGAGACCAGTACAGCACAGGTGATTTGGCCCATGATGTTGTGCCTATATTGATGCCATTTTATACTGAATGTCCTTTTCCTGTGTATCATCCATATCCCTTCATTCCCTTCATATTCATATGTCTATCTAAAGTGTCTTCAACTTCCCCTAACTGCTTCCACTGCTACCCCCGGTAACCCATTTCAGGTACCTCCCATCCTCTGATTAAAAAATACTTGCCCCTCACATCACTTTAAAATTCCGCCCCCCTGACCTTAAAAGCATGTCCTTCGGTATTTGCAATCTCTACCCTGTCTACCACATCTGTGCCTCTCGTAATTTAAAAACCTGTATCAGGTCTCCCCTCAGCGTCTGACGTGCCGGGGGAACAACCCAAGTTTGTCCGACCTTTCCTTGCAGATCGTACCGTCTAATCCAGGAAGTATCCGGGTAAAGCTCTCCTGCACCCTTTCTGCAGTCTCCACATCCTTCCTATAATGGGGTGACCAGCACTGCACACAATACTCCAAGTGTGGTCTGTCCAAAGTTTTATATACAGTAACTGCATCATGACTTCCTTCCTTCCAGCCCGACCGATGAAGGCAATCATGCCATCTGCCTTCTTCACCACCTTAGAACATGGAGCAGTACAGCACAGGAACAGTCTCTTCGGCCCACAATGTTGTGCCAAACTAATTAAATTCGTCATCAAATGCCCAACTGAACTAATGCCTGCTGCCGACACAATACCCATATCCCTCCGTTTCCTGCACAATCCTGTGCCTATCTAAGAGCCTTTTGAACGCCTCTGTCGTATCTGCCTCCACCACCCTGGGCAGTGCATTCCAGGCACCCACCACTCTCTGTGTTTAAAGAAAAAAACTCCCCGTCCAGCTGTTTTGAACTTACTCCCTCTCACTTTAAGTTCATGCTCTCTGGTATTAGATATTTCAACCCTGGGAAAAAGATACCTGCTGTCTATCTCTGCCTCTCATAATCTTATAAACCTCTGTCAGATCTTCCCTCGGCCTCCGCCGTTCCAGAGAAAACAACGCAAGTTTGTCCAACCTCTCCTTAGAATACATGCTTTCTAATCCAGGCAGTATCCTGGTAAACCTCTTCTGCACCCTTTCCAAAGCCTCCACATCCTTCTTATGACGGGGTGACCAGAACTGCATGTAATACTCCAAGTGCAGTGTGACCAAAGTTTTATAAAGTTGCAACATGACTTCCTGACTCTTGAACTCGATTCCTCCACTAATAAAGGCAAGCGTGCCATGTGCCCTGTTTACCACCCTATCTGCCTGTGCAGCCACTTCCAGGGAGCTATGGACTTGGACCCCAAGAGTAGTCTGCACATCAGCACGCTTAAGGGTCTTGCCATTAACTGTATACTCACCCTTTAGATTTGATCTCCCAAAGTGCAACAATTCACATTTGGCCGGGTTAAATGCCACCTGCCATTTCTCTGCCCATATCTGCAACTGATCAATAACCCGCTGATTCTTTGGCATCTTCTACACTATCCCCAACACCACCGATCTTCGTATTGCCTGCAAACTTTCAAGCCCACCCATCTACATTTTCATTCAGGTCATTTCTATATACTGTATATCACAACCAGCAGAGGCCCCAGTACAGATCCCTGTGGAACACCAATAGTCACAGACCTCCAACCAGACCAAGTCTCATCGACCACTCGCCTGTATTTTTTTGTGCAAGCCAGTTCTGAATTGAAACATAGTGGCTGCACAGTGGATCCCATGCATCTTAATCTTCTGGATGAGCCTCCCATGAGTGCCCTTGTCAAATGACTTACTAAAATCCATGTAGACACCACCCACAGCCCTACCTTCATCACATCCTCAAAAAACTGAAGTTAGTAAGGCACTACTTGCCCCACACAAAGCCATGCTGACTGTCCCTAATTAGGCCATGGTTTTCCAAATGCTCAGTAAATCCTATCCTGAAGAATTCTCTCTGGTAACTTCCCTACCACTGACGTGAGACTCGCCCATCTATAGTTTCCAGGGTTATACGGAATGACATTAGCTACTTGCCAGTCCTCTGGGATCTCACCTGTGGCGAGAGAGGACACAGAGATATTGGTCAAGGCCCCAGCAGTCTCATCCCTTGCCTCTCTCAATAACCTTGAGTATATCACATCAGGCCCTGGGGACTCATCCACCTTAATGTTTGAGAGACCCAGCACTACCTCCTTTATCTTGATGAAATGCCCTAGCATATTAGCACGCTCCACACTGATCTCACTGTTCTCCATGTCCTTCTCCTTGGTAAATACTGACGCAAAGTTCTCGTGTAGGACCTCACCAGCATCCTCCACCTCCAAGCACATGTTCCCTCCTTTATCCTTAAGTGGTCCTACCGGCTCCCTTGCTATCCTCTTGCTCTTGATGTATTTATACAATGCCTTGGGATTCTCTTTAATCCTACTTGCCAAGGACTTTACACGGCCCTGCCTGGCTCTCCTTATTCCCTTCCTGGGTTGTTTTCTGCTGCCTTTATAAACCTCAAGGGCTCTGTTTGAATTTAGCTTCCTAAACCTCACACAGGCTTTTTCTTCTTGACTAAATTCAGCACCTCTCTCGTCATCCAAGGTTCCCTTCCCTTCCCATCCTTGGCCTTCCTTTACTGGAACATCCCTGTCCTGTACTCTGTGTAGTTGGTCTTTAAACACCGTACACATGTCAGATGTGGACTTGCCCAAAAACTGCTGTTCCCAGTTAACTCTCCCGAGTTCCTGCCTAATGCTCTCGTAATTTGCCCTGCTTCAATTTCATGCTCTCCCGCAAGGTCCTTATGTGTCCATATTCATAGCTACCTTAAAACTTAAGGAGTTGTGGTCACTGTTCCCTCACTGTTCTCCTGCTGAAGGTTCAGTCACCTGGCCAGGCTCATTACCCAACACCAGCTCAAGTACGGCCAGGCCCGTCCTGTTGTTGGACTATCTACATATTGACCCTCCTGGATGCACCTAACAAATTCTGCCCCATCTAAACTTCTTGCACTCAGGAGTTCCCAGGGAAGTTGAAGTCACCCACTACAACAGTCCTGTTGTTTTTACAACATTCCCTCACCTGCCTGCATATCTGTTGCTCAATGTCCCGGCGGCAATTGCTGGGTCTGTGGATTGGCCCTTTCTTATGTTTGAGTTCTACCCATATAGACTCAGTGGATGAGCCCAGCATTATGTCCCCTCTGAGTGCAGCTGTGATATTGTCCCTGATTAATAGTGCAACCCCTTCCCCCCTTTTACCCCCCCCCCCTTTTACCTACCCCTCCATCTTTTTGAGAACATTGAATCCCTGGAACATTAAGCATCCAGCCCTGTCCCTCTCTCAACCAAGTCTCTGTAATGGCCCCAACATCATAGTTTCATGTACTGATCCCTGCTCTTCAGTTCCTCACCCTTCCCCATAAAACTGCTGGCATTACTGTATACACACACTTCAACCCGTCCATCCCATTGTGTCTCTTACCGTGCTCCTGCCTGTTCTTACTGCTCATGACATATACCTTCCTCGCAACCCCTCCCCTTTCTGACCTGGTGCTCTAGTTCCCATCCCACTGCCAAACCAGCTTAAACCCTCCCGATTAGCACCAGTGAACCTCCCAGCCAGGATATTGGTTCCCCTCCAGTTATGGCACAACCCCTCCCTCTTGTACAGGTCGCCTCTGACCCAGAGGAGGTTCCAATGATTCAAGAACCTGAAATTCTGCCCCCTGCACCAGTTCCTCAGCCACACATTCATCTGTTCTATCTTTCTATTCCTGCCCTAACTGGCACGTGGCACTGGGAGTAATCCAGTTGCGTAGCCACCTTATCCACCTGCATAGCTACTGACACTGAGCTATGGACTTGGACTCTGTCTCACTGCTATGAAGGGGCATACCACCAATTGTATACTTCCATTTGACCTGCCAAAGTGCAGCACCTCACACTTGCCCGGATTAAACTGGATCTGCCACTTCTCTGCCCATATACAGTATGTAGCTGATCTATATTCTGCTTATTGCCTTGATAGTCATTTGCACTGTCCACAACTACACCGATCTTGTGTCATCCGCAAACTTACTGATCCACCCATCGACATTTACATCCAAGTCATTGATGTGTATCACAAACAAGAGGTCCCAGTGGCCATGGACCTCCAGCCAGAATCACAGCCTTCCACTCCTACTCTGACTCTGTCTTCTATAGGAAAGCCTGCTCTGAATCCAAACTGGCAATTCACCCTGGATCCCTTGCATTTTTATCTTCTGAATCAACCTGCCATGAGGGACCTCGTCAAATGCCTCACTGAAGTCCATGTAGATAACGTCCACTGCCTTGCCCTCATCAAGCACCTTTGTCACCTCCAAGAAAAAATTTAGTCAAGTTTGTCAGACATGATCTGCCCCGCACAAAGCAATGCTGACCATCCCTACGTAGGCCATGCCTTTCCAAATGTGCATAAATTCTACCCCTAACTACTGTCTCCAATAGCTTCCTGACCACTGATGTGAGGCTCACTGGTCTATAATTAACTGTTATCCCTGTTTCCCTTGTTGAACAAAGACACAACATTAGCAACTTGCCAGTCCTCCAAGACCATGCCTGTGGCTCAAGAGGACATGAAGATATTGGTCAACACCCCAGCAATCTCATCCCTTGCCTCTCACAATAACCTGGTGTTGATGCCATCGGGCCCTGGGGGTTTATCCACCTAAATGGTTGTCAGAATAGCCAGCACCACCTCCTCCTTAACCTCAGTGTTCCAGCACATAAGCATGTTTTCACAGTCCTCCAATTCCTTCTCAGTAAATGTTGATGCAAAGCACTCATTCAGTCCCTCAGCTACTTGCTCTGACACCAAGCACACGTTCCCCCTTTATCCCTGAGTGAATCCACCCTCTCCTTAATTATCCTCTTTTTCTTAATACAAGTATAAAATGCTGTGGGATCCTCCTTGATCCTGCTCACCAAGGACATTTCATGGCCCCTTTTGGCCTTGCTAATCACCTGTTTGAGCACTTTCCTGTTATCTTTATATTCTGCAAGGGCCTGTCTGATTTTAAATTAAATTTAAATTTTTAAATTTTATTTACAGTGTGGTAACAGGCCCTTCCGGCCCAATGAGTCCGCGCCGCCCATTTTAAACACAAATTAACCTACCCATTTTGCAATGTGGGAGGAAACCGGAGCACCCGGAGGAAACCCACGCAGACACGGGAGAACGTACAAACTCCTTACAGACAGCGACGGGAATCGAACCCTGATTGCTGGCGCTGTAATAGCGTCGTGCTAACCGCTACGCTACTGTGCTGCCCACATTCCTAAAGCTTTCTAAACCTTGCGTATGCTTCCTTTTTCTTCCTGACTAAATTTCAGATCTCTCGCGTCGTCCAAGGTCCCCTCACCTTACCATCCTTGTCCTGTTTGTACCGGTGCCACCTGGAAGAGAGCCCAATGATCCAGAAACCAGCAGCCCTCCTTGCTGCAGCAGCTCCTGAGCCACACGTTGAACTGCACCATGTCTCACCTCACCAGCATGTGGCACGAGCATGAATCCTGAGATGACAATCCTGGAAGTCCTGCTTTTTAATTTTTTACTTCGCTCCCTAAAATCAGTGTGCAGGTCCTCATCCCTGCTCCTGCCTATGTCATTGGCACTGTAATGGACCAGGACCTCAGACTGCTCACCCTCTCCTCGCAGAATGTCCTCTACCTGCTGCGAGACATCCCTGACCCTGGCACCAGGGAGGTAACACACCATTTGTGTTCCCAACACACTATCAATAGCTTCGTGCACTCCTCCTGGCTGTAAGTTTATCTGCCCTACCAGTGCTTCTTGCATTGAAACACACACACTTCAGCCCCTCAGTCCCACTGTGTTAATTTACCCGGCCCTGCCCGTCTTCCCCATCAGGCTGACTGTTCCCAAACCTGACCTTCCCCTCAGTCCCCCCACCTGCTGACCTGCAGCTCTGGTCCCCACCCCCTGCCACACTGGTTTATACCCTCCTGAGTAGCACCAGTGAACCTCCCTGTGAGGACATTGGTTCCCCTCCAGTTTAGGTGGAACCCGTTCTCCTTGTCCCGGTCCCACCTGCCCTGGATGAGAGCCCAATGATCCCTGTACCTGAAGCCCTCCCTCCTGCTACCAGCTCCCTCGCCACAACTTTAACTGCACTGTAGAAGTCACCAGGAGCACAGATCTGCTTATAACTCCTGCCCCTTCCTGTGACCGTGATTTTCATTCCCCCCTCACTATCCGGTACCACAACTTTCCCAGATTTGTATTTAATGAATTAATCTTCTCATCACTGGAGGCCTCTGCACCCTCCCCCACCAACTACTGTGTGTGAGGAGGGAGCACTGCCCTGTTCCTGGGCCCGGGGAGGGACAGACTTCACTTTCAGCCGCTCCCTCAAGTATTTGTTGTCGAACGGAAACGGATTTCTGATGATTCGGGAGCAGGAGAGGCAGTGAAACCGGGAAATCCTTCAACACGGACCCGGTGTGGGAGAGAGTTTGTCCGGAGCGCTGTGTTTCCCTTCTGTTGTGGGGAAACCGGTGGGAATTGGCGGTTGTGGCAAAGTGGGGGCGGAGCTGGGAGATGAGAGGCCGCTCTCTGCTCTGTCTGTCCCTCTGACTCTGTCCCCTCCCCTCCCCGCCCTCTCTCTCTCTCTCTCTGCTTTTCTTGGGCAGGTCGGGGCGCTGTGTATAAAAGGAGGACAGCAGCAGTCGGTGTGTCATTGAGCAGCGACTTTGAGTGAAGCAGCATCATGTCTGGCAGAGGGAAAGGAGGCAAAGGACTGGGCAAAGGCGGGGCCAAGCGGCACCGTAAAGTGCTCCGTGATAACATCCAGGGCATCACCAAACCAGCCATCCGGCGCCTGGCTCGGCGTGGCGGCGTCAAGCGCATCTCGGGGCTGATCTACGAGGAGACCCGCGGGGTGCTGAAGGTTTTCCTGGAGAATGTGATCAGGGACGCGGTCACCTACACCGAGCACGCCAAGCGCAAGACGGTGACTGCCATGGATGTGGTGTACGCTCTGAAACGCCAGGGCCGCACTCTCTATGGCTTCGGCGGCTGAAGAACTCTGCCCTTTCTCCCGAGCACAACACAAAGGCTCTTCTCAGAGCCACCCACCGCCTCACAGAGGGAGCAGTGACCCGGAGATCTGATGTGATGTCATTGGCCTGAAATGTTAACTCTTTGTCCCCCACAATGTTCGATTATATTTCGGAGACCCGGGTGGACCAGATTTTCAGCAAATTATTGCAACTCTGGAGGGGTAAGTGGGGGTTTGTAGATAAATGTTAGAATGCAAACATCAGCACCGCTTGTCACTGCCGGCGGTGGGATTTTTTCAGGAAGCAGTGAGCGGGGCGGTGTCCCCGCCTGTTACACACCGGTAAAGTGCCAGAGTCAAACCGCACTGTGGAACACAGACTGAGCGGCATCAGGTCAGGAAGAGCGGGGTTGTGACATTAATGGCTGGAGATCAAACTGCCGCTCTGTGGGTCGGGACTCTGGAAGTGGCGGCCTTTCTGAAGTTCCCCACTTCCCCACTCCGGACCCAGTGAATCCGCTGTCTCTCCGCTGGGAGAGAGCTCCATTCATCCATTCAACTGGCGGAAGCGGGAGGAACATGACGAGAAGGGAAGAGAAAGTTACTCCGCGTGTTTCAGACGAAGAGCGCCGGGCGGTGTCGCGGCTCTGGCAGATACACAGGCCGATTGCCTGGAAACAAAATTGCCCCGCACTCGCCTCAGCCGGTGCTCAGGCGAGCCCTGCTGTTCTTTGCCCTGGTGCTGTGAGCGGTGTGTGCATTCTGCGGGGCTTCATTTGAAATGGTGCCGGGAGTTACTGCTGTTCAGGCGGACTCTGGGCCCCGCTGTTATGTCCGCTATCTGAACGTGACCTGGTTACAGTAAGATGTATAAATGATAATTGTACTCATTATGCTGTGCGGTCCCTTAACATACGAGTGTCTCATTTATTACTGCGGATTTCATAGAGCTCCTTCCCCCGCGCTCACCGCAACCGCGGATCAGCCCTTCCACAGACACTGTGGGTGGCTCTGAAAAGAGCCTTTGGGTCACTGGGTTCACTTTCTGTCGCTTCACTTGCTGGCGCCGCCAGTTTTCTTGGGCAACAGCACGGCCTGGATATTGGGCAGCACCCCGCCCTGAGCAATGGTCACTCCTCCCAGCAACTTGTTGAGCTCCTCGTCGTTACGGACGGCCAGATGCAGGTGTCTGGGGATGATGCGGGTCTTCTTGTTGTCCCGGGCCGCGTTGCCGGCCAGCTCGAGGATTTCAGCCGTCAGATACTCGAGCACAGCAGCCAGATAGACCGGCGCTCCGGCACCCACTCGCTCAGCATAGTTACCCTTCCTCAGGAGCCTGTGAACACGTCCCACCGGGAACTGCAGTCCGGCCCGGGACGAGCGAGACTTGGCCTTGGATCGCGCTTTGCCGCTGCCTTTTCCCCGTCCAGACATTTCCACAATCTCAGCAAGTAGTTTCCCAGAGAATGAAAGTATCCTCCCGCACTCGCCCTTCTTGTACTTGCCGGGGGGAATGCAGTGGGGCGCTTCTGATTGGTGAAACGGTGCCTAATGCTATTGGTGGAAGGAATAACCCAATCAGAGATCAGCCTTATTCACCAATGAACAGAGGGCATCGAAATGAAGCGCGGAAAGTAACCGCCAGCTTCCTACAATTTGAAATGCCCGCCAAAAGTTTATTAACTTTTAATTTAATTCTCTAATTTCACCATTTCTGGTAATTTAACTCCCCAAACTGATTCACATTAGCGATCGGTCTGTGTATGAAATGCATAGGATTTTGGACAGGTCTCTCGTTCACAAACTGCGGTCTGAGCCGAGACTGCAATCTGACAAACTTGTTCCGTGAGAGGACCGCGATTCCAGTCCCGCCGTCTCGTGTCCCCGTGAAACGATCATGGACTTGGGTAGAAATGTGAGACCCATGTTACAGAACAGGGGGATGCAGTTAGCAAACCCCATTCTCTACATCGGTAAAACAGTGACAACAAATTCCCGAAAACCTTCTTCACAACATCTGACTTTACACGGCAGGTGAGTGGGTGAAGTGTTTGATCACGGACACACTGACGGGGAGGGAGAGGTGAAGCTCCGCTGCCCGCGCTTTTACCTGACGGCAGAAAATAGCCGATTATGGGGAGTCGGCGCGGAGGAACGGGTCTGTGTTGGAACTTGTCGTGTTTTGTGCGGAGTCGTTTGATGAGACAGCCCGGATGTGTGCTGGACTGAATCGTGCACACAAGGGGAGGTCAGAGTGTGACGAGACGCTAATGTAAGAGGACAGTGAATAGGAAGACACAGCTCTTTCCTCTGCTGGGTTGGTGGCTCTTAAAAGAGCCTTTTGTTGTTCTTGGTGCCGAGGCAGAGTTCAGGCGCGCTCCCCGCGGATGCGGCGGGCCAGTTGGATGTCTTTGGGCATGATGGTGACTCGCTTGGCGTGGATGGCGCACAGGTTGGTGTCCTCAAAAAGCCCCACCAGGTAAGCCTCGCTAGCCTCCTGCAGGGCCATGACGGCCGAGCTCTGGAAGCGCAGGTCTGTCTTGAAATCTTGAGCGATCTCCCGCACCAGGCGCTGGAAGGGCAGTTTGCGGATGAGCAGCTCGGTGGATTTCTGGTAGCGCCGGATCTCCCTCAGAGCCACGGTGCCGGGCCTGTAGCGATGGGGCTTCTTCACTCCGCCCGTGGCTGGAGCGCTCTTCCGCGCCGCTTTGGTAGCCAGCTGTTTGCGGGGAGCTTTCCCTCCGGTCGATTTGCGCGCTGTCTGCTTGGTCCGGGCCATTCTCCTCCGACAAAATGAAATACAGAGACTGGAATGACGGAGCCCGCTCTGGGACCGGCTTTTAATGTGATGGTGAAGGGCCGCCCCACAGCCTCTGATTGGCTAGAGGGGAGGTGTCTATTATAGGGTCCCAGCACTGCGATTGGCTGCAGTTCCTTCATCAATTTCCAACAGGCCGCGGGGTGGGCAGGGGCGGGGGCGGGGGGAGAAACATTATCTGTGACTAAATACGGAAACTGGTGACTGGAGGGTCGGACGTCAGCCGATCAGACTGCAGTGTGATTGGCTGCCGGTGCAAATTCAAATCGCCCGCCAATTTCAGAGCAACCGGGAACGGCGCTTGAGGGAAAGCTTCTTACATTTCATTTAAGTCACAAAAATACAATGAATTTCACCATTTAAGTAATCGATGTAAAATTTATTTTCCTGAATGAGCTGAATCTGAACGTCTGCAGCACTATTTGCTCAATTCGCTTCACGAGCTGTCGGAATTCAGTTCTGCGGGAGACGGAGAACAGGATTAGGACCAATATTAATTTTACTGCATTCACAAAGGGCTTTGCGAAAACAAAGCCGATGGTGCATTTAAAATGATTCCAGGACTCTACCGTGAACTTTATATCGAACCCCCAATGTATCAACAAAGCATTAAGCAAAATCAGATATCTATAGTTTCCATCGACTCATGCTGCCGGGTCAGTGCTTCCTCAGTGAGGCGGTGGATGGCTCTGAGAAGAGCCTTTGTGTTGTGCTCGGGAGAAAGGACAGAGTTCTTCAGCCGCCGAAGCCATAGAGAGTGCGGCCCTGGCATTTCAGAGCGTACACCACATCCATGGCAGTCACCGTCTTGCGCTTGGCGTGCTCGGTGTAGGTGACCGCGTCCCTGATCACATTCTCCAGGAAAACCTTCAGCACCCCGCGGGTCTCCTCGTAGATCAGCCCCGAGATGCGCTTGACGCCGCCACGCCGAGCCAGGCGCCGGATGGCTGGTTTGGTGATGCCCTGGATGTTATCACGGAGCACTTTACGGTGCCGCTTGGCCCCGCCTTTGCCCAGTCCTTTGCCTCCTTTCCCTCTGCCAGACATGATGCTGCTTCAATCAAGTCGCTGCTCAATGACACACCGACTGCTGCTGTCTCCTTTTATACACAGCGCCCCGACCTGCCCGAGAAAGGCGCAGCGAGAGAGGGAGGCGGGGAGGGGACAGAGTCAGAGTGACAGACAGAGCCGAGAGCGGCCTCTCATCTCCCAGCTCCGCCCCCACTTTTCCACAACCGCCAATTTCCAAAAGTCAGTTCACAAAGGAAACGAAACACAGCGCGGGGGGCATTTTATTTAATCGCGCGGGTTCCACATTGAAGATCAGTCAGTAACATCACTGAATAAATACCTGAACAAGTTGTTTCGTCTCCTTCCAGTCCATCCCCAAAGGCTGTTCCCTCTCCCCACACCTCTCCACCCAGACGGTTCAGCAGTTTACAGTCAGATTAACCCGGTTGAATTGGGGAGCCTCCTGTGATGGGTTTTGGGCTGTGAGACGGGGAATCTCAGCCAGTTCTACCGTTTCACAGACGCTCTCTCCCGGCATCTGTGAGAAGGAAACGGCCCTGAACACATCCCGAGTCCGGGGTGACGCTCGGCCCGGACATCCCATTCCGTGTTTTACTTCAGACACTGGGGACTGGACGGGGGCACCAAATGTCCGCGAGGCAGACAGTGACACCAAGGGTTGGAAGTCTGGGGACGATAATTATGTCAGAGTAGCAATAGACATAGAGATGGTGGGAAACCCTAAGGAGGTCGAGGTAACCCCTCAACGACATATGACACTGTCAGTAGAAGAAGAGGGCCAGCAGAAGGATACAAGACTGAAGGCACTGTCAGCCATTTTATGGTCACAACACGATACAGATGCAGGAAGAGTAAGATCAGCAAGCCCAGTAGAAATAAAACTAAAACAAAGAGCGATTCCACCTAAAAGACCACAAAAAAAAAACAGAAGCAGAAGACGGAATAAAGCTCACATTACGGGGATTGCTTGAGGTAGGAGAGCTTGATAGCACGAGTAGCCCCTGTAATACTCTACCGTTACCTGTCTTGAAAGCAAACAAGTCCAGGAGGAGACTGGTACATGATCTACGAGCGGTAAAGGAGGCAGTGGAAGATTGTCCAGCTGTCGTCCCGAACCCGCTTACGCTGTTGACTAATGTTCCACCAGAGGCAGTTTGTTTTTCGGTGAGTGATTTGTGTTCGTTTTTTTTCAGCATTCCTTTGGCGAAGCAATGCCGGCATTTGTTTGCTTTCACTTACAGAGGTAACCAGTGTACTGACACGAGGATGCCGTATACTTTTTAACCAGACATTGAAGGCAGACCTTGAGGGTATACAATTGGAAAATACGCTGATACAGTATGTGGATAATTTGTTGGTTTGAGTCGAAAGCGAGGAACAGTGCGAGTAGTATACTCTGGCTTTGTTAGAAAGCTTGGTATGTGGAACATAGTCAGCTATGATAAAGTATCCAGAAAGAAGCTGCAGTTTGGTAAACGTCATGTGGAATATTTGAGTGGATTAATATCTAAGGGAACAAAGTCGATAGAGCCGGATCAAATTGCGGCAATAACTAAGGCTCCTAAACCTCAGACAGTAGGACAGATGATGACATTTTTGGGAATGGGCAGGATACAGTTTAGACTGGATTGGAGAATATGCTGAAGTTGTGATGCCATTGAGGAAAATGATGAAGGACGCTGGACATACAGACCTGAAGGGTGTTCTGCAGTGGAATGAGGAAGCAGACGTAGCCTTTAACACTCTTAAGCAGTAATTGCAGTCAACCCCAGCGCGAGCCTTGCCTAATTATGAAAAGGTCTTTCACCTTTATGTGTCGAACAGACAGGAAGGTTATGCTGCAGCAGTGCTGACACAGGAGACGGGCGTAGGGAGAACAAAACAGCCAATAGCATATTATTGTGCGAGACTGGATGAGGTGGCACAGGGATATCCACCTTGTTATCAGGGACTGACAGCATTGTACTATGCTTATGAGAAAGCATTATCTGTGACCAAGGGTTATCCTGTGATTCTGTACTCGCATCATAAGGTAGCAGAATTAATGGAGAAGGGAAAGTTTGTATTGACACCAGCTAGGATAGTTGCCTTTAGGATGTTGTTGACATTTCCAGATATAACTATACAAAGGTGTACCACAAGTAACATAGCTGACTATGTTCCACTGGGTTATGAAGGAGAGCCCCATGAGTGTGTGAGGGACACGATGATAATTGCCAAATTCAGAGCGGACTTACAGTCAGAGCCTTTAGATGATGTAGATAAAGAAGATTTTGTTTCTGGAAGTCTCCTGTTATAGGGATCACGATGGAAATCACGCAGGGTTCTCGGTGGTGCAACAGGTTCAATCTCAGTTTAAAACAATTCGGCTGGAAGCTTGTCCGCAACCCTGTTCAACTCAATTAGCAGTGATTAAGGCTCTGACAGCAGCCTGTGAAATGATGGAGGGTGAGAAAGTTGATATCTATACGGATTCAGCATATGCTCATGGAGTATATCATTTGTTTGGAGCAGAATGGAAACAAAGAGGTTTCAGGAAAAGCAGCGGACAACCTCTGCAGCATTGTCAGCAAATTTTGATTTATTAACAGCGATGATGAAACCTAGAGCGTTGGCTATTATAAAGTGTCAGGCGCATAAAAGGGGAAATGACATGGTTACAAAGGGAAATCAGGCTGCGGATGAAGCAGCCAGGAAAGCCTCTGGATGTTGTTTGGCTGTTATTGCACCTCAGGTGAGTCTGAGTCCAGAAACCGTAATGGAGGACATAATTGAAAGACAAGGTAACGCAACTCTAGCAGAACAAGCAATGTGGAGACAAAGATGAGCCAAGCGGAACCAAGAAGGCTTATGGACCACGGATGACAGTTCGTTGATAGCACCAACCCTTTTGTTGAACACCATTATTTCAGAGACACATGGATTGGACCAGTGTGCCGGGGGGAAGTGATGAGAAAGATTAAAAAAAAATGGTTTCTGGTCACCTTACTTACAGGCTTTGCTGGATCACATCTTGTCGCAATGTAAGGTGTGTGCACAAAACAACGTTAGGAAAGGAATTACGGCCCCTACAGGTCATCTCCCCGTACCCGAAGGACCACTTAAACGTTTAGTGATTGAATATATGGATATGATAAAGGCAGTAAGAGGAAAGAGATACATGCTGGTGGTGATTGATAGATTTAGTAGGTCGGTAGAGGCAGTGCCCTCTAAAGACTTAGGAGCAGGAACGGTAGTAAAATTATTGACAAACGAAGTAATTTCAAGATTTGGAATATACTCAGAGATCAGTTCCGACAATGGGTCAGCCTTTATCCAAAAAGTGGTTATATTGGTATTGCAAGCTTTAAGGTTAAAACAGAGATTTGGATGCGTGAATCATCCCCAGTCACAGGGTATGGTAGAAAGAATCAATGGGACTTCGAAAACTAAACTGAATAAGATTTGTGCAAACACTAAGCTCAATTGGTTTGATGCCCTGCCTTTAGCGCTGATGAGCTATCGCATGCAGACTAATTGAATAACGTGCCTGACACCACATGAGATGCTCACTGGTAGGCCCATGCCAGTGCCCAAATGGAGAGGCCCATATAAAGGACCTAATTTGGAACAGTTAGAGCTGAATTAAAACAGTACAAGCAACAACTAACTATGATACACAAGTCTATCTATACACAGGAAAAACTAAAGGAGGTGTCTGTGTACAGTTTGGGGAATATTGTTGTACTTTTATACCAAATAACACCAGCCCAGAGGAATCCTTTGCTAAGGCAATGAATAAACTGAAAGAAAATGAGGGAAGAGGCTAAACAGAATGTAGAGTTTGGACATCAGTTTTTTGATTGGATCGAAAGTAAGTTAGGTGGTTGGGGAGCCTGGTTAACCAAAATTGTAATGGTCGTCGGTATGGCATTGCTAATGTCTACACTTAATTTCTGCTGCTTCCTTCCACTCTTTAAGTCCCTTCTAGTGCAAGCCACAGCGAAACAAGTTTCCGATATTTCTGGCAATGGCTGAGTCGAACCCCCCGAAGAAGGAAGTTGCAACAACAGACCTCTATGATCTGACTCAGGGAGATGTGCAGTATGATCATGATAACGCTGCGGACGACAATTATATTTATGCTGCGGATAGTCTGTGAGGGCCTCAGGGTCTTTTTCCCCGTCTCCTTTACGGAGGGATGAGATTTTGACCCTCTGGCCCAGGGATTAGAGAGTGAATCCCTGGGGCCCGTGCACGAAAAGTACATTATACCTGTTTTTGGGATGATTGGCTTTAGCATCTAAATGCCGTGCCCATTTGAATTCTCTCTCTATGTGAGACCGTTAGGTCTCAAAGGGAGGGGGATACATAGAATATATAGGAAATAGAGACTATACTTATTTTTATTCGTAGTCTGCTCTGCGTTTAAGATGGCTGCTGATCTCCTTAAGATAGCCGCTGTGTCTCTCTCTTCTCTAGTCCAAGCGCGGGAAGCTCTTAGTGCGGGAAACATATAGCTCATTAAAGAAATAGTCAGCCCATTCCGAGGGACTCACTTCTGATTTAGTGTAGCTCATTAAACAGATGGTTATCCCATTCCTAGGAAGACACTGTTGATCTGTTGTGTAGCTAATGGTTGTTATGGCGAGTGCGACTAATGATTTTGCAGCGGTTCTGTAGCTGATAGTTTACATAACTGATAAGCCAGGTACCAGCAAGTCTCAGAACTCATAAGTAATAGGGGCACATTGTGATGTTTTATAACTGTTAGCTTTGTAGTTAATAAGCCTAGTATTGTTTTAGAACTGATAGTTCTGTCGCCTAGTACCAGTACTCCCAATATTCATAAATAATCGGGGCACTCTGTGATTGAATCAGGAAATGACTGTGGCGAAAGACAAATGGTTGTGAGCCAGGAGACAACTGTGAAAGGAGGCAAATGGTGAAGGATGAAACTGTGAAGATAAGAGAGAACATGATGGGTTATAACAATGTACTTGAGCTATGAAAAACCGTATAAAAATAGGCCCGCGAGCTTTGCTCGGGGGCAGTCAGAGAGAGAGGTAATCAGAGGGTGATTGGTAACTGGCTGTCTGACTGTCACAACTTTTGTTTGCAAATAAAAGTGTAACTTCTTGAAAATCTTTTGCTTTTTCTGTCATCAGTGTGTTATGAATGACGGATTTATTATGAGTCCGGAAATCTCTGGCCCCTCGCAGTCCCTTCTGCAGTGACTGGGTCGACACTTTTCAGTGTCCCAAGTCTCGGGTTTAATCTGAGGATGCGAGACTAAGCATGTGAGTTTAAAGAGTTTTTAAAGTCTCCCAGTGACGTTAGGGACCTTGATGTATCGTTGGAACAAAGTATCATTGCAATAATCTTCACACTGCTCTGTGACCAGAGACTGTAGACGATATCCCCGACTCGCGTATTGTACGGAACCAATTGGAACTCAGCTGTGCAATTAATAAACTCTGTTTGGGATCTTATTCTGCACATCTTAAGCGATTTGAACCCTTGGTGAGAAACCAGTCTGCAGTATTACGTTTTCAATCGGACTCTGCACACGACGGACCTCACGATTTAACAGGGTATTCAGCAATTCCGAATAACCAATATTTCCGGTCAGTTTCAGAAGTGAACATCTCGGAGGAAGTACAAGCACAAAACGCCGTGCAGTCAGCAGGCGAACCTGGGCTTTCAGGTGGCTCCTATTTTATTCCTGCATCCCGTTTCCACGTGGAACTTTCATTGATCTCTTGTGCTGCTATAACGATGCTCGAGGAAATATCTAGCTTGAGGAAATTTCCAGCCTTCAGGGCTTCCTGTCGGATTGAATAACTTCAGGAACATCACTCACATGTTCTGTGATATTGATATTGACTTAGTTTCTCTTTTCGTCCATTTCGTACTGTTCCACTGTTTCACAAATGTTTCGCTTGTCATAGAGTCATTGAACTATCGACTGATACAATGGAGTATCAGGAAATGCGGACCAGCAACTAACCATTTATATTATTGTCCCCGACCAACACTTCTTCCACGGGCTTCTATTCCTTGGGGATTCATCTGCTCGTTTGGATACTTGTTAAATGTTGTGAGAGTCTCTGCCTTCACTGTACACTCGGCTAGTGCCTTCCAGATTCCAAACACACCCAGCATCAAAATCCTCAGATCTCCCTGTAAAAAGTGAATCGTGCTCTGAAGCTATGTCTTCTCAGCATATCCGGGCTCACATAATTTTCTCTGCATCTACCAGGTTCCACGTAGCCTTTCCGCATCAATGTGTGAGTCCTAAATAACGCTTTTAGTACGGAACAATACGTTCCGGGGATGTACAAAATGTAAGAATGTTGCGTGGTCTGCAGGATCCCAAAAGGATGATTGCAGAGTACGGTTCTGATCGCTAAAGGTAACAGGAAGAGTCAAATCAGAGTGTTTAAATCAGTGAGGATATTTCCATCACCAACTGAGACGAACAGAGATGTTACTCTGGACCTATGAACAATACCAGCAAGACCACAACAGGGGTACTCTGTACATCTCAAGTCACCATATTGCTAAAATAATGAGGTTTCTCATGGAGGGCGTACAAAGAAAATTACTGAGAATGTTGAAATAATTTAGTTGGGAAACAAGAAGAAAAGTAACAGATACGCAACAGTAAATTTGTTCGTCCTGGGGAGTTTAAGATAAAGAGCGATTTAAATCGAGTGAAACCTGAAGAAAAAGGTTCCTTCAACGAAGGAACAAAAAATAAAACGTGGGAAGTGATTTCATGTCATTGGTAGAAGAAGTAGACGGAATAGGATGGTTCCATTTATAACCAGATGACCGCAGGGGTCCGCACTCGCTGCCTGAATTAGTGTTGGAGGTGATGCCCTGGCAACCTCAGGTAGTATTTGGAATTATTACTCCAAGAACTCTGACTTGCGGCGCTGCGGACAGTGCGATCGAAATTGCAGTCAGGGCTGGTGCTCATTTACTTACTGGAAGGGCGGCGATGGGCAGAATGGTCTGGAACTGCCTTATGTAATGTATCTTATTCCACAATTCATTGAGGAAAGAGCGGATGGAAACCTACTGGAAACAGACTTTGCGTCAGGAAACCTGCTATCCATCAATATTTGTGTTGCTACCGAACCAGCGTTGGATCTCATCTACCGTTCACATTAAAAAGCAGAGTATGGCGTCGTTAAGGCATTTGTATGAATTTTATTAATGGAGTTTACACAACTCTATTGACGCTTGAATTAATTTAACCATTCTCTGCAGTGGGTATTTCACCACGTTCTTCAGCTCCTCGAGGAATTTGCTCTGGGTCACCGCGTAAATACGCTTGTTGGTGCAGTAACTGAGAGCTTGCAACATGTGTCCCGTCTCATCCGAGATTAAGCGAGGGTCACGGAAAGAAGAATAATAGGTGATGTTATTAATTCGAGCATACATGTTGTACTAAAACCGAGTCACCCACAATCCTATGAAACGTCCGCTTCTACAGAAGAGTAAAACGATAGATTTCGTTTGTTTTGCCATATCCTGGTCCTTTTGCATTCTTTCCATTGCTGTGGATTCGGAGCCCCCTGCAGACTCGAATGGCAATACAAAATCCTTCTGACCGTTAGAATATTGAGCGGCCAAATCAAAACGAATGGGACACAAGGGGTTAAAATGAAATGAATCATTTGAAAGCTGCCCATGCGGGAGAAGTGAAGAGGCTTTCTTGAAGAGTACAACCCCAGGGATTATTGTCAAAGATGTACCTATATTCAGCATGACGTACAACCGGATATTCTCCAAACAGCTCACCACACTCACTATCCATATAACCACGGTTGCCCTTCTCTCGGTGCAATATTTTGTTTTCAGCTTCTCACAACAAATGGCCACCAATAGATCAAAGGTGAAAGCGACTATCAGCAAGGGAGAGACGGCGGTGCTGGCAATGTCCAAGACTTCAGTGAAACGACAGACTGGAGTAAACCGCAGGAATAAATCGGGGAAATAAATAGAAGCAATCCAAGTCAATAAAGGAATTGATATAACGACCAGGAGATCGGATGCGGCAATTCCCACCAGGTAGCGACATTTAGAGACACCGCACTTTCCTCGGGACAAGATCACAATTGCTACCAAGTTCACTGCAAACGAGAGAAAAGGAATACGATAAATTACTGACCGCATCCAGGGCTACTCTGCATTTTTAGAGGCTCGGTGGAATTTCCAGCTCTCTTCCTGCTTGGACTGGAACAAATACATTGGGCCGGGACGTTTTGGGGCGGAGAAATGTGTTCAAAATAATTACCAACATTGCTTGAAATTTACGTCAATTCTGGAAACGAAGAGAAAGGTAACCGGAGGCGGTGTAGAAGGTAAAGGTCGGATGGAGAAAATGAGAAGGAAACAAAGGAGTGAGGTGGAGTCAGGAGTGGTTTTGGAACCAGAGACAGTGAAGGAAATTTGAGGAAGCAAACTATTTAACGTGGTTAGAGGAGAGGCAACGATGCCCACGGAGGCAGTGCGGTGGAGAATATGGGGAACTCTCATGTATTACTCGGATTCGGAACGAGAGGGCTGCGAGTGGAACTGCCGAGGATCCCGGAGAGAAGGGAAGTTTTTATTACTACTCTGGAAAAGAGGCAAGACTAGGCAGGCGCGTGACGTCAGCCGGTAGAGCGCGATAGGTGTAAAATGTAACGAAACCTTCAGCGGTTTTGATTCGCAGCGAGTTGGCTGCGAGTCGAAGGGCCGAAGAAAAGTTCAGGAGAGAAGCTTTTTTTTATATACTTCTCGGGAAAAGAGAGGCAAGACTGCGCAGGCGTATGACGTCACCCTCTAGCGCACGAAAGATTCAACAGGCAACGAAATTCTCAGGGGTTGTGATTCGGAGCGGGAGCGTTGCGAGTGGAACGACCGTGGCTTTCCGGAGAGAAGCTACGTTTTTTTTCTAATTTACTTCCTGGGAAAAGAGGCAATAGGGGACAGGTGCGTGACGTCTGCCAGTAGAGCGCGAAAGGTTTAAAAAGACCACCAAATCGAGAGGTCAACATTCGGAGCTGGCAGTGGTGTAAGAGGTAACAGAGTGATTTGGCTTTGGTTCAACGGGCTTCGGTGGTAACGAGGCGAGTTAAGTTTACCTGTGCTAATGGCGGAAAGAACAGGAAGGGGTCATAACTTTACTGACTTCAGGAAAGGGGGCGGTATACATGCACCTGTCTACATCAATGGTGCTGACGTCGAGAGGGTTGAAAGCTTCAAGTTCCTGGGAATGAACATCACCAACAGTCTGTCCTGGTCAAATCACGTAGATGCCACGGCCAATAAAGCTTACCAGCTCCTCTACTTCCTCAGGAGGCTAAAGAAATTTGGTTTGTCCCCTTTGACTCTCACGATCATTTACCGATGCACCATAGAAAGCATCCTATCTGGCTGTATCACGGCTTGGTACTGCAACTACTCTTCCCAGGACCGCAAGAAACTGCAGAGAGTTGTGGACACAGCTCAGCGCATCACGGACGCCAGCCTCCCCTCCTTGGACTCTTTGTCTTTACCACGTTGTCTTGACGAAGCAGCCAGCATAATCGAAGACCCCCCCCCCCCACCCAGGTCATTCTCTCTTCTTCCCCCTTCCATCGGGTATAAGATACAGGACCCTGAGCGCACGTACCACCAGACTTAAGGACAGCTTCTACCCCACTATGATAAGACTATTGAACGGTTCCCCTATGCAATGAGATGGACTATGACTTCACGATCTACCTTGCTGTGACCTTGCACTTTATTGAACTGCACTTTCTTGTAGCCGTGATACTTTATTCTGCACTGTTACTGTTTTTACCTGTACTACATCAATGCGCTCTGTACTAACTCAATGCCACTGAACTGTGTAATGAATTTATCTGTACGATCGGTATGAAAGACAATTTTTTCTCTGTACCTATGTAAAAGTGACAATAATAAAACAATACCAATACCAAGTGCTATGAGTGTCACGCCGGTTTTCTGTGCTTGGTGTCAGATGCGGTAATCTCCCAGCCTACCGGACGGCTGCATCTGCACCGTTGTGTCGAGTTGTAGCTCCGAAGGGACCGCTTTCTGGAACTGGAGAGGCAGCTCGATGACTATCGTCTGGTCAGGGAGAGTGAGGAGATGATAGGAAGGAGTTATAGGCAGGTGGTCACACCATGGCCACGGGAGACAGACAAGCGGGTCAAAGTCAGGAGGGGGAATGGGAAGAATAAAGTACTAGCGAATACCACTGTGGCTGCACCCCATTACAAAGTACTGCTCTTTGAGTACTGTTGGGGGGGGGGCTACCTACCTGGGGAAGCAACATTTACGTGCCTCGAGCATAGAGTCCGGCCATGTGGCTTATAAGGGCAGGGAAAGGGAGAGGAAGACAATAGTGATAGAGGACTCTATAGTTAGGGGATCAGACAGGCGATTCTCTGGACGCAGGGAAGCAACTGAGATGGTACTTTGCCTCTCAGGTGCCAGGGTCTGGGATCTTTCAGATCACGTCCAACATATCCTTCAGTGGGAGGAAGAACAGCCAGGTGTCGTGGTACCAATGGCATAGGTAGGAAAAGGAATGAGGTCCTTAAAAAGGACTCCAGGGTTAGGAAGGAAGTTGAGGAGCAGGACCACAAAGGTAGTAATTTCAGAATTCTTGCATTTCCCACGTGACCGTGAGTAAAGGAATAGGATGAGGTGGAGGAGAAATGCGTTGCTGAAATATTGGAGCAGGGGGAAGGGATTCAAATTTCTGGATCGTTGGGGCAGATATGTCCTCTAGAAAAAGGACGGTTTGCACTTGAATCCCCGGGGGACCAATATCCTGGCGGGGACGTTTGCTAAGGCTATTGGGGAGAGTTTAAACTGGAATTGTTGGGGATGGAACCGAACTGAAGAGACTGGGGAAGAGGAGCTTGGCTCTCACATAGAGAAAGATTTTAGATAGGGGGATTGGCAGGTAATAGAGAAGGGACGCCCTCAGATCAACGGTTTGACATGTGTCTATTTTAAAGCAAGGAGTATTGTGAACAAGGCGGATGAGCTTAGGTCTTGGATCAGTTCTTGAAGCTATGATGTGGTGGCCATAACAGAGACTTGAATGACTAGGGGACAGGAATGGTTACTTCAAGTGCCGGGTTTTAGATGTTTCAGAAAGGACAGGGAGGAAGGCAAAATAAGTGGGGGCGTGGCACTATTGATCAGGATAATGTCACGGCTGCAGAAAAGATGGACGTCATGGAATGATTATTTACAAAGCCTCTGTGGGTGGAGGTCAGGAACAGAAAGGGGTCATAACTTTACTTGGTGTTTTTTTATAGGCCGCCCAATATTAACAGGCATATCGAGGAGAAGATTGGGACACAGATCCTGGTAAGGAGTGAAAATAACAGAGTTGTCGTGATGGGATATTTTAATATCCGAAATATCTATTGGTATCTCCCCAGAGCAAGGGGTTTAGATGGGGTGGAGTTCGTTAGGTGTGTCCAGTAAGGTTTCTTGACACTATGTACATAAGCCTACAAGAGTAGAGAAATACTTGATTTGGTATTGGGAAATGAACCCGGTCAGGTGTCAGATCTCTCAGTGGGAGACCATTTTGGTGATAGTGGTCATAAATAGTTTCTTTTACAATATTTTTTATTGATTCCACATAGAAAATACATGAAACAGAAAAGTTAAAATGCTACAAAATCAATTGTGTTAAAATATACTTGAAATCACAATACCCCACATTGATAAACACAATGATAGTTAATTAATAACAATTACATTGGAACAATTTTATTATAAAAATATCTAAACCCACGAACAAGAACGAAATTGTTTGGTAAAACCAGGACAAAGAAAAACCCTTAACACATCATAATATTAGTCAATATCTGTACTTTAACCCCCAAATCAAAGGTTTTGAAAATAGTTCAAAGAAGTCCCCACATTGTTTGAAAGTCTAAGTTAGATTCAGAAATTGAACAACGGATCTTCTCTAAATTTAGTTATGACATAACATCCCGTAAGCAATCAACATGAGTAGGCGGAGTAACTTCCTTCCATTGAAGCAACACAGCCCTCCTGGCTATAAGAGAAATAAAGGCCAATACGTGCAAATCAGAAGTCTCCGAAGTTATATCTTTTCTCTCCAACAATCCCAAATAATGCACTCAATGGATTAGGCTTAAAAACTATTTTGAAAGCATTGAAAAAGTTTGGAATACCTCTTTCCAGTATTTTTAAGACTCGGACATGTCCAATACATGTGGATTAAAGAAACCTTTCTATTATTGCATTTATAACAATAAGGAGATTTATCCGAATAAAAAACGAGATAGCTTGTCTTTGGACAAGTGAGCTCTATGGAGCACTTTAAATTGAAGGAGGGAATGACGCGCACATAATGATGAAGTATTGACCAATTTAAAAATTTCATTCCAAGTTTTCTCAGAAATTGGAATCTGCAAATCTTGTTCACAAGCGTTTTTCATTTTGTCTAAGGGAACCTTACTGGTTCCTAATAACCTACCATAAGTATTAGATATTGAGCCATCATGAAAATGCCCCTCTCTATATCTTTGATTGGTCGAATTAATTCTATTAAATTAATATTTTACCTAAATTTATATACTTATTTCAGGCCTTAGCTGTGTTTATTCCAAAGTCCTTTTTTTGATTTTGATTCAATTATATCATCTTACAGACGGGATAGAAATCCTATATTAAATAAAGTTCACTTTCAGAAGTTAAAAGGAATGAAGGTTTTGCCTTACCCAACTTTAGGTTTTATTACTCGGCAGTCAATATACGAAATCTTACGTTTAGGTTACACTTCATCAATCATGAGGCTTGTCCAGTATGGATTTCTTTGGAAGCTAATTTTGTTTAAAAAATCTATGGTTCTTCACTTCATTTATCATTAAATAAATTAACTGCTCATCTCTTAGTTAAACATGCTTTGAGGATGTGGCTACAATTTAGAAAATATTATGGTTTATTGAGATTTTCTTTGTCTAGTCCCATTTTTGCTAATTGTTTTTTTAAACCTTATATGGCTGATGTAGCTTTTAAAGAGTGGGATAGATTGGGTACTACTTGTTTTCAGGATCTGTTTGTTGCAGGAAATCTCTCTTCGTTTGTACAATTGTCAACTAAATATAGTTTACCAAAAACCCACCTTTTCCGATATTTACTAACGAGAGACTTTCTCCGCTCTCAATTACATACATTCCTTATGAATCCTGAAAAGAACATATTTGTGATCATTGGAGAGAGATAGGAACAGACAGATTAGAAAAGCCTTTAATTGGAGTAAGGGAAATTATGAGGCTCTCAGGCAAGAAATTGGAAGCTTAATTTGGGAACAGATATTCTCAGGGAATGGTACGGAAGAAATGTGGCAAACGTTCAGGGGATATTTGTGTGGAGTTCTGCAGAGGTATGTTCCAATGAGACAGGGAGGTTACGATAGGGTTCAGGAACCGTGGTGTACAAATGCTGTGTAATAAATCTAGTTAAAAAGAAAACAAAAGCTTACAGAAGGTTCAGAAAGCCAGGCAATGTAGAGATCCGGAAGAAAAATGGGTATGGGTAATTTCTAAGGTAGGGGCATGTTCGGCACAGCTTTGTGGGCCGAGGGGCCTGAACTGTGCTGTAGGTTTTCTATGTTTCTTTTACTCGTACTAACACAATCAATTAACTCACACAATATCTATTGAACTTTTATTTTCTCGGAACAAACATAATCCACACAAAATGTATTCAAGGAAATAATACAATTTCCTGGAATAACTAATTCTAAATTCGGGGTCTGTTCAGTCCCGTTAGGCAGAGAAACTGCGTTTTCCTTCCGTTTTGTTTCTCTCCCGCTATTTCATTCCACAGCTCCCAGTGGTCCCCAATACATCGTTCGGTCTCAGTCAGCCTTAACAGTCTGTGACTGGAGGTCACAGAAGCATGCACATGTATGGCAACGAGGGATGCTCTTTGTTAATTCACATCCCGGCTGTTCGGACAGAGCGCAAGATATTATTATCCCGATATTGCAGTACTTGACGCATGACAATGGGGACTCAATAGGTTCTTCCTCCTTCCTCTTCCTCAGCCCAAAACAGTCTGCCCTCGTCCTCCTAAAGAGGAAATTCCATTACCCTATCCTTCCCGAGGAATACCATTCTATGGAATGCCATTACCCTATCAATCTTCAAATACCATTACCCTTTTCTTGTTACTCTGATTCTACAGCGCCGAGTCGTCTTGGTAAATCTCATCTGCGTCCTCTCCAGACAAATCGTATAATTTAATTTGTACAAGTACGAAGAGGAAGTTCCTCAATCGAACGGTTTATCTGTATCTCGTTCCTGAAATCTGCATTGCACATTTCATCTGTAGTGCAACAATGACGGTATCAAATTCAGCCAGACCAGATAATTCAAATTCCTTCTGCGATAATTACAAAATACACCAGAGGGCAGCATTGTTCAAATAACAACACTCAAACATCTATACGGCTGTAAGAAACCTGCAGATTCCTGGCTGTCACAGGTACTGTGCAAACTACATCAACATGTAAACACTTTATTCCGACTTCATCCTGGATTGGAACGAAACAGATATATATGACGTCAAGAACAAACTCCGTTTATCTGTCAAACTTTACGATTAATTCACAATGCAGTAATATTTCACAACGGCAGCGAGTGCTAAACAAGGGTTAAGAAATTTCAGGTTATGGTAAAACATATTGCCGTAATAAGATGATATTATAGAGAATACCTTCCCCACCAACTACCTGATCATTTTGAGGTTCACGGAGTTTGGGTTTACAGAGCTCAATACCGTGGATCCAGAAAGTCCAAACTGACCAACAGGATGTGGAAAGGCAGGGGAGCGGCAGATGACTAAACGTCTGTTCAAAGACGATGAGAGAGAGAGAGAGAGAGACAATGACTGATAGTAAAACCGACGCCGTCCTCACTTGCGGTGAATGATTAATGCAGGGGGCTGGATGGCATCGTTGTTCCTTCATCAAACACCCACTTTCTTCCTCTTGTTTGTCAGCCAGGCACCAAACAAAGAACAGCTGATTGCGAAGATGCAGGGCAGTCCGACATAACATGATATCGAGACATTTCCATTTACAAAGAATCCATCGCAGCGGGGAGAGGGTTTCAAAGGAAAGCCGAAGCTCAGCTCCATTGTGAGATCTCTGGAGCAGTGTCAGGAGGAGATATAATGAAATTATATTTCACAAGAGTCATAAATATTAAGCGCATTGTAATCCCTGTTAACGGAATCCACAGGAATAGACGAAGAATTTCACTGACACCTCCACAAACTGCCTGATATTCACTAACTAAATGCGCTTTTATTCAGTGTCACAAAGCAGATACATTCCACATGTCGCAATTCATCACAACGGCTCATGTATAACCGGCTGCCTTTGGTGTCATTCTTGCCCCAGCCTACACACCCGCTACCAGTAGGTTTACAGATGGTAGCCCAGCATCAATATGCGGGCTGCATAAACAGAATCGTTCAAATTCAGTGCAGCTGTTGAAAGAATAAAAGCGCTGAGAACGCGGTCATCCCATTACCGAAATCCTTGCACCGGACAAGTGACTGTAGAAAGAAGCAACGAGGGAACCAGTTCACATCATTGAAACTAGACATCAAATTCCACCAACGGCAGCTCAGACGGCAGCTTACCGGGAATTCCAACAGCATAAACAACAGGATAGTAAACGTCTTCTGTTCGGTAGATTTCTGGATGTACCATTTCAGTGAGGACCTGTGACTTATGTTGCTCTAGAATCCACAGCTTCGGCAGACACTCTGAGCTGATGTACTCCAACAAGCTCCGATTTATACAGAGGTTCAGTCCCCAATGACACCGTTATACCCCTGACCATTGCTGTTCGTTACAGTCACTTGGAAAAAAAATACATCAACACCATTGTCCCCAGTATAAATCTTGTGGGCGATTTAATACAAGCACATCAAGGGGCTCGACATTACCTTAATAAGACCGCCTTCAAGAATAAGACTAAAAACTGTTGTCATGAGAGACTAGTCTAACAATCTTCATTCACTTCGAGCAACAACAGATTCATCTGTATGTGGGGCCGATTTCTCCCCAGTGCGCAGGGAATTTAGCGACACTTACTGAGTCCTCCCATCTCCTCCGCAATTTTTCCAGTTAGCATAGTGCACCTACTTCCTTCAGACTTTCAGCTCCCTCCTGGCCGCGGACCCACCCTCCACCTTTAGTAAATGGTAACAGATCCAAATGGCCACTCTCCCAGCCCAGCAGACGCAAGTCCCGTTCGCCATAACCCTCTTCTTCACGGTCTCTTGTGTGTAGATGTTATCTCTGCACTGTTATTCACTGGCATTGTGATATTAGCTGCTGATTAAAGACTATTTTTGCAAACAAGAAAGGTTTTCTAAGAAGAGAAGATGATGCTCATGACTGTTAACGTGCTGTTTTTGAGTTTTGGAGTACCTCTGAAAAAGTGTTTTTTGATATAATCGCCGTGATTGTCGTAAAATGTAAAATTGAGCTCAATTTCAATCAGGGATTGGGCAAGATGGCAGTTCAACATTTTACTTACATCTTCTTCCCTAACGCTTTCACCACCAACCAACTCTACACATCAAACGCCAATTAATTTGCTGTAGGATAGTCAAATTAAAGCCGGTGCTGTCAGCCAGTCCCATTTCGCCCGTTGAACATTTTGCAACACAGACGAAATATTTCTGCAAGCCATATTTATACCCCTGCTTATTAGCAGTTGATTTGAATTTTGGTTGCGAGACACACGAGTGTTCCATAATTTCTAATGCATCCCTGGCGAAATCTTTTTACTTCAAAAGGGAGAATATAAATACACCCTCTGAATCCCTGTATATTTATGTAGATTGATCCCCCATGGTCAAGGATGGAATGAGAAAGACTGGCTATGACAATTGCTGAGTTAAATCTCAGATTACCAAGCATCATAGAACATAGAACACAGAACACTTGCAGCGTAGAACATGCCTTCGGCCCAAAATGTTGTGCCGACATTTTATCCTGCTCTAAGATCTATCGTTTACCTATCATTCCTGTGTCTATCTAAACGTCTCTTAAATGTCCCTAATGTATCTGTCCCCACAACCTCTGCCAGCAGGGCGTTCCACACACCCACCACACTCTGTGTAAAACCACTTATCCCTGACATCCCCCTTATACCTTCATCCCATCGCCTTAAAATTATGTCCCCCGTGTTAGTCATTGTCGCCCTGGGAAAAAGTCTCCGAATGTTCCCCGATCTGTGCTTCCCATCATCTTCTGCACCTCTAGCAAGTCACCTCTCCCTCCTTATCTCCAAAGAGCAAAGCCGTAGCTCTCTCAACCTATCCTCATAAGACCTGCGCTCCAATCAAGGCAACATCCTGGTAAATCTCCTCTGCACCCTTACTAAAGCTTCCACATCCTTCCTATAATGAGGCGACTAGAACTGAACACAATACTCCAAGTGTGGTCTGACCAGAGTTCTATAGATCTGCAACATCACCTCGCGGCTCTTGAACTCAATACCCCAACTAATCAAGGTCAACACTCCATAGGCCTTCAAAACAACCCTATTGACCTGCATGACAACCTTGAGGTATCTATGGACTTGGATCGCAGGATCCTTCTGTTACACCACACTGCTAACAGTACTGCCATTAACCTTGTATTCTGCCTTGGAATTCGTTCTCCCGAAGTGTATCACTTCACACTTATCCGGGTTGAACTCCACCTGCCACTTCTCAGCCCACCTCTGCATTCAATCAATATCCTGTTGTAATCTACAACAACCTTCGACACTATCCACAACACTACCAACTTTTTTGTCATCAGCAAACTTACTAACCCACCCTTCCACATCCTCATCCAAGTCATTTATAAAAATCACGAAGAGCAGGGGTCCCAGAACAGATTCCTGTGGAACACCACTGGTCACCGACTTCCAGGCAGAATACGCCAATCTACCACCACACTTTGTTTTCTATGGGCGAATTCTGAATCCACACAGCCGTTGCCTTGATCCCATGCCTCCTGACTTTCTGAATAAGCCTTCCATGAAGAACCTTATCAAACGCCTTACGAAAATCCATGTACACTATATCCACTGCTCCACCTTCATCAATGTGCTTTGTCACATCCTCAAAGAATTCTATCAGGCTCGTGAAGCACGATCCGCCCCTCACAAAACCATGCTGACTGTCCCTATTCAGCTTTTGTTTCTCTAAATGCCCACAAATCCTGTCTCTAAGAATCATCTCCACTAATTTGCCCACCACTCAAGTAAGCCTCACTGGACTGTAATTCCCATGGGTATCGCTATTTCCTTTCTGAAACAAAGGAACAACATTTGCCACCTTCCAATAAGCCGGCACAACAACTGTGGTCAGTGATAACGCAAAGATCATCGCCAAAAGCGCATCAATCTATTACCTAGCGTCCCGAAATAACCTTGGATATATCCCGTGTGGCCCCGGTGACTTGTCTATCCTAATGTTTTTAAATATTTCCAGCACATCATCTTTCCTATGGGTGAAAATCTGCCGAGCTCTCCGCACAGATGTTGTCCCAACTCCTGCTGATATTTACACTCTGACAACATGTGCGCGTATCATAATCTCCCTGATTGCCTTCGGTTAGGGGAGACAAGGGGTTTTGTCTCCGCTGATTGCAAGCCCCTTCCCTCGGCCCTCTGATTGGTAGAGTTTCCAAAATTCTCAGAGACGACAACAGGAAGTTGTTAATGTCAGAGCACACCGTCGGACATCCCAGTCAGGGAATGTTCGGGATGATGAATTGACAACGTTGAGGGCAAAAAAAAATGTGAGCCCTCGTCTCAACAGTTAAACGAATTAGTGCAAGGTTAATCACATTAACATTGCTGACTTTGCTTCGATCGGAAGACAAGGTAGTCATTTAAACTTTTTTTCAACAAAGTACTACCCCTAACACTTATCGCTAGTGGGCCAATAACTTGCGTATTCAGGATGGTTTCGTTTAAAAAAAAGAGTTGGTACCTTATGCCAGCCCAAGATTTTAATCAGATGATCTACCAATGTCACGATGTTCTTGGATGTCAGCGAATGCAAGCCAGATACGAAACGGTTAACAGTTTGTGCCGGTGGCCTGATATGAAAAAAAATACCCCACACGATAATGTATGGAATTGCATCGCCTGTGCTCAAATAACCTTGAGCTGTGCACGGATGAAGGGGACTAGCGATTCTACAGATAATTAAATCTGGCGCAAGACACAGAAAAGGCTGCAGGAACCCAGTAGGTAAAGGAGCATCTATGAAGGGAAATAGATGAAGGGTCTCACTGCGAAAGGTCGACTGTGTATTTCCCTCCACAGATATTGCCTGCCCTGCCGAGCTCCTCCAGTGTTTTGGGTGTATAACTAATGAGGGGGAGCTGCAGCACACACAACTTGTTAGAGGTCCATAGAGCGCACCGTAATATTTACATTGCACCCCCGCCTCCGCAATGTAAAGGGAGATACACATGTCCTGTAATTATTCCCGATGCCTTCACTGAATGGCTGGAGGCTATTCGCACAATTATTAACATATCAATAGTTTCAGCACTAATTTTGTTTAGTCGGATTTTCGGTTGTTGGAGATTACCCCGCCGTATCGATTCTGACCAGGACATTCGTCGTGCAGGGAAAGTCATGCATCAAACTGGTTTGGCAACATTGGGAAATGTTACGTTGTTGAACATGCCCAGTCCAGTGATATGGATGAACATATGAACCATACATTAACAATGGTCTGCAACGTAAAATGCACAATGCAATCATGGCCTGCTTATCAGCAGTCAACATGGCTTTCTGCAGGTCAGGTTCTGCCTTAAAAACTTAACTGAGAATTTCCGAGGAGGTGATAAAGGTGATCGATGAGGGTCTGGCAGTGGATGTTGTCTACCTGGATCATTTTACAAGATCACTCATGGTAGGCTGATCCAGTAAATTAACATGCGTGGAATCCACGGTGACATGGTAGTTTGGATTGAGAATCAGCTTGTCCAGAGAAGACAGAGGGTAGTGGTGGATGGATGTTATTCTGGTTGGAGATCCGTGACCAGTGAGTTCCGCAGAGATCGGTGTTGGGATGGATATATCATGTACCCACTCATCTACATTTTGATTTTATCAAAGCCCTTCCTTCCATGTATATATACTGTATGACTTTAATTAAAACACAGATGCAAGGCTTAGTAAGTTTGAAAATTACACAAGTAATGGTAGAGCTGTGGAAAATGTCGAGGGAAATTAAAGAATACAGCAGACTATAGATCACTTTCGGATATGGCGGAGAAGCGGGAGACGGATTTTAATCCGACCAATTAAATTTGAAAGCGTGAGCTGTCAAAATTTGAGAAGTCAAATGTAAAGGGAAATCATACCGTGAATAGCAGGACCCTTTGCAGCATTGATACACATAGGAATGCTGGGGTGCAAGTCCATTGCTAACTGAAAGTGGCAACTGAAGTAGATAGTGTGGTAATGGAGGGATGTTGCTTGCCTTCATTCGTCAGGGCATTGAATGTGAGAGTAAGGAAGTCATGTTGCAGCTATATAAACATTTGGTTTGGCCGTACATGGAGTATTATGTGCAGTTCTGGTCCGTTATAAGAAGGATGTGGAAGTTTTAGAGGAGGTGCAGAAGAAGTTTACGAAGTGTTACAGACTCAATGTAAGTCCCTTTAAGCTAGAGAGTGTGTGTGTGTGGGGCGTGCTTACGTCGATAGAAGATAAAGGATGTAATGACGTTGTTGAAGAAGTTAGAAGAAGGAGAGAGAGAGAGAGAGAGAGAAGGGAGAGAGACACCAGCCTGTTTGTTTTCTCTATCGATGGATGAGAAACAGTAACTGTGTTTGCCACTGAAATCCATGTATGGAAGTTGGAAGTAATCCGGTGGAGTTCACTTTGTTGCTGACCTGCAAAAGGAAACAGGTATTTGTGTGTGGACGACCACGATTCGGATGCTTTTCGGGGTGAGGAAGTCACTACCGAGTAAACATCGAAGTGTCGTTTGGGTTCCATCGTGGAACATTTGGATTTTATATGTACTCTCTCTATGTTTCTCTACGTCTACGTCTTATCTTCAGACAACGGTGGTTGTTGAAGAAGCCCTTGCTCATGTTTCACCTTATGGCTTGCGGAATTGAACTTTAAGAACCATTCCGGAACTGGGAGTTTTGGACTTTGTCACACACACACACGAAGAGGTTAGTTTTGGGGTTAACGTTCGAGGTTTAACATTTTTGAATTCTAACATACTAACATTTTTACTTTTATTTTACGTATTATCATAAGTAGTGATTAATAAAATAGTTTTTAACACTGAATCATGCTCAGTGTGTTTCTTTTGTTGCTGGTTCGTGACAGAAGATGTTGCCTGGATTAAAGTGTATGCGCCGGGAGTGTTTGAAGAAAGTTGGGTGTTTTCGCTGTAGCGTCGGAGGCTTGAGGTGAGACTTGATAGAGGTTTATAACTTTACGAGAGACATATATAGGGTAGAGATTAAAATATTTTCCCAACGTAGAAACGTCAAGCACTCAAAAAGTACATTTATGGTTGGAAGAAGAAAGCTGAAAGGAGCTGGGACATGTCTCACTGGAGGTGCGACCTGTACAAATGGGACGGTTGCACCTGAACTGGAGGGGAATTAATATCCTTTAGATGAGGTTCACTAGTGCTGTTTCATAGAGTGAAGGTCGGGTTTAAACTAGAGTGGCGATGGGTGGGAAGCAGACCAACATGGCAGCAAGTGGGGGAGGGTGAAGGGAAGATAGATGTTATGTCAAGTAAGTATGAAAGGGAGGACATGCTGGGGGAGGTGAATGAACACAGTGAGACTAATGGGTAGAAGCGAGTTTATTTCAATGAAAGGAGCATCGTCGGATTGGTCAATGGCATTTTGGCGTTGTGGCCATGCCGTATATTTGATTGCGAGAGGGACAAGACTGGCAGCTCATCGTTCCGGGGTTTCGATATTTTGGCGGAGTTAGAGGGCTAGGAAAAGAGGAGTTGCATCACTAATCAGGAAGAATGTCATAGATGCATTCAGAAAGGGCATACTGGACGGCTCATCCACCAAGGCAATATAGGTAGTGCTCAAAATGTGGAAAGCTGCAATTACTCTTATCGGGTTACATTCTTGGCCTCCTGATTGCCAGTGGGAGATAGAGGAGGAGATGTGAAAAGCGGTGGAATCAAAACTCTTGTCGTTGTGGATGACTTTATCTTCCCCAGTATTAACTAGGATGTACCAGATGCTTAGATGGGCAGGATTTCCTCACTGCATATAAGTGAGTCCAGCAAGACGAGGGACCATACTGGACCTTGTTTTGGAAAATCACCCTGGTCAGGTGATTGGTCTATTTGTTTGGGGAGCATCTCCTTCAGTTTGAAGATAGTGGTGAATAAGCAATCTCAACTGTCACTAACCTGGATATATACCAGCAGGCCCTGCGGACTTACCACATTAATGCTCCTCAAGAGACCTGATATTACCTCCTCCATTCTCTGGAAATGCCCTTGCAGATCAGCATGCTCCACACCGCTCTCCATCCTCCACATCGTTCTCCTTGCAAAGTACTCTAAAGAACTTCTCCACCTCCTCCGCTTTCAAGCACATGTTCCCTCATTTATCCTTGAGTGATATTACCTCCTCCCTAGTTTCCTCTTGCTCTCGGTGTAAGTATAGAATGCCTTTGGATTCTCTTTAGTCCTACTTGCCAAGGACCTTTCATGGCCCGTTCAGGCTTTCATAATTCTCTTCTTGAGCTATCTTCTGCCTTCGTTATAATCTTGAAGTATTCTGTTTGATCGTATCTTTCTAATATTTACATACTTTTTCTTTTACGTCTTGACTATATTTAACACCTCTTTCGACATCCAAAGTTCTCTTACCCTGCCATTCGTGTCCTTCCTTATTACTGGACCATAACAGTCCTGTACCCTGAGCAGTTGGTCTTCATTCACCCTCCACATGTCAAATGTGGACGCCCCAAAAACAGCTGTTCCCCTTTAATTCTCCCAGTTCTTGCCTAATGCTCCCGTAATTTAATCTAACCCGATTTAATGATCTCCAACAAGGCTCATACTTATCCTTATCTATAGTTATTCTGAAGTTTAAGGAGCTGTGGTCACTTTTCCCCAACTGTTCTCCTACTGAAAGGTCAGTCACCTTGACAGGTTCGTTACCCAATACCAGACCTAGTACGGTCCCTCCTCCAGATGGACTGTCGATATATATTATTTAAGAACCGATCCTGCATGCAGCTAACACGTTCTGCCCCGTCGAAACCTCTTACACCTGGGATGTCCCAGTTTATAGTTGGGAGGTTAAATTCCCCCAAGGCAACAACCCCAGTAGTTTTGTATCTCTCCCTAATCTGCCAGCGTATCTGTTCCTCAATGTCCTGGTGGCTTTTAGGGGGTCTGGAGTATAATCTCATCAGAGCGAGTGCACCTTTTTATTTCTGAGTTCTACCCTGCAGACTAAGTGGACGTGCCCTCCATTAGTTCCCCTCTGAATGCAGCTGCGATATTCTCCCTGATTAGTAGTGCAAATCCGCCAGCCCTTTTTCGTCCCTCTCTATCTTTTTATAAAACATGGAAACCTTGGAACATTAAGCACCCATTCCTGTCTCTCTCTCAACCGAGTCTCTGCTATCCCCACAACATTGTAGGTCCATGCACTGCCCATGTTCCAAGTTCATCACTCTGACCTGTCAGACTCCTGGCATTCAAATACACACACTTCAACCTGTCCGTCCCATCGGCCTATTACTTTCCTACTTTTATTGGCCATGAAATCTACCTTCCTGTCAATACATCGGATTTCTGACGCGATGCTCTGTTTCCCACCCCCGCAAATCTAGTTTAAACCCTCCCGATTAGCACTAGCGAACCTCCTGGCCAGGATATTAGTTCCCCTCCAGTTGGGGTGCAGTCCGTCCTTTTTAGGAAGGTCTCCACTGCCTCAGAAAAGGTTCCAATGATCCAATACTTCAGCCCTTTCTTAACTCACTCTACTCATTGCGCAGGATCTATTCCCATTTTCTACTTTTGTCATTGGTGCAAAGTGCACCACGACCTCTGGCTGCTCACTCTCCCATTGAGAATATTCTGCAGTCGCTCTGAGACATCCTCGATCCAACGTCGAGGAAATGATGTGTCAGAATTATCGATATGATCTGAATTTATGAACTATTTACAAAAGTAATGGAAGGACATTTATTTCCTTTATTTAAGTAAGGAGTACATCAAAACTCTTGTATGAGAACTGGGTTGGCCAAAGTGACTCTTTATGTGACTCTAGGAAAATCCATGAGATCCATCAAACCGCAAACGTATCTTCTTTATTCTAAAACGCAGGGAAACAGAAAACAGAAAAAAAGGAACTATTTATCTTAAAATCTCTCATTGGTGAATTATTGGAAGATTTTTTGATGAACAAAGCGGAAAATGTGGAAAACCCCAAGATAATCATCGCAATCGACATGGTTTTGTGACGTTAAAGACTTGATTGATCAAATTGTCAGAGTTGTTTGTGTTGTGGACCGAGGAGATTCAGGGATGTGCTGTGATTGTAAATCCCAAAGACATTGATATTGTGTCACGCAGAAAGTTTCTGCAGGATTTTAAAGCGATGGGGTAGGATGTAACTTACCCAAGTAAACAGGAAATTGCTCAACCGACCGAAAACAGAAACTGTGTCTGAACGTGTTGTTTGTTCATGGCAAGTATTAACAAGTTATGGGGCACACGGATCAGTGGGGTCACCTTAACACCTTACAATTGATATCACTGACGGTTGAAGGGACCAGATTGTGATTGTTGTATTTAGAACATGTCAAAAATGGTCAGTTGAAACATGAAATACAAAGAGGAGATGAAGAGACTACATGGCAAGCAGAGAAGTTTCGAAAATCGGGCATGCATCTGCACATCCGGCATAATCTTTAAGGATTCAGCTGCTTATTATGTTAGATGCTTTGAGCTTTGATGTACTCATTACTTAAATAAAGAAAATAAATGTCCTTCCATTACTTTTGTAATGTTCGATGTTCTGGAGGAAGGGCTTCATCACGGCCCCATTGCGTGTTTTGAAAACGCACAATTATTAACGAGGTTTAATTTCCTATCAGTTGGCGTCAGATGCAAAAAAACAAACTGCAGTTGTGACGAAGGGTCGCAGAACCGAAACATTGACTGTTCCACTTTCCACAGATGCTGCCTCACCTGCTGAGATTTGACAACATATCCTGCATTTATTTCAGATTCGGCATCTGGCGTTTCTACAACGTTCTTGGTCCCATACAGCACGAAAACAGGCCCTTCGGCCAATCATGTCCAGCTGGCTGCCACGTCAATGTCTGTACGGAACATCTCTGGCGGTTCTCAGATTGATTTGGACTTGTTGTTGTCATGAGACGTACGGGGAGAAAGACAATATTTGTTATTTGACATCTCAACAACCCGTGGTTGTCGCTTCCAGCATTAAACCCAGCTGAAAGACAAGACAGCAGCCAAACAACCCCTCTCACAAAGGCTTTCCCCTCATTTCACCTGCGGTAATAAACTCACTTCATTTTCCGTTTATGTGATGCCACAAATGCATTAATTGATCGGTAATTGAAGGACATGGCGTTTGTTGCAAAAAATAACTAAACAATGGACAAATGTTCAAATGTTTCAAACTCCGTCACACAGAATAGAACCTTCAACGCCCTCTACTGAAATTATTTCTAAACCACATTCAATTGAATTGTTTCTAATGTCCCTCGAAGGGTTAAATATATTGCTTAATGTCACAATGAGGAACAATAGTTCACACTGGGTGTTTGTTCAGTAGCGTGGATAATCTAACTGAGGAGGGCACTAATTGACTTAGCGGGCGTTCCGCCTGGTGTATAAGAGCTCCTTCAAACAGAGCGTATAAGCAGCTGGAACCTTTTATACAACCGATCGCTGCTTCAGGTGGAAAATGGGATATCCAGCAATTTTTCACATCGTCAGAATTTATTATCCTGTACTTGCAGCAGTCGGTATTCCTGGTAAGGTACTGGAACAGATTGGTATTTATGTGGCTCCGTCTACTGTATTACGTTTGCGGTGTTGCAGGTTATACTTATCTCGCTGTCCAGATGCTCAGTTTACTGTATTGTTTCAGGAAGTGGGAATTCATAATAAAACGATGCTGTTATTACGTTCGAAAATGTAATTTTTACTTGCTTATGGCGTATTTCTCTATGGCAATTTAATTGAAGTTTTCAATACATTTACATGTCGTTATGCCTGATCAACCAAAGCACATAATGCAAATTGATCTTTTATTGAGAACGCCACCGAATACCAGAAATATTTATGTGCTTACAAAGCGCAAAGGCGATCAGATTCCGCACCGACGTCACCTCCTTTCATTTGCAAACAGGACTCGCCGCTGCTGAGACGCCTGTGGTTTGCCAGTTGAGACCTGGTCACTGCTGAGTTCACTGTGGCCTTGGGCAGTCCCAGCACAACTGTGCTCACAATAACCTAAAGGTTGACTGAAGGAGCTGGCAGAAAGCAGGGAGACGATTCCTGGCAGCACTCGATTCAGACCAAAACTATCGCCAGCTTTTCCTGTCTCTCACTGTAAATGGAGTTTTTCCTCTGATGTCATCCCAATCTAATGAAATTATAATTTTACCGTCTCCACGCAAGTCCGTGTCATCTGTAAGGGCAAAAAGCAATGACCAAAACTCTGTTTTCTGGCATAAAACACAAAAGGCACCTTGTCCGTCGGACTGAAAACAAATGGTCCTGTGATGTCACTACCCTTTCGATTTCCCGTTAATTGCTTACCAGTGCAGTCATTGGAAAGTACATTTGTTCTGAATGTTTCTTAGATGTTAACTTGACAAGTGCTATTTGGTGTTCCATCAACAAAATTTGACCTGTTTATTTGTGTCCTCATTGATAGTTGACAAGCACAGACCGGGAAATCACAAATGATTTTAATATTTCTTTAAAATCAAATGGTTATGTCTGTCAATTATTTTATGTGTTTTTCCAAACAAAAATATTTTCTTCCTCTAAACAGTGTCTGCAGTTCTTTCCCACCACTAACACTGTCCCTTTCAGCTCGACGCTCAGCTCCTTCCCCCACAGGGAGCGGGAGTATGCTCTGTGTCCCATTTCTTGAATCACCTCCTTCATGTGGAGCCTCATTTGTCGTTTTCCACTTTTACCATCCAATTAAATGTTTACTGAGTATATCAACCTTTATGGTTGTATATTGCTTGTAATGTCCAACAGATTTTCGATGACCGGGTTCATACCTGTAATTGTTTCACTAATCACGGCTTTACCGGCAACTTCTGCTTTTCACATCCTGTGCGATGCCCGCTGACACGATCGATCTCTTCTGCCTTGCGGCTTCCCGCGTCCTGGACACTTAGTTTCTCAAGGCAGAGCCATCAGAGAGTGACGGCTCACTTTAACGGGGATGATGTGACTCCCTGTCCCCGAACATGCCTGAGAGGCTTTTCTCAGATTGTGACGTTATGAGGTTTTCCACGTCGTCTCCAAATGTCTCGGTGAATCAGATGTCATTGCTTCAAGATGTTTTACGGAGGCAATAATTGTATATATTCAATTCTGAATAGACCCAACTGAGGCCAGTAAATTTAAAGCAATATAAAAGCGTAAAGTAATGTGAAATTTAAAATAATCGTTGCACTTTATGTGCCGTTCCTCGGAAGTGGCCAACCTATTAAAGTCATAGGGACTGCGCTGGATACCCTCCCCTTTGTTTCCGGACATCCATTCACCGCATGGTAGAACCACCCGAAGGCGCTCTGTCCTTATTTAAAGTAAGGTTGACTTCAGAGCGTGAAACTAGCGAGAACTCAACTTACGTCGCTTGCCGAATGTCAGTCTGATAGGCCACCCGCATCCCATCGGCCTGGTCACCTGGCGGCAGCTCCATTCCGTGACCTGATCCGAATATGAATATCACTGTACCAATCCATTCACACTGACAAACCTGGGTCAGTTGGGAAGTAACAACATATTTTTCTGATCTGTTCTAGTTAATTTAACGGCGATTGTGATTCTGTCCCGCGGAAAATGTGGTCTTTCCAAATGCATCACACGCTACCTGGTGACCATGGCGGCAGCAGATCTGATGGGCGTTGTCGTCGTTGTTATCTTGGATCAGATTAACTATATCTATTTGTTTGCTAATTTCTTGTTAATAACTCCGGTGTGTACTATGATACCCGTCCTCCGACTTGCAACCACGGACTGTTCCGTTTTGTTGACGGTTGTTTTCACATTTGATCGCTACGTCGCCATCTGCTGTCAGAGGTTGCGGTCACGATATTGCACAGAGAGAACGGCGATTGTGGTGACCGGGTCAGTCTGCGTGTGGAGCTGTGCTCGGTCTATTCCACTTTACTTTGCAATGGATCCACGGCGCTGCGCCGCCAGAGCTGAATACTTAACATCACCCGTGTGGAGAGCTTACAGATTATGTAACGGTATCGTGACTGTGGTATTACCAGTCTGCGTAATTCTGCTATTTAATACTTTAACTGTTGGGCACATTATCACGGCAAATCGTGTACGCCGGGGATTCCGGAAAAGCAGAAAGAACCAGAAGGATTCAGAGGTGGAGAACCGGAGAAAGTCAATGATTTTGTTGTTCGTTCTATCCGCCAATTTTATTTTACTGTGGATGCCCTGTTTTGTTCACATTCTGAACTGGCAAGTAGAAAACTATTCCTACACAGACAGATACGTCAGCACGCCGAGATATATCCTGCAACAGTTTGGGAATATGTTACAGTTTCTCAGTACCTGCACCAACACTTGTCTCTATGGTCTGACACAGAGGAAATTTAGGGAGGAGCTGAAGAATGGTGTGAAATATCTTCTTACATTAAATGGCCAACTCGGGAAATAAGATGCAAAGCCGAATCGTTGAACTTTAAAACAACTGTTCGTAATTCTGTTCTATTTGCTGCTTAGGAGACTGCTGTTTACAGATCGTAGTGTTTAATGATTAGGTTCAATACGGGAAACTGATTCAGCAGATTAGGCAATAGCGATTTAATTATTATATTCAAAGCATGATTATTGGCCCATATATCTTGAGATTCAAGTCCACTGTGGTTGATGAAATAAAAACACAGAATATAAGCAGGAACCTGTCGTATTTCGCTGCAATAAACAATTAACAAATGCCTTCTGAATACGGAAGCAACAGCATAACTAGTTTACCAAACACAAATCCGCGTCTATTCTGAAAATTGTCCCTTTTTAGTGTCTGTTTTTGCAGAATTACTTTTTATTATATTTCCGACACCTGAAGCCGACAGCGCTGTAATAGTTGTGGATTTCATGGTTGCTATCGTGCTCAGAGCAACATGCCCGTGCTAGGTAGATATGTTCCGGTGGTCAGGAACAGTGAAGTATCAAGCGTTGCAGTACAAAGGTCTGTCAGTTATGTGAGAACATCAGCTAAGGCTCGCTCATTGCACATCAGGTCAGCTGACTCCTTTGATGTCCTCGGAACGCCGGACACTCGTCTGTATTTTTCTTTGTTAATGTGGGACTGTGTCCATGGTTCGCGCTGATCGTCAGTAAAAGTTAGAATTGTATTAACGTCCCTTTGAACTTATCGCGCCCTCTCTTTTGTCGCTTGTAGTAACGTAATCTTCCGAGGCCAAGTCAACTTCTTCGGCGGAGTCAACCGTCAATAAAACGGACTGGTTGAAAACGGTATGAAATTAAAGCAGAAAGCCCGTTTGCGATCTTTTTGCATTCCCCGTGCTTCTGGCGAAGGCAAGCACGCTACTTAAAATGGAATTCTCGTCTGTTGTGGAAGAGAGTTCCATGTTTGTATCGGTTTTGAATGGAGGAATCATATATTCTATTTAGTCCATTGATTACAGGTGGTTCCAAAGGGGTGACATATGACAGTATATTCTTGTCATACAAAAGGAAGTGTTTTTATCTGGGAATCAAAGGGAGATTTTGCAACTCATGGAGAGAAATTTGGAGTAGAAATGTATATGGTTCTGACCATAACCGAGAAGCGACGGCAATAATTGTTGTTGCGAGTGTTTCGTAAAAACAGGAAGGAGGGGAGAGCATTGGAGTTACGCAATTGAGAAGTCTTCGTTCCTTGCATTAGTTGAGCAGGTTTTAGCTTCAAACTGTTGACGTGGCCGAGAGGTGTAGGGGTTTATTGAAGGCTCCTCTATTTGCCGTTGCCAGGAGCAACTAAAGGGATGTGACAGCTGTTTTCACTGTAACAGTTGCTAATTCTGTATTAAAACAATTTTCATCAACGGTATGATTGCGTCAGAACCAAATTGTAGTGAACAAGCCTTTGGCAATAGGAGGTTAAACTTCCATATTCTAAATAAATGCAAATAAATATATGTACGGATAATATTGTGTTTCTTGTAGATTAATCTTCGTGAATAAACTATGGTTTTTGGAATTAAATACAGTAAGGCGTCCAACCTCAGAAGAGCGCAACATTGTTGCTGGATCGTCAGTGTCCCTGAGTGGACTCGAACCACCGACCTTTCTGTAAGCAGCCGAATGAGCTGAACGAATACCCCACGGAGACTTCCTGAGTTAAGCGGCAATAAATGGGCCATTATTGGGTTGGGTGGCGGTGAGCAGTGATCGGTGCTGTGACTTGGCTTTACACAATAACTATGACCGGAGAGGGAGGGGAAATCGTGTATATTGACACAGCTATGTTGATGATACAAATCTGGATGTCATTGTGTGGAGAGGAGTATATTTTGGGTGCACTTTAGTTGTAGTTATATGCTTTCAATGCTGAGAGATTGAAGGGTGTTGCTGTCCTGAGGAACCCCGGTGTCCATATACACAAAATACTGAAAATTAGCAGGAAGTGTCAGTGAGTGAGTCGGAAGACAAACGGTATTTCAGCCTTTATTGCAAGCGGGTTTGCATACAGGAATAAACATGTCTCACTGGAGTTATACAAGGCTCTGGGAAGGTGGCACCCGGAATACACGATCATGCGAATCAGGGGCATTAGTCGGCAATTTGGCCCCTTAGAACTTTCTCGAACATTCAGTAATATCATGGCTGATATGACTTTATTCTCAACTCCACATCTCCGCCTCATCAGTGACCTTTCACACTTTGCTGGTTAACCATTTGATCATCACTGCCTTAAACTATTCAAAGTCTCTGCTTCTACCGCCCTTTGAGGAAAGGAGTTCCAAAGACACACCGCCTATGTGTACAGCCCTGGCCCCCTACATTTTCCAGTGGATACAATTAGTGTGTCCAGGGACGGACAGGAACAATAACGATCCCCGAGTCGGAGGGAAATGACTGATCCTGAACTATATACAGAAACTGCAGGAAACACTCAGCAAGTCAGGCAGCATCTGTGGAGGAGAAAGAGAGTTAACGTTTCAGATCTAGGACCTTTCAAACTGAAAACCGGGCAGGCAGTTGGACAGAGGGAGCCTCAATCAGAGAGTGACAGGGTTTCTTTGCCCCGCCACCATACTCCCAGACCTCATACAGTGCTACCCAGAACTATAGCTTTCGATGAGTGCAAATAGCGCTGCACATTCCAGACCGGTCCATGTACGGTCAGGGCGAATGTTGCAACATTTATCATTCGCACAATAGTGGAGCAAATGATCATAGAACATAGAACAGTACTACACAGTCAAGGCCTTTCGGTCCACAATATTCTGCCGACCTAGATGAACCTTCCCTTCGATCAATCTAACCCTTCCATCCTACTCCGACCATAACCCGCCGTTTTGCTTCGATCCGCATACCTATCCAATAGTCTTTTAAATATCCCTATGGCATTCGACTCTACCACCAGCCGCGGCAGTGCGTTCCAAGCACCCATCACTATCTGTGTGAAAAGCCTAACTCTGACATCTCCTCTGAGCTTTCCTACACTCACCTTTAACGGATATCCTCTGCTATTTGGCATTGCCGCCCTGGAAAAAGATGTGGTGGCTGTACACTCCACCTGTCCCTCTCATAATATTTTTCACCTCGATCAAGTGTCCTCACATCCTCGGTTGATCAAAGAGAAAAGCCCTAACTCGCTCAACCTTTCCTCAGAGGACATGTTCTCTAATCCAGCCAACATCTTGTTACATCGTCTGTGCACCGTATCTAAAGCTTCCACATCCTTCCTATAATGAGGCGACCAGAACTGAACCAAATACTCTAAGTGTGGTGTAACCAGAGATTTTTAGATATGCAACATCAACCTGCGGCACTTGAATTCGATTCCCCGAATAATGATGTTCCGCACAACATATGCCTTCTTAACCACCCCATCAGCTTCTGCGGTAATCCGGTTCCATATGTATATTGGTGAGATGGCAGTGCAGAGAGAATGAAAATTTTAATCAGAAACTTCAGCAATGGATTTGCGACTGGGTCAAGAGGTGTAGAAGCAAATAAGAAAGTATATTTTAATGAAAGTCGAATACAATCAGGACCCCATCGTCTGAGTGGACGAGGGCACTCTCACATTTAAGAGGTACCTGGATCGACTCTTGCATTAACAAGGCATAAACGGCTACCGATCAAGTCGTGGTAAGAAAGATATTTCCTGTATCTATGATGTGACACATACTGCTCCAATGTACCAAACATTAATAAGACTGCACTGTCTGTAATGGAAGTGTATTGTCAGCCAGTGGTAGCAGCACACTGTGCGCTAAATATAATTTGTACAATATTTGTTTTCTAATTATACATTGAGAGTAAATCCCTATATTCTGCAAGACAATCAATGAACCTACACTCTCACACCGCACCAGACACCGGCAGGAAGGGAATGAACCCCACTCTCTCACACTGCACCAGAGACCGGCAGGTACAAAATGAACCCCACTCTCTCTCACTGATCAAAACACCGGCAGGTACAGAATGAACCCCACACTCTCTCACTGTACCAGAGACCAGCAGGTACAAAATGAAACCCACACTCTTTCACTGAACAAAACACTGGCAGGTATAGATAAGCCCCACACTTCCACACTGCACCACAGCCTGGCAGGGCTTAACTGGTGGGGAACAGTCTACCCCCGCCCATTTCTCTCTCATGGTTCTATTTGTGCATGCACGCACTCGTGGCCAATCCTGCTTGTCACCCCGTCCATCTGCCCTTCCGTGTTTCTACCAAGGGTCTCCTGCCGTCGGTAAGATTGTCTTTTGATTTCTGACCCTCTCTCTTTTTTCCCCCATTTTGTACATTCTAATCTCCTCCTTCAGGATTCTACCTCTCACACAGCACCAGAAGTGAACTACGGCGACCGAATAATTTACCAACCAGCACGTTGTGATGTGGGAGGAAAGCGGAATGCCCGCTGGAATCTCAAGGGGTTACACGGAGAACGTGCAACCTGCACAAGGACAACACCCGAGGTCAGAGTGATTCCAGATCTTCGATGTTGCACAGGAGTGCATTTAGTGTGTGTGTGTGTGTGTGTGTGTGTCTGTGTGTGTGTGTGTCTGTGTGTGTGTGTGTGTGTTTGTGTGTGTGTGTTTGCCACAGTTATGAAGGGAAACAGCATGGAAACAGTCTATTAGACCCAACACATCCATGCCGAGCAGTGGTCACCCATCCGTATCTCATTTCCAGAACGTGGCATAGAGCTTTCCATGCCAAGATGATTCAAGTGTGACTCGGGAATTTCTCTCTTTCTCTCTCTCTCTCTCTCTCTCTCTCTCTCTCTCCCCCCTCCCTCTCTCTATCTCTTTTACAGGTACGCCACACTGAGGAGGAAAAAGGTCCCCCTCAGATCCTATCTAAATCTCTCACCTGGGTCCTCCCATTCTCTTCGATTATATCCCTTTTAAATCTCCTCCAATCCAGGGAAAACAGACGCAACGTCCTCCGTCTCACTTTCTAACTGAAACTTTGTATCCCAGGCAACGTCCTACTGAATCTCATCTGCATCATCTAAAAGCCGTTACATCCTTGCGACCAGAATTGGTGTTGTGGCCAGAATTGTACATAGTCCTCCAGCTGACGTGTGACCAATGTTGATAAAGTTGGAGCATAACCTCACTCGTCTCCTTTTAAATGCCGCATCCCCAAAAATGAAGGCCGGTATATGTGCCTTCTCAGCAACGTTATCTGCTTGCGCTGCCACATTCAATTATCTTTGGACGTGCACATAAAGGCGCATCTGATGCTTTTTCAAAATATATCCTGGGTTCTTCTCATTCACTGTGTATGTACAGTAGTATTCCAGAAATACATCACCTCAAATGTCTCAGTATTACACTCCAATTGATATTTCTTAGACCAGCTCACCCAACTACATGTGTGTGTGTGTGTGTGTGTGTGTGTGTGTGTGTGTGTGTGTTTCTAGCGTTTGTGTGTATATGTGTGCATGTGTGCGTCTGTCTGTGTGTTCATGTGTATGTTTGTGTATGTCTGTGTGTGCGTACGCGCGCACAAATTTAGTGGGATTGGAACCAAATATCAATTCACATCCGTGAAAATGGAAGTGTTTAGAGTCGCACCGTGAGTTAGGCTGGACACGGACAGCGGTGTTTTGCATCTGTTACCAGGACTCAGCGTCCAGGCGGGAGCTGAAAAACTGAAGGAGAGAGATGAACAATCCCAACTGGGAAACTGCGATGCAGAATGAGAGGGTGCGCTGACTTCGCTCAATACAGCGCACATCCGCAGAGAAGCTGGTTACAGTTACGCATGGATCATCGGGAAGGACAGGAGTCGGAACAACTCTCTGAAAAAAGTAAATAGATTTGTTTGATTTGATGTAACTTGTTGTTTGGTCAGTCTCGTATCATTACAACTTTCGGTCTTATTCCCGAGAGATCTCTTGCTGTGGTAATGAAGAGGACGTTGACGTATTTTGTTGAATTCATCGCGATATTTAGAGCAGATGCAATGGTACTGACGTAATGTGTTTGTCCAAGTGACTGCAACGTTTGGCTTTGGTCAGGGGTATCACCGTTTCAATGGAGACTGATCCTCTGTAAACATCAGAGCATATTGGTGTACATCAGCTGCGAATGTCTGTCAGAGCAGTGGATTCCGGAGCAACAGAGGTCACAGCTTCCAACTGAACTATCTGGCGGATAAAATGCATTCATTTCCCTATCTTTGCAGCGGTTGGAATTCACGGTGAGCGTCTGTCTCAGCTGTCGTTATCAGAAATCGATGTTTCCTTCCAATACTCTGAAATATTTATCTCGCTACTTCTTTCCACAGTGACCTGTACAGTCCGAGCATTTCAATAATGGAATTTCCGGGGTTTATGGTCTTGGTTATTAAACGGCTGCTCTGTATTTGCAATGAGTCTGGTCGTGTATTAATTCAGGGAGCTGTGTCTGTAAGTATTCAGGGAGCGCGTGTCCGGAACAGAAGCAGGAACTGGACCACTGATAGCTGTTGACAAATAAACAGTTCGATAGTGTTTCATGTAGAGGCTGGTTTTTTGTCATACTTATGCATTCCGTCATTGTACATTGAAAATGAAATAGTTCATGGAGGAATCAGTAAAATGCTTCCGGTCTTTTAAAGTGGCGGGAATGAACAATGATTGCAATCTCTTTTCAATCCACACTCAATTTCTCAAATGCGTTTCATGGCTTTCATTGTTGTGAAACATGTCTGCGCAGTTTCTGCATCAGGCACTGCTCCACGTCTCGACTAAGGAACTGAGATGCTGGCTCTTGAAATACTCTCCTCTGCCTTGTTCTGGTGGGTTCAGTGTGGATCGGAATGTCTGCAGTGAGGGTGTCTCAACCTGCACTGCATCTGTTGCAATCGGCCGTCCTCTGTTAGTCTGTCACTGACAGGCAGCGGCGGAAAGTTGGTGTTGTGTCAATGGAACAATGTCTCCACAGAGCGACCGGATTTAGTCGTTTCACTCACCGTGACATGTGAACGGCACAGGAAAGGATGATACATCCTATATTACACCTGCAGAACCAGTTACCCGGCTGGCGCTCCGCTGCCCCTGAACCTTCTAGTCTTTAGTATGGAATCTTTACCCAGATTTGATCCACATCATTAACTCCATCAATCCCTTCTCTGTCCACAACGGCACTGCGTTCTCTCGCAGCCCTTTCCATGGTCCAGGATACACTTCCAACCCCTCGATACAGCAACGAAGCAGCAATGTTTTCTGAACCCGTCAAACTGTTGGCTCCGTGCCTGAATTGTATTTTCTATGCTTCCTTTTCTCTCTCTTCCAGTTAACTTGGTGGCGAATGTGATCCTGTCCCAAGGGAAGCGCGGTCTCTTCAAATGTATCATTCGTTACCTGGTGACAATGACAGTCGCCGATCTCCTGGTCATTATCTCGGACCCCCTTCTGAGGTGGACTGCTCTGATATATTTTCCGCGATCATTCCTCGGGATCACTACCGTGTGCGGTCTCGGTCTTTGGCTAGTTTTAACAAGCACTGCGGTTTCTGTCCGGCTGACGGTCGCTTTCATCTTTGACCGATCTGTGGCCATTTGTCGTGAGAAGGTGAAAACAAAATTTTGTATCGAGACAACAGGGGCTGTGGTTATCATGACAGTGAGCGTGCTGGAATGTTCAGACAGTGTCCCCTGGTACTTTGTATGTGAACCTAGAGAAATAGTTGATGGTGTTCCCTGGGACTGTTCCACTCAACCCAGCTGCTGCACGTCCCTGCATGGGTGGCATTTCAGCTGTTTCACCGCATTTTATCCCCTTGTGCACCATTCTTTCTGATTTTGCTGCTCAATATTCTGACGGCCAGACGGATTTTAGTGACCAGTAGAGTACGCAGGGGGCTCGGGGGCCATAGCAATGGAGAAAGTAACCGGGACCCAGAGATGTAGAAACGAAGCAAATCTATCGTTTTAGTGTGACAGGTTAGTTTCATACTGTTCTGGGTAACAATGGTGGTGTTTTCTGTCAATCAACAAATTTCAGAGTTATAATTTTTCAGCCGCCGATCCCCGTTACATCATACTACACACAGCAAGATGTTGCGCCTTCTCAGTTCCTGCAGCAACACGTGTATTTACACCGTGATCAGAGCAAATTCTGAACCAAGCTGAAGAACGCGATGAAATACCCGATGAATCAGATTATTAATTTCGATCAATGGAAGTAATAAAATGTGTAACCCGGTGTAACTAAATCAACCTCCGTACTTACTCCCCTTTGCTCTCCAAAGAACAGCAAATGTAAATCAAGTTGTAAAAAGAAAGCCCTGAAACAGTTACTTCCAGCGGATGCCTTGCCTCCCCGGGTCTCCCCCGTCAGATAGATTCCCTTTGTTCCACACACCCTCCCTCACTCTCTCCGCACCGTCATACCGACATCGTTGCTCTTCTTCCCAGTTCTGACGTTAGGTCTTCAACTAAAGCGCCCACGCTGTTCCTCGTTTTGCCGATCCTGTCTGATCTGTTGAGTACTTCTGGTCGTTTCCATATTATTCGGTCCGTCTCGCTCCTGCTGCGATGTTGCCCACACCATTTCCTCACCATGCCCATTTGCTTTGTTGATGCCCCACTGCAATCTCTGGCCCTCTCTCTCCTTGAGTTCACCTCTCCTTCCACCCTCTCGGCTGCTCAGTCTCTTTTAGCCCCCACTTTATACACCCTCCATCGCGCGTAAAGTTTGGTTTCCGTTTATTATTTCAGCACTTCCCAATCCCTGGTGTACCGCCAATAACATGTGGAACTAATATTCAGAGGAATACGTGTATAAACTGTCAGCTGAGTAAAGAAAGAGAGACGGAGCCAGGTTGGGCGGTCAGAAAAAAATATGGAGAAAGTAGGCCCACAGGCCGTCCCTACGTCCGTGTGTTGGCCACCAACAATGACAGGCTTGTCAAAATATTCCGACATATGGAAACCAATCACGAAATCCCGGACTGTCTGAGGTCCGCGTCTCCTCCATGGGCAAGGGTCTCCGAATAATCCTGAAATGGGGCTCCCTCTACCGGTAGAAAAAGGATGTTTCGGGCCGGCCCCGACTTTGGACCGCGCCAGAGTGACTCTGCAGACACATCGCTGTGTGTTGTTTGTGCTGCTTCACCTTCCGTTGTCGGACAGGTTTCGACTTTACCTCCTTGTTGCACCTGTCATTAGACTTTAATCAACGTGAATAATTCACACAACTTGAGCAATTGCGTTCTGTGAGTAACGTGTCATCCCGTTACCCTCGGGGTGAACCATTTCATGTCTCCTTCCTCTGCCTGGTCTGAGCGTTGTCTAAAACACTTTTTCTGAGGTTCTCCTCCCACCTTCTGACATCCCCCTGTTACGGCCCCATCAGAAGAAGTCTGTGATATTCTGTGGGATCAGTCTCTAAAACCCCGGCAGGCATGACCAGTTACTGACGGAGAGAGGAACAACTCATTTCACTGTGACCTGCGACTCCAGATCCGTGACCCTGCCTCTGCCAGCTGTCGGTCCATATCGGATGGAGGTGCCATAAAAAACAAAATATTATCACTGTGGAAATGAGACATAACATCCTCGGACATTACTGATCCTTGAGAAAGGGCCTTGCTCTACAGAGACACAATCAAACCCCTTCTTATTTCCACATCCCAATCGGCGGCCTTGCCGCGGGTTCCTGATGCATGCAACCCCAGGTCTGGGAACCACTGTTCTCTCGCATGTCCCCGTATTTCTGCTCTCAGATATGTACAACTCTGGGTTATTATTCAGGCCACACTATTTACTTCAAATGCAACATTTCTGTTTCGTGGTATTTAATGCATGATGAACATTCGCTTTGTGGATTCTACATCACTCCCTGATCCTTCTCAGTGTATCAGCGATGACGGACTGAAATGTGTGCGGGACTTTGACAATGATAAGGACAGTACATTTAAATCGAATAAAGCTTGTAATTATTTTTGTCTCGTTTCACCAGAGTCGTTTTGCCGTTGGACATGTGGCCGATCATAATCCAAAGGCAGGTTTAGAACCCGCTCAATATAGAGTGAAGCCGTCTCTCCGTTATCCCTGGAAACCCCCCGAATGGAGAATGATCTGAACTCTCCTGCAACACGCTACGGAACTCTCCCAGGGATGGGCAGTGCGGTGTCAGGATGGGGTAAAATTTCCTTAACTCGGTCAGTCAAACGCTGGGAGAGCTCGAGCGCTCGCGACAATGGGTGGTTGCAGCGCAATGACAACTCCGCACCTTTCCTTCAATCTGTCCCAACACCGCTCCAATCCCTGTCCCAACACGGGACGACAGAGTCACAAAGTCACCGCCAGTCCGTTGCAACAGACAGAACGTTGACAGGTGCAATTTTCACTCTGTTCCCCTGTATTAATTGCCGTGGGCCATGTGCAAAAGAGCGTCGTGCAAATCTGCAACTTCGTGACACTGGTTATTCAGGAGAATATTAAAATTGCCACTGTCCTTACCCGACCCTATTCCATGTCTTGCCCACACATCGCCACTTGTTCTACCTGGCACCTGTTGACCTACGTCATGTGACACCTCAGTTTTATAATTCCGATCTCTGTTTCCTAACCCTTCCGTCCTCTGCCGCGTCATCGCTTTCAACTTGGAATCACCTTCACTTGTTCGTATTTGTCAAGCTTGAGCTAATGAATCCAGCAAACACGTTTGTGTCGCCAGAACCTGCAGCGATCAGCTCTGAAAATCCCGCCGACTTTATCCCTGAATCACTCCCGCAAAGATTGTCTTTAAGAAGCGCCGTCTAAATCGAGTAGAGCGCCACCTCTCGACACGGTCAGGACAGAAATACCTTCCGCGGTGTGGGAATTCTCACTGGCTGAGACAAGGCGGCATTGGAAGGATTTAAATGAGTTAGCATTTTCCCTTCGAGGTATTTCGAATATTATTCTGAAATAAAAATAACACGAAATTTTGCGCAAATTAGCCTAAAATCAGCTCGTGGACGTCAACATAATCTAAATTAGGGGAAAGGCGACAAAACACCTGGACCAATGTGAGCGGAGCAGGTGAATTTAAACGAAATAAGATGTGTGACGAATACAGTTAATTTACTTCTTTCCAGGATATCAGGACAAGACAATTCATTTGTGTAACAATTAGAGGGGCTTGAAATTGCCATAGAAGGCTGCACTGCACAGGAAGGTGCCAAACAGACGAGGGATACCTGAAACTGGGGGCAAGATGTGGCCTCGTGTAAGGAATTGGTTGTGCCCAGCGAATCGCCGGGAGGGGTAAGGGGTATAAACTGGAACTAGATGGATACGATAAAATGTCTCAATGTAAGGACATAGGTGTAATCTTCTCTGCAAATTTACCACTGAATCAGATCTCAGTTTGAGGGTGAAACATTACCCAGTGACACAGATACGGGAGCACCATGTTTCACACAGTGAGCCACACAGAGACCCAGAGCTCACTTCTACAGCCTGAAGAAGAGAGAGTATGGAATTGGCCACAGTCCAGGTGCCCATTGAACCCGAGTCACTTCTTGACCCGAGCTCAGGGTGAGCGGATTAGTCACAGAGCTGCGTTTGATATGGAATTTACAGCCAAGAAAGTGGTGGTCAGACCCAAAGGCGGTACTGCACTCCAGCCTCATAACAGACTGTCGGAATATTCCTCCGGGGCTTTCTATACCTTCATAATCTGCATTCCAACTCCTAATGTTCACCGATACCCACTCTTCAACTGCTGATTCTGTGGTTGGCTTGATGTTTTCACCATTTCTTTGGTAAAGCAGTCACTCCAGAATTCCCAAATGGATTTATTCCTGACAGTTAGGCTTCTGGACCAGGGTCTGGAGTCCTTCACGTGTTGAGATATTTTTTGTTCACAGACACCTTTACAACACGTCATTATTTTACAACGAGCTCCAGACACAGACCCACGTCCCCACCCAGAAACCCCCTTCAATTTTCCAGACTGTGGAGATAAGAATCCCACCTCACTCACTGTGGCCACAGGATAAAAAGCACACATGAGCACAAGAGGAAACTCCGGCTCTAAGAGCTGCTCCTTCCAAAGCCTCAGGATCGTTGTAGAGCAGCTGGTTTCCAGGATTCCCTGACGCTGGCGATGTAGGCATTGTTTCGTTGTTTGGGAGGGTCATTGTGTTAACGGTGGTGAACATCAGATCAAATGCCTTCACCTTATTGTCAAGGGTGTAGCACGGCGTATGTGACTGTCACAGATGAAATCTGAGTGGCAGTGAAACCATTGGCTGAGTATGCGCTTTTTCCGGCGTCACCACTGGGTTTTAATACACCAAAGCTGCGTCCCTAAACAGTGAATACGGAGATTTCTTCGGAAATTCAAAGGGTAAAATTACCATTAGACTGATTTAGCACATCTTGACCTGTCCGGTATCTAAATGCTGTACGGACATGCATTTGAAATCAGTAATTAGACACCGTTCATGGACAACTTTTCCGGCTAATGACCTTTCATCAGAACAGCTCGCTTCTGACACAGTCTCGAAAGGCTGGGTATTTGCCCTTGTTGCATCCAATATGACGTCATGAGATCCTGCGTGTTTCAATTATAGATTAGTAACACAATGGATTCAGCTACCGCAATCATTGTGCAGGGCATGATCCCACACAGATGTGTACAACAGGACAAATGTGTCTTCATCATGGGTCCCTGTCCAATTCTTCTGTCCGGGAAATTGTATCCAACATGATGTCGCAGTGCATTTTGAACAGTTCCGCCCAGACATAATGCTCCACAGATACTGCAATGCTCCCAATGTCGCAGCGACACCTTAAATCATTTACGATTTCATAAGACCACACCACTGCACAAAAAGGTAAATTGCACAAATTGCATTATTTTTGTGTAAATTGTGATGGTCGGAACTGAGCAGATTTTGAAGGCAGCAATGCTCAACACTGGACAATTATCGCTCACTGTAAAATAACGTCTCATCAACTCGGGGCTTCCATGGATTTGGACAGAGAGCCGCTTCTGTTATTTATTTGGTCCTTTAACTCTGCAAAATAAAAGGTGTCGGGATGAGGAAGGAGAGGAGGACCAGCTACTGAACGTCTTCCGGCGGAGCGTGTCCCGTCCTATTGCGGTTCTTGTTCCGTCCAGTTGGTGTCGCCATCACTCAGCAGATTGGGATGACACAACAACAGATGGAAGCGACGGGGCGATGTGCGGCGAAACCCGGGGTCCTGGTATTCATACAGAGAGGTGCTGGGAAAGGAAGCGAGGAAATCCCGATGATCTTTAATAAATCATTTGTTTTGCTCCAATTCAATGTTCTGTTCAAAAAGTATACAACTGAAGATGCTGAAAATCTGAATTACAAACAGAAAGATCTGGAAAGGCGGGATCAGTGAAAAGAGAAACAGCAATCGGTTTATAGACGAAGCTGAAAAGATTTGCTGGAATAATTGCAGCGATGAAAACTTTTAGTTAAATGGATAGACTGGAGACGCTGGGGTAACTCCCCATGGAACAGAAGAGATTGCGTGTATATTGACGTACTTCAAATTGCAAAGTGCATTGGATAACTAGATATAGAGAAGCCGTTCCCTTTGGTGGATGCGTCGATAATTGGTGGATATGGCCTGGATGTAAATCCTCAGAAAATGAATAATTCCACTGGCGGGCTGCACACAGAGGGAGCATGGAATGTGGCCGTTGTCAAAAGTGGGGATAGAAACGTTCAGTGCACACACACATTTAAGCCGGGAAAGATGGATAGAAAACTGAGGGAGGTCAGATGTAACAATAATAATCATTCTGTGGAATAGGGAGGGTGACTGTGACCTTGTATGAAGACATGATATCAATCTGTTCAACAAGGATGCGAATCTATGGAGGAATGTGAGGAGAGAGATACCACGGGGTAAATGTAGAGAGAGAGAGCGGGTGGAGAATAGACTGCCGTCATTCAGTGTGAAAAGATCATCGATACATGTTGGGATGTGCCTTACTTTTCTGGGACAATCCAGAATAAAGAGACAGCAGGAAGAGGCACGGATCTGTTCATCGATTTACCGGAAAAGGGGAGGGCAGGGAATTCCACCCCTAACTTGTTGCAGGAAACGGCGATATAAATTTTGTCTCACACTGAACGCCAAACTCGACTTTTATAGCAAAAGTTTTGTATTAAATTTGCACGTCAATAAAAACGTCTACTGCGCAGAGGCGGCGTCTCATATCTTGCAGTGCCTGATGTACTGAGTTATAACTTTATAAATTGCGATGGCCGATGTTCATAACTCGATCCAATGTACAGAAAGGCAGCAAGATTCAATGAGGTAACACCACATGGAATGAGATTCAGAGACCGGGTGGTCTCTGTTGAGCATCTGATGCTTCATGTGACCCGAGGAAGTGTGGAGGAAATGATAAAGATGCTCCAGCTCTGCTTTCTAAAGGATCATGTCTAACGCCGTTGCAGTTCCTGTTCAGTCAGGTTGATGCCCCCATCCTCCAAGAAGAGACACTGTAATTATTCATCCTGGAGTCGACACCTGCAATAATGAGCTACAATGAGAGCTTCCTGTAATTCACAACAGTTCTTAATAAATAAAAAAAAATATATCTTTTCAACGAGCGTAGCTGACCTCAAAAGTAAGCCGCACTCCCGGCCAAGCTGAAAGCACAAAGTAAGGCTCCTTTCCAGTAAAGAACACACAGCCCTGCGGTCATACAATAATCATCATGTATGTGTTGCTGGTCTTGTTTAGTTTCTAGTCAATGCTGACACCCGGGGTTTTGATGTCCGGGGAGTTATCGATGGTAAACAGTTGAATATCCATGCTAGATGGTTACGCCCTCCCTTTTTGGAGATGATCATTGACTGGAAGTTCTGTTGAGTGTATATTACTTGTAAATGGTCAACCCATCCCTGAAGGTCTTGGTGCACGCAGGCCTGGGATGATTCATTGTTTTGGCAGTAGGAAATGGAATTGATGATCATGAAATCATTAACGAACATCCCTACTTCTGAACGTGTGATGGAAGGAAAGTTGCCGAATGAACAGATGAATGAATTTGGACGAGGAGACGATTCTGACGATTTACTGCAGTGATATTATGGGGCTAGAATGAATGACCCTGACAACCACAACCATTTACAAATGTGCTCGAGTAGACACTAACTCATGAGTGTTTTCCCTGTTGCTCCGGTTGAATTCTGTTTTATCAACGTTTGTTATTACCACACTTCGTTTAAGGATGCATTCACTTTAAGTGTAGACACCCATTAAAATGTACCAAATTAAGTCACGTTGGAAACAGTGATCCCATTGTTGATCTTCTTCCAAAATTGTTTGACTTTGGAACACTTCCTACAGACTAGATGGTGGCAAATTTGACGCCAATATTTATGAACTGAAAAAAGGGAATAAACTCGCTCTCAAAGACCAGATAGTATAACATCAGACGTGTGGGAAATCTAAGAATGGAGGATACAAGGCAACATAACAGGACAGATTGAAAGCCTTGAGGGGACGGGACGAATTCAGCATGGGTTTGTTAAATGAAACGTATACGTAACATTTGAATTGGAGTACATTGGAAAACACTGCCACAGATATTGGCGAGCCAGTAGATAAGTGTTTCGACTTTTACAAGACATTTGACATGTTCCCTTTCATGCCAGAAGGAAATATCCTCATATTGGGGGAAATATACCGACGTGGATTAACAATCGGTTGTCAGATAGGTGGAAGTTTTAGGCAATGCTTTCTTCCGGGCGGTAGGTCCTGCGTCCTGGAATAACTCAGGGATCGGATCTGCGGCACCAGCTGGTCACAATGTACGTCAATGACTTGGCTGAGTGAAATACATATGACATCTCCAGTTTTGTAAATGAAACAGAGCCTGGCGTTGAATTTAAGAAAAGGAGATAAAGGTGAAGCTTAGTGAAGGCAATGAAAGAGCACAGTGAATGTGAAAAGAGTCTGGATACCTATTCTGTCACCACCTCCCCACCCCAAATCTGTCAACATCCTCTGCACTCTCCGTATTCTGCCCGACTTCCGCGTTTACACACGTCCTGATCGCTCATCTTCATTCTTTGTCTCCTAATACTCGACACTTATTCCTATGGGAACGGTCTCTCTCTCTGTCCACTCTACTTTTGCCCGCTATAATTTTAAGTAAATCCAACATATCTCCTCGCATACTATTCTGTTCCAAGAAGAACAGATCCGTATTCTCCAGTCCATCACATCACTATCGACCTTCACCCCTGGCTTTATTCCAGTGGCTCACTCCTGCATCTTCTCGAAACATTTTACAGCTTTGTGAAACAATATTTTTCAACATTATGTTATTGTTATCCCGTGTGCTACCTCAATGCACTGACGGCGTGCAGAACAATGTTTTTTTACACTTTGCCTCGTACATATGGCAACAATGAACCAGGTTCGCAATTTACCAAGTGTGGGGCCCAAGATGAAGACAATGCTCCAAACAGAACAGGAAATTGTAGAAAGAATAGCTCAGCAGATCAGACATATCTGTGTGAATCAAAGTTTCATGCCCATTAGTTAGCGCTGGTTCTCTTTCCACAGATCCTGAGCGACCTGTTGCGTGTTTCCAACATTGTCTCCTTTGGATTCAGATTTTCATCATCTGCAGTATTTTCTTCAATTTTCGAATTTGTAGCTGGACCAGTGTTAACAATGACTTCGTCGGTCTAAGTCTAAATGCTTCTAGTTATGAAGCCCAGGACTCCGCTCCCCGATTGCACAGAAAAAAAAAACTTAGCTATGGAGATGCTTGTTTACGTTGATCAGTGGTACTCTGGTATTTATCAAAACTGTCTCAGAGCAGTTCATCCCCATATCGTAATCTGCACTTTTTGTCCCGATTTTCCCACTCTTGCCTGCTGCAAAGTAACCCAGTGCCACAGATTAATTCTGCTAAAACGTGTTTATTAGCAGTGTACTGCGGGAGAATTCTCCTCAAACTCTCATGTAGAATCTTTATCGGAGGTCTCCCCAGTCCAAAGCTGCAGACAGTGATTTATACAGATATTGTCACGCACACTTAATGAATTCGGCTCCACGAGTTTCGGTCAGGACTCAGAGATCCCGAGACAGACATCGCACCTATTGTCCAACATAAATAAGTTATAATCAAGAGATTCAAAGACAGGTATCATTCTCATTGTTTACGACAAACTTCCCACTCCTTCCTTATTGCACCCAGCACCCTTATTGTCCAGCATAACTGGTCTGCAACATCGGTTTCGGATACAGTAATTCACACCTATCCATGTGTCAGCAGTTTGCGTGCTCTTGCTTGCAAGGTATTTTTCCATCAGCTATATGCATGGCTACAGTTAGTCACAGTTTTTAACCCTTTACTTCCTCATTCCATCCTTTTTATCATTACACGATAATCTAGATGGGCGCCGAGAACTGGGCCGAGTGTTTACTAATAGGGACCTTGCAACACGTATTTAAACAGGCCAGCGCCACAGAGCATATTATAATAATAACGATTAGCCCCACTGCTCCATGCATCAAGTATGATGTCCACGATCCTCCCAGTCGCCATACCAACCAACACGCCCCTCCTGTAGGTCCCTGTCTCAAGCTATCTACCTGCTTCTGAATGTCTGGAATGGCATGGGAAATGTTGTAGGACTCATATCTCACATTGGTGACACATTTGTCCCCTACTATGGCACATACTCCTCCTTGCCGAGCCAACTGGTAGTCAACAGCATACCGGGTCTGCTGGGCATAAAGTTGAATCTCCGCCAGTTCCTGGTTCACGGCCTCCAGGCCCTTTATGGCACTGTCTCCCAGCACGGCCAGTCCACAGATAAGGTAGTTCCGGTTTTTTGCGGCTATAGTTCCTGCCGAACCCCCCAGAGCGACAGTAATCAGAAACCCATAGCCTAACGACGATAGGGGAGATACGAACGTAATAGGATCCCTCCAGTCCTCACAGAACTCCTCACTAACTGACCGCACCATGTCTTCGTCGGACATGAACCTTCTGGGGGTAGGGGACCGTGACCAGCCTGATCGTTCCCGTTGCAAACCAGGTTGGCAGAGTGGGGCTGGCGGTAGTGCAGGTACCGTTATAAAGGAACACATACCCTTCCTCAGCCCGGTAATAAGTTACATTATCCATTTGCTGTGGACTAGGCATCTGAGAATACCAAGAGATTCCAACAACATTTGCCCTACTTTCTCAGGTAATTGTCCTTGGTTATACATTCTAAAGAGACATCAGACAATTTTACATGGGTTCCGTTTCCTTCCACACAAACCCATCTCTTCCCTTCAAGTAACGTAACACACCTAGTGCCGGCACACTCACACCTAAACCATCCCCCCCCCCAATACACATTTTCTTTCTGTACAAGTGGTGGTGGCACATGATATCGTTGCTGTACGATCGCTATCCCACATCCCCATCCTTTACCGGTGAAGCAGCAGGACAAGGACTGCTGGTTAGTTGTGCTACTAGGACCTGGTACTGTTATTTGCAAGCATTTACCCGGCATCACCCTCCCGTAAGTTCCCGTCTTTGTTTTTAAATGGTCATACTTTAAGAGAGCGCTGGAGCTCCAGCTTGGTGTGGCTACAAAAAGACCTTCCACTGATTTTGCCATGGGGTAGCAAACGCTGCCATTCCCATGTAGCTACATATGTGCTTTGTGGAACAAATTATCCTCTAATGCCCACGCAAGAGGACCGGTAATGTTCAGGAGTCCAAATCTAAGAAACATCATTTTTCTTCCGGCAGCCATCGTTTACAGTCACTCAGAAGTAACCCAGCGTTCCTGGCCCTGTACTTCCACGGTTGTTGGATTTTGAAGTAGTATCTGGAAGGGGCCTTTCCACCGAGGTCCCAGTTTATGGCGCTTCCAATCTCGTATCAGTACCGAATCTCCGATTTCCATGTCAGGTACTTCTGTATTCTGTCATTCCAGTGGTTTAAAGGCACTCTCCACCAATGAATGAAGTAACTTTAGAGAGGACGTGAGTTATCTGAAATACCCTTGTAGTTCATTCCCCATGATATTGAGGTCAACCTGGGTGGGGCTGGGTATCAGCGACCCGTGGGGTTCTTCCCGGACGTCCATAGACAATTTCGGCAGCCGACACCCCGGTGGCTGAGTTGAGGGTAATTAATTCTCATGTGGTATAATGCTAAGAGGAGAACCTTCAGCCAATTTAGACCAGTCTCTGATACTAATTTAGTTAGTTTATTCTTCAGGGTGCTGTTAGCTCGTTCTACTCCACCCGCTTCCTGAGGGTGGTAGGTGCAGTGGAACTGCTGTTCGATATGCAGTGCCTTGCACAATTCCTTATTTATTTTCCCTATGAAGTCTGAACTTATCTGTCGGCGTATCCCAAACCTTGGTATAACCTCTGCAAGCAATAACTTTACCACCGTTGAGGCCTTATTGTTGGTGGTTGGAAAAGTTTCAATCCATCTACTAAATACATCAACAATAACGAGACAGTACTTACAGTAACGTACACGCGTTAATTCAATAAAGTCAAGTTGTATACATTCAAAAAGACCTCCTGGCAAGGAGGTTTGCCTGACGTGCACCGCACCCCGTTCCTAGCATTGGTTTGTTGGCATATTAAACACGATCGTATTTTGCCTTGTGCTGCTTCCTCCAATCTGGGCTGCCACCAGGTACGTAGTAAAATGTTACTCGTTCCCTCCTTGCCAAAGTGGGTGTCAGAATGTAGGTAGTAAATAAGCATTGGTAACAAGGAATCAGGTATATATACTTGGCAGACTGGAGTCGTCCAGAGGCCATGTGGAACAGAGTCCGTACAACAGTGCGCCTTCCACGTTTGTTTTTCTGCATCAGGTGCGTTCCCCTGTAAGTGCTGCACAGTGACCATGTCTGGGGTGCCCTGCGGTGTTATCTTGGCCTTGCTGGCAACTGCCTGTTTCTCCGCAGTTGAAACGATTTTAGACCCCTGCTGTGCTGCCAATTTAGCCTCCGCGTCTGCTCTGTTATTTCCCTGTGTTACTAGGGAGGAGTCTAAAAGGTGAGCTGTGCATTTAATGATGGCCTATTTGTTAGGGAGGAGGATGGCTTGGAGGAGGTTCTTTACGCAAGCGAACAGTGGGCTATTCAGGAGAGCTACCTTATATTGGTTTAAGCGGGCCTGGGTAAGGTGTTGAGTCTGATGGGAGGTCAGGAGTGTCGTTAGGGTATGGGAGGAAACAACAACCACCGACTGTTGCAGGGTGCTTGGCAAGAAACCAGGATGTCCGCTTTGCAGAACGAATCTATTAAATGGGTTATTCCGTCAAATGCCTCTTTCTGAAGGGGGTACTGTGGAACAGAAGGCATCTGTGCTCCCGGTCGTACACGGATTTGGACTGGGGCCACTGGGGTGAACCCTACCTCAGCCCATAAATCGGGGGTTAGCTCATCCGAAGGGAGTCGGCGCGGTTGATGGTGGTGCAAACAGCCTGTCACCGAAAAAGGGGTGAGGTAATAAGTCAAGGTCCCTTCTGCCAGATTCTGCAGAACTCCGTGAAGGCCTGTGTCTGCCTGTATCTCAAGTCGGTGGGCTAGGAATCCCAGCTCCTTCGGTTTATGACCCTCATTATCTGACAGGGTAATGTGAGGGGACATCAAGCCTGACTGATTCCTCAATTCATTAGGCACTTGAACTAAAAGTGCTGTACCCTCCTTACCCGCTCAATGGAACAGTGGCCGTGGACAGTTTAAAATCGTGCTGGGCGATACATGGAGCTGCGGGGGTCGAAATATTGGCCCCCGTATAGAGGGGATCAGTTTTCCCTCAACTAATAAAATGACGATAGGTCCGGATGAATAGCTACTTCCCACAGCTCGTCAGCCGGAAAGCAGGTTACTAGTTGAAAAAGGATGTCCTTTACCGGAGGTCTAGTCTGTCGTTGGCGGTACTGGGGGCAGTCCCGCTGCCAGTGTTCAGTTGCCCCGCAAAGGTAGCATCCTGTCAACCTGGCGCTCGCCGATGCCGTTTGTTGGGGTCTCAGGGGTCTTGGGTAATTACAACGGGGCGGTAGTGGCGTATAAGGTATTCCGTACGCTGTGGCTCTTGGGCTGTTGGGGTGCATTGGTTACCCTTTCCCTCTTTCAACATAGGTGGTGGGCCGGGATCTTTAGGGTCGTCATTATCAGTGGTAGAATCGGAGTCATAATCGGAGTCCGTCTGAGGATCTACTAAAGGCCTGTCCCCTACCAAAAAGTCCCGTCTCTTGTCCGTGGCCTTAGAACAATTGGCATGAGGGCTTTCTCTCCGTTCAAGCCGATTTCTAGTTCAGGACGGAATAAGGTCATGGAATTGTCCTTGGGACGGGAGTTGGCCAGGAGTCGTTGGTGGTGAGAGCGGAACGGTTCTCGGACTAGTCGCATTATATGGCGACGGCATTGAAATTCGGGGGTAGGCAGGGGCTGTGGGTCGGATCATCCAAATTCTCCTCACTTTCGTCCGTATCATTACCTTGAAACAACAGGACACGCCAGACATGTCGGGAGGTACCTCCACTTTATCGTTATTTCTTTTATTTTTATTCCCGCGTTGTTCCTTATTCTCCTGATCTACCGCTTCCCTCTCCCTTCTGTTCCTCTCAGCATCGTGGTCTCCGCACTGAGACTTCAGGATTTCCCAATTCTTCGGATTTCTCTTTTCATCACACACACTAATCCCCCTTCTGCGCGCATTATGTTCCCAACTATTCTGTTTAGATGTATTTGTTAGGTCTTCGGTCGTTTTTCTTCAAGCAGTCATTAATATTCTCCATTTGTTCTGTATTGTGCTTGCAAATCGTCCTTTCTGCCTTTAGGCACATTCACATCCCAAGCACCCCCCCTAATGGCAATAATTCCTTTCACAACTTTTTTTATTCAGGCATGCTGATAATTTACGGAAGTTATGCTCATTTTCAGATCGTCTTTACATAACTTTGATTGTGGGGTATTCAACCCAGACATCGAGAGTTTGTCGCATTTTCTTTCCGACCGTCCGGTCCAAATCGCTGCGATTATCTATAAGATCGGTCTCCTTCCTTCATCCACTTCAGGTTCCTTACCTTCTCGTGGGGGATTTCCCTTCTTAAGAACCGAACTAAGGGAGGGTGGTAGTACTGGAGAACCGATCTCAAAACTTAAGGCTCAAAACCTTAAAATTCACGAACTTAAAACACAAGCCTGTGGTCTCGAACCCCAGATCTGAAACTGGGGACTCGAATCCTAAACACGAACCTGGGGACTCGAACCCCAAACCTGAAACTAACTGGGGCCTCGAACCCCGAACACGAACCTAACTGGGGACTCGAACGCCGAACCTGAAACTAACCGGGGACTCTAAACCCAAACCTGAAGCTAACTGGGGACTCGAACCCCGACCCTGAAACTAACTGGGGACTCTAAATCCAAACCTGAAACTAACCGGGGACTCGAAACCCAAACCTAAAGCTAACCGGGGACTCGAAACCCAAACCCGTCTTACCCGTGGCACTCGGACAGGTTCGCGACGAGTCCGTCAGAGGATATTCGACAAGCGAAGGGATCGATCAGGTGTCCGACTCCCTGAGAGGGATCGAGGTGAATCTTGTGGGCCCTTCCGTCTCAGGTTGTCCTTATCCCCGACGATCGCTCACACCCCTTCCGAAACCTCGTCTTGGACTCCTGGCTGGCTCGCCAAATTGTTGTCCCGATTTTAAGTTCCCACTGCTGTCTGCGACAAAGCAACCCAGTGCCACAGATTAATTCTGTTAAAGCGCGTTTATTAGCAGTGTACTGCGGGAGAATTCTCCTCAAACTCTCATGCAGAGTCTTTATCGGAGGTCTCCACAGTCCAAAGCTGCAGACAGTGATTTATACAGATATTGTCACACACACTTAATGAATTCGGCTCCACGAGTTTTGGTCAGGCCTCAGAGAACCAAAGACAGACATCGCACCTATTGTCCAACATAATTGAGTAATAACCAAGAGATTCAAAGACAGGTATCACCCTCATTGTTTAGGACAAACTTCCCACTCCTTCTTTATTACACCCAGTACACTTATTGCCCGGCATAACTGGTCTGCAGTCAAGGTTTCGGATACGGTAATTCACACCTATCCATGAGTCAGCAGATTGCTTGGTCTTGCTTGCGAGGTATTTTTCCATCAGCTACAGTTAGTCACAGTTTTTAATCCTTTACTTCCTCACACTGAATTAGGATGGAATCTATACCGAGTTACCCATTTTATGATGGTCTTTGAGATGGTTTTTCCGTCTGGCAGTCTGTGGTGCTACAGGTCACTGGAGTGTCGTCCTACATGTCCGCGTATGTTGGGGTGGATCACAAAGTGCTGTCTAATTCCGCGATGTTAGCTTCATTCTGCCTCTGTGAATGTCTGGTAATATGGGTGACTGCGACGAAAACTGATTAAATTGCTTAAAATTCCTGCGGGCTCAGGAAGTGTAGGAATGGAGCAGCAGTTCCCTTTGACGATTGGGTTGAGAACTGGGGGACATGGAGCAGAGGAAAACTTTCAGCAAATGAACAAATCGATAGGTGGGCTGAACACGGAGGGAATAAGGAATGTGACCGATGAGAGAAGGAGGAATTCAAACTTCCAGCACACACATACACGCACATTTAAGAGATCTATAAAGATGTGCAGAAAACCAGGGTCGGACAAAGGTAAAAATGGCTACGACACTGTTGAACGGAGAGTGTCGCTGAGATTGCGTATGAAGACATGGCATCGGTCTTGGCAGAAGAAGGGGACGGATCCATTACGAATGGACGGGGATTGAAGGGAGAGATTCCCCAGGGTAAAAAGTGAGTGCGGTTGGTGAATAAACTGACGTATGGACATATTGGGGTGTGCGCCTGTTTGTTATGTGAATCTGGAATAAAATGACAACAGGAAACTGTGCTGCTCCGTTCATCGAATCACCTGGAAAAGGTTCTGGACAATAATTACACCTCGGGTCTACAAGGGAAACTTGGATGTCCAGAGAAGTGACGAACTTAGTCAAAAAGGAAAAGGACAAGTATGTCGATCTTCGGAAGCGAGGATCTTTCAAACCTTCTTTTAAACTTCAACGCGGAACCAGACAGGGACGCCCTTTGAGCCCTCTGCTATTTGACCTAGTCCAAGACCCTTTAGCTATTGCTTTTCGAGAATCTACAGAGATTGCCGGTATCGCTAGGAGAGGTAGCATCCATAAAGTTTCGCTCTTATGCTCATGATTTACTGCTCTTCATTTCTAGTGTTGAGACTTAGTTACCTTCTATGTTTTCTTTACTTACCCGTTTTAGCCAATTTTCATGATATAAATTAAATTTACACAAGAGCGAACTTTTCCCTTTGAACAATCTGATACCATTCTATATTAATCTTCCTTTTAAAACTGTAAGAAACCATTTTACCTATTTGGGTGTAACTATTGCTAAGAATTATAAACATCTATCTAAATTTACCTTTCTTGCTTTATTGAATTATGTGAAAAGGATCTTACAAAATTGGTCACCCCTGTCTATATCGCTGATTGGTCAGATTAATCCTATTAAAATGAATATTTTACCTAAATTTATGTATTTATTTCAGGCTTTACCTGTTTTTATTCCTAAGCCTTTTTTTGATTCTCTTGACTCAATTATCTCTTCTTACATATGGGAAAATAAACATCCTAGGTTAAATGAAGTCCATTTTCAGAAAGCTAAACATAATGAAGAGTTTGCATTACCTAACTTTAGGTTATATACTGGGCCGTCAATATACGAAATCTTACTTTTTGGTTACTGTCCAGTATGGGTCTCTTTGGAAGTTAATTCTGTTTTTTTTTAATATTATTTCTTTGCGTCTCTTCACTTCCTTTATCAATAAATATATTAACTGATAATTTGGTAGTTAAACATGCTTTGAGGATTTGGTTATAATTTAGAAAATACTATGGTTTATTGCATTTTTCTTTGCTTATCCCATTTTTGCTTTTTTTTCTTAAAACCTATGACTGATATAGTTTTTAAAGAATGGGATAGATTGGGTATTACTCGTTTTCAGTATCCTTTTGTTGGAGGAAATTTCTTAACGTTTGAACAATTGGCAACTAAATATAATTTGCCAAAAACTCACTTTTTTCGATATTTGCAAATTAGAGATTTTCTCCGATCTCAACTTATTAGATGTATTTTTTTAATTTGAAGCCTTTCTAGGATGCTTCACTATCTAGGATTCATGTTCGATATTCAGTAATGAATAAGGTTCCTTTCAACAAAATTAAAAAACGCTTTGGAACGTGATCTGCAGATTTCAATTTCTGAGGAAACTTGGAATCAAATTTTTAAACTGGGTAATACGTCATCATTATGTACACGTCACTCCCTCCTTCAATTTAGAGTGGTCCATTGAGTTCACTTGTCCAAAGATAAGCTATCGCGTTTCTATTCAGATATATCTCCTTATTGTGACAAATGCAATAATGGAGAGGCTTCCTTAATCCATATGTTTTGGTCGTGTCCGAGTTTGGAAAAAAAAAAACCTGGATAGAAGCATTTCAAACTTTTTCCGTACTTTTTAAAATAAATTTTAAGCCAAATCCTTTAACTACATTATTCAGGATTGTTACAGAAAAAGATATAATTCTGGAGACTTCAGACTTACACATATTGGCCTTCATTTTTCCTATAGCCAGGAGGGCTGTGTTGCTTACATGGAAGGAAACTATTCCCCATGCTCATGCTCAATAGTTACTGGATGTTATGTTATATCTAAATTTAGACAAGATCTGTTGCTCTATTTCTGGATCTATTCTGAACTTTCAAATATTATGGGGATCTTTTTTGAGCTACTTTCAAAACCACTCATTTAGTGCTAAATGTACAGATATTAGCCAACACTACTATATCTTTAGGATGTTACTAAACAGCTTTGGTTTTGGTAGTGGGATTAGATTTTTTATATAATAAAATGATTCCAACTTATCAATATCAATTGATTTTTTTTGTTTATCAATATGAAAAATTGTGATTTCTTGTGTGATTCAATACAAGCTATTTTGTAACATTTTTTTCCTTTGTTTAATGCATTTTGTACTTCTTATTTCAAATTAATAAAAATATTGACAAAATCAAGAAGGAAAAGGACAAGTATGTAGATCTTCGGAAGCTAGGATCAGACAAAACACGTGAGGACTATAAATAAGCTAGAAATTAACTCAAGAAAGGAATTAGGAAAGCCAGACGAGACCATGGTAAAGCTTTTAGCAAGTAGGATTAAGGAGAATCCAAAGACAATCTATGTCTTTGTAAGGAATAAGAGGATAACGAGGGAACGAGTAGGGCCACTTAAGGATAAAGAAGAGAATCTATGTTTGGATGCAGAGGATGTTGGTGAGGTTCTGAATGAGTATTTCCCTTCAGTATTTATCCAGGAAAGGGACGTGCAGGACGCAGAAATTGGAAATGAGTGCGTAAACATGTTAGGGCATTTAGAGGTCAAGGAGGAGGTAGTGTTAGGTCTCCTAAACAGTATTAAGGTGGATAAGTCCCCGGGGCTTGATGGGATATACCCCAGGTTACAGAGGGAGGAGAGAGAAGAAATTGCTGGGGCCTTGACCAATGTCTTTGTGTTCTCTTTGACCGCGGGTGAGGTCCCGAGGACTGGCGAGTGGCTAATGCTGTTCGTCTATCTTAAATAGATAATGGAAAATGGAAAATCCGGGGCACTATAAACCGGTGAGTCTCACGTCAGTTGCAGGGAAATTTCTGGAGAAAATTCTTGGAGCATCTGGAATCCAATGGCCCGATTAGGGAAAGCCAGAATGGCTTTTGTGCGGGGCAAGTTGTGTGTTACTAACCTGGCTGAGTTTTTTGACAAGGCAACGAGAGAGATTGATTAAGGTAAAGCTGTGGATGTCATCTATATGGACTTCAGAAAGACATTTAGCAAGTTCCCACAAAATAAGTTAATCAAGAAAGTTCAGATGCATGGAGTTAGTGGATACTTGACTGTGTGGGTCCAGAACTGGCTTGCTCATAGAAGACACGTTGTGGTTGATGGGACTTACTCGGGCTGGAGATTTGTGAGTAGTGGTGTTCCGCAGGGATCTGTACTAGGACCACTGCTGTTTGTGATGTACGTAAATGACCTGGATGAGTATGTTGATGGATGGGTTAGTAAGTTTGCAGACGATACCAAGTTCGGTGGAGTTGTGAAAGGTGTAGAAGACTGGCGACGGATACAGCGTGATTTAGACAGGTTACAGATGTGGGCAGAGAAATGGCAGATGGAGCTTAACCCGGATAAATGTGAGGTGATGCACCTTGTTAGGACTAATACCAAGGGGTGGTGAACCCTTAAGTTCATGATCCTCAAAAGTGTTGGAGCAGAAATACATTGGGGTGCAAGTTCATGGCTCACTGAAAGTGACTACACAGGTAGATAGGGTGGTTAAGAAGGCTTATGGAATGCTTCCTTTCATTAATCGAGGTATTGAGTACAGAAACCATGATGCATCTGTATAGAACTCTGGTTCGGCCGCATTTAGAGTATTGCGTGCAATTCTGGTCATCTCACTATCGGAAGGATGTCGAGGCTTTAGAGAGGGTGCAGAGGAGGTGTACTGGGATGCTGCCTAGATTAGAAAGCATGTGCTGTCAGGAATAGCCGGACAAACATGGGCTTTTTTTCTCTCTGGAGCGGCAGAGGCTGAGGGGTGATCTGTTGGAGGTGTATAAAATTATGTGGGACAGAGACAGGGTGAACAAGCAATATCTTTTTTCCTATTATTGAACGATCCAATACAAGAGCACATGCATTCAAGGAGAGAGCAGGTAGGTTCAGAACACACATGAGGGGTACGTTTTATACTCAAAGTGTGGTGGATACCTGGAATGCGTTGCCTGATAGTGTGGTGGAGACAATTCATTGGAGGTATGTAAGATGAGTTTGGATGGGCACATGAATAAGAGGAAGATAGAGGAATATGGGCATTCTGTAGTTATGAGGGATTAGCTATGTCGGCATTAAATTCTGGGCCGAACGTCCTGTGCGGAGCTGCACTGTTCTATGTTCCAAGTTCTACTTTCAAGAAATAGAGATGTAATCTCTTCTACGTTGAAATACAACCTCATTGTTTCAAAGTTTTACATATCGTTTCAATCGTAAGTAACAGACCTGCTGCGCAGAGACGGCGTGTCTAATCTTTTGCAGTTTCTGATGTACCGAGCTCAAAAGACCGCACATTGTGATTGACAAGATTAAGAATCCGATTAAATGTTTAAAAAAGCAACTGGGCTCAGTGCTATTGCAGCACAAGGAAAGGGATTGAGGATCCGGTTCGTCTCCAGTGAGCATCTGAAGTTTCAGGTGAAACAATGAAATGCGAACGGCCTGATTGAAATGTTGCTGAATTGCTTTCTGACGGAGCTTTTCTTGTTCCGTTACAGTTCCTGCTCCGTCCAGTTGAGGTCCCCATCCTCCAACAGAATTCATTTACGCAACCCTCTGTAATTATATCTGCAATAGCGGATGAACGATAAGTCGTGTTTTTATTAAGTCACATCCGCTATTGATAAATCAAAACATGGTCATTTCAATGACATCGAGTTGACCCCAAAATTAAACCCTAGTCCCGGAAGGTCTCTAAGCACAAGAAGAGGCTGAATGCCTGAACAAAAATTCGGTTCTGGATCCAGCACGCTTCCGCTACGCCACTCTGCTTCGGACAGCAGTTTGATAGATGGAGTCTCACTCAGACAGGGGCAGGGTTTACTCATCCTGCCACCACACCTTCAGACCTCCCATTTTGTACTCAAATCTCTGAATGTGGGCATCATCAGGGGCAGAGATTATTGCCGTTGGCCAGCTGCCCTGCAGAAGGTGGATCCGGGCCGCCTCCCTGAGGCGCTGCTTTCCATATGGCGAGGGAGGTCCCACTGGGATCTCAGTGACGGGGCTTCAGGAATCTGACCCGGCTCCCAGGTAGTGATGACGATGGGGGGACCCTGCAGTGTGGCCTGGACTGGGCGGCCCGGCCGCTTTCACTCTCATCCTCGTTTCTGATCCATCCGACGGGCTTTCTGGGATACCTCAGTCAACAGGGAACCACAGTGGTGTGGGCTGGGGTCACATACAGTCCAGAACAGGTGACGACGGCAGGGTCTCTTCCCCCAGCACCCGGAGTCATCAGGTGCTGGAGGCTGAGCCCAGCTGGCGGGGCTGAGCTGATGTCCTGTCTGATGCCAAGGGACATTGACTGTGCAGTTCCCTCTTCTCTCTCGCCAGGCGCCTCGCGGCCTGCTGAGTGTTGCTTAAGTGTTGCTCTCATGTCAAATAATCAGCAACCGCATTGTTTACAGGCTGAATGTTGTCCCAATGCTGGATACACACGATAGACATGGACAGGAGGGAGCCTCCCTTCAGCTCGCTGAAATCTCCCTTCACTTGTAGAACGTATGTTTGTGAGCATTGACGTGAGTTGGTTTTCTTCCCCTGCACCCGGGAGTCAGTGGGCGGGAGGGAGGACGTCCTGTTCGCAGGGCGGAGCTCAATCTTCCGTGTTTTTCTCTCTTCAGAAGAGTTGTGCGGTTTGCTGAGCTTTCCCTGCATTTCATGCGGTTATTTCAGTTTTCAGCATCTGCCCTCTTTTTCGGCTGACCCACTACTGGCTATCCAGCGACGAGCCCTGACCGGATAATTCTTCAGTTCACCGGGCACATTCGTAAAATGACAGGGCCAGTACCCAACATCTGGTCTGTTTGTTCCCCCATTCACCAGGACCGCCAATATCTGAAGTGAACCCAAAAACACATACACAGGCAAGGTTTGTCTCCAGGTGCAACGAGCAAGGTTGGGGGTTGTCGAGTTGACAGAAAGGAAGCACGAGATGGAGAGTGAGGGGGGAAAGAGAGAAGGAGAGAGAGACAGAGACAGACAGAGAGGGGCGAGAATGGTGGTAGGCGAGGGTATGTTGCTGGACGGAGGAACATTGGTTTACAAGTACAAAGGTCCCGTGTCATTCCAGGATGGGAGATTTGCTTTTGCTGGCTGAAGGCACAGAATGCCAGAGCAGGGACCTCTTCTGGAACTATATAAACACAAGTTGGGCCACAGCGGCTTGCTTGCGTCCTGGTCATTAACTCACAGGAACATTCAGACACACCATCATCCGAATTCAGAGCAGGAGACTCCGATCAGCCGCGCAAGCTCAACCCTCCATTCAGTCAGATTCGCTGTTGTTACGTACCAGCAACAATAGAAACACAACGATCCACGTTTAAGTGTTTGAAACTATTTTAGGAATAACTACTTGTAATAATAAGAAAAGTAAAAACGTTAGATATTAAACATTGACCCCAAAAATAAACTCAAAGTGTGTGTGTGGCAAGTTCCCAAACCCAAAGTCTAGGAATAGTTCTCAAAGTTAAGTTCAGGAAGTCATAATGTAGAACTAACCCGAAACAAAAGGCTTTTGCAAAACGACAGTTGACTGGAGAGAAAACGTAGAAAATAATGTAGAGATAATTTACGAAATCCATATGTTCCACGAGGGAACCCATATAACACCTCAATCTCCGAAGAGTTCCACTGCTTTATTCCGAAGCATCTGCCACACCGAGGACATTCGATACGTGGCCGCCCACAGAAATACCTGCTTTCCAGTACAGGTTAACGACAAAGTGGATTCCACTCGATTGCTCCAAAAATCCATACGTGGAATTCAGTGACAGACACAGTTGTTGTTCTACATTGATAGATACAGAGATCAGCGGTCAGTCTCTCTCTCTCTCTCTCCTCTCTCTCTTCTCTCTCTCTCTTCGACCGTGTGTCCAAATTGCCAGTACGCTCCAGTTATAGTCTTGCCGTCTTGTAACACACACACACACACACACACACACATTACTACCACTCTATTGTCCAGGTGCCTTAAAGGGACATTCACCAAGTAACAACATGGCTCGTAACACTGTGAGTTCATTAGATCCCAACTCCACATTCCCACGTACCCGCAGCAACCTGTCACCTCGTTCCTCAGCAAGTATCTGTCTACCTCTGCCTGAAATATACTCAAATATCGACTCCCATCGCCCTTATAGAAATTGCCTTCCACAGACTCAGGAACGACTGAGGATATCACCCTCATTGAGTGACCGCATATTTTAAATGCTCTCGACGAGTTATCGATCTCCCACATGTGGGAACGGTCGCTCCACTTCTGCCTTTTAAATACTCCCAAGGATTCGATATATTTTAACAAAGTAACTTTTCTATCTGCTGAGCGCAAGTTCTGTTGGAACCAGAGCCGCCCTCACATTCCAACTCACAACTTCAGATAGTGCTGCCCAGAACAATACACAGTCAGTTCATTACACACCTGCCCAACACTCTCACGCAGTGTTAGGCCGGAAGCTACATTACCTATCAAGAGAGCAGCGTTTGATCAGAAAGCTATGTTCTGATTGATAATGGGGCATAGATGATGTGGGTATTCGGAGCATCTTCCCCATTACAGTGAATGTAAAACCCGACAGCAAGGAGTGGGTCAGGGGAAAGAGGTTTCGAGGAAATTTATGGGATATTTTCATTCACCCTGAAAGAGAGTGGAATATGGTACTCTGTCAAACATTGAACATTTATCCAGACGAGAATGTGAATGGCCAAGGCATAGAAAGTTATCCACTGGATGCTTTTCAATGGGATTAGTGTCGATGAATCATCAATGGTCTGCACAGACATGATGTGCCGAATGGCCTGTTTCGGAGCTGCACAACACCCTGATCTCCATGAATTGCACCATTATAATCAGCATCATTCATACTGACACTGAGTACAATGAATTGAAGTGTCACCCAGGGTTAATCAAATATAGTTTGCTGAATATAGTTTGAGCAATAAATGTAGAACATCGTATATAACGAGGGAATGCCAGAATTATGGAACATTTGGCAGGAAATAGAATGGACGCCACCCTGTCACACTATAAAAGTGACTGACATGTACAGAATGAACCCCACATTCTCACACTGTCCTAGAGACTGACAGATACAGAATGAACCCCACATTCTCAAACTGTACCAGAGACTGACAGATACAGAATGAACCCCACATTCTCAAACTGTACCAGCCACTGAGAGGTACAGAATGAACTACACACTCTCACGCTGTACCAGATACTGACAGCTACAAAATGAACCCCACACTCTCACACTGTGCTGGATGAATCTGGATAAATTCCCCGTCCCATCTCTCTCCCTCTCTCTCTCACCCCTCGCGTTATCTGTCTGCATTGCTGCCTGTTTTTCTTCTGTAGCTCTCTTTCTCGCTATATCTCTCACTACCTCTCTCCCTCTTCTTCTCTCCCTAGCTTAGCTTTGAATGATGTATCACTTCGTATCTGTGTGTGCAATTCAATCTGCCATTCCTTTGCGCAGTTTCCACATTGATCCACATCCTTTTCTAACCTCAGAATATATTGCTCACGTCCACCACACCGCCAGTTGTAGTGCTATTCGCAATCTTATAAATCATGTCATCTTTATTCTCAGCTAGATCGTTAATATATTTGACGCCTTGCAGAAGTCGAGAGTTAAAACAAGATTTGGAGCGGGAGATTTGGAAATAGATAAGTCGCTGTGCTTGTGATTGGGAGTTTCACTTTGCAGGAGTCTAACCGAAACACATTTACAAATTGTAAACTGTTGATTGGCTCATTGACTGGTTAACAGCGGCCAATAAAAAGAGGCAAGTTTCAAGCGGAGGGGTCATTTTGGAGCAACCGTTTTGAGAGGGGCTGCTGATGGTTGTCCAAATGGGGGCTTTGGTGAATACCAGGCTTCAGTGAAGAGACCGAACAACACCAAGCCAAGGTGAGGGTTGGTTATTATTTTTTTATGCCTCTTCATTTTCACTCAAAACTTTTTAGTCATGGCAGGTGAATTCAGACCCGTGTCATTCTCCTCCTGTGCAATGTAGGAACCCGGGGAAACTACTAGTGTCCCGAATGACTACGTTTGCAGGAAGCGTGTCCAGCTGCAGCTCCTGCAGACCGCATGACTGCACGGGAGCTGCGCATGGAATCATTTTGGAGACTGATGCTGGATTACACTTTTAGTGAGTTGATCACACCGCAGTTTTAGGCCTGTGGGGAAATAGGGAATGGCTGACCAACAGGCAGATCAGGAGCAGGAAGGTAGTCCAGGGGTCTCATGCGATCGCCTCCCTCCAAAGCAGATATACCGCTATGGATACTGTTGAGGGATATTAATAATCAGCAGAAGACAACAGTAGCCAGGATCATGGCACCCTGAGTGGCTTTGCTACACAGGAGAGCAGGAGGAAGTGTGGCAGAGCTGTAGTGGTACGGGATTCCATGGTAAGAGGATTAGACAGAAGATTCTCTGGCCGAAAACGGGACACTGGGTTGTTGTGTTACCTACCGGTTGCAAGAGTCAGGGATGTCTCAGAGCGGATGCAGAATTAGCCTGAAGGTCAGGGTGAAATGTCAGTTGTCGTGGTGCATGCAGGTACCAACAATGTAGGGAAAAAAACGGGATGAGGTCCTCTAAGCCGAATTTAGGGAGTAAGGAGATAGTTTAAAAAGTAGGACCTCAAAGGTAATAATGTCCGGATTACTGCCTGTGGCAGGTGCTAGTCAGAGTAGGAATATCAGTAGAGTTACGATGAACTTGTGGCTTGAGCAGTGGTGCAGGAGAGAGGGTTTTAGATTCATGGGCATTGTAACAGGTTCTGCGGAAGGTGAGACCAGTACAAACCGGACGGTCTACACCTAGGCAGGACTGTGAACAATGTCCTAGGGAATTGTATGCTATTGCCATTGAGGAGGGTGTAACATGCCAAAGCAAAGCAAAAACTAGAGCAAATTATAGATATGAGAAAAGTAAGACGGCAGTACAGAAAAGTCAAACGTAAAGGACAAAAAGGTTTCGATGTTCCAAAAGGATAATGAGTGTAAGGGAACTTTATCTGAATGCCGGAGTATACGAAATAGCGTTAGTGAACTTTTGGCACAAATCAGTACAAAGGGGTTAGATTCAGTGGCCACTTCAGAGACGTGGTTTCAGGGCGGAAATTAAATATCCAAGGGTATCAGGGAATACTGAAGCATAGTTGGGAAGGCAAGGGAGATGGAGTAGTACTCTTAATTAAGAATGAGATCAGGGCGATTGTAAGATACGATGTAAGATCCAAGAAGCAACATGTTGAGCCCATCTGGGTAGAGATTAGCAATAGTGAAGGGAAAGAAACATGCTGGTGGGAGTTGCCTGTAGGTCACCGAATAATAACATTACACTGATACAGGGAATAAAGCAACAAATATCTGATGCATGTAAAAATGGAGCGGCAGTTGACATGAGGGATTTAACTTCAACATATATTGGGCGATTCAATTTGGTCGAGGCAGTCTTGAGGAGGATTTTATAGAATGCATCCGTTATAGCTTTCTTGAACCCCATGTTACCGTGCAGAGGATGTGGATAGTCTGCAGAGATATAAATGAGTGGGCAAGGTTCTGGCAGATGGAGTAAAACGTTGGTAAATGCGAGTTCATCCCCTTTGGAAAGAAAATAGAAGATCAGATTATTATGTAAATGGTGAAATATTGCAGCAGTCTGTTGTGCAGAAGGACTTGGGAGTTTTTGTGCATGAATCGCAAAAGGTTGGTTTGCAGGTGCAACAGGTTACTAAAAGGCAAAGGGAATGTTGGCCTTCATTGCCAGAGGGATTGAATTTAAGAGCAGGGAGGTTATGCTGCAACTGTACAGGGTACTGTTGAGGCCTCAGCTGGAGTACTGCTTGCAGTTCTGGTCTTCTTACTTGGGGAAATATACACTGGCTTTGAAGGCACCGCAGCGGAGGCTCACCAGGTTGATTCTGGAGGTGAGGGGATTACTCTATGAGGAGCGATTGAGTTGCCTAGGACTATACTCGCTGGAATTCAGAAGAATGAGAGGGATATTACGGAAACGCAAAATTATGAAAGGGATAGATAAGACAGAGGCAGGAAGGTTATCTACACTGGTAGCTGAGACTAGAACTAGATGGCATAGCCTCAAGTTTGGGGGTAATAGATTTAGGACGGAGATGAGGAAAAACTGTTGTGCACAGAGAGTAGTGAATCTGTAGAATTCTGTATCCGAGGAAGCAGTGTAGGCAACCTCATTTAACATATTTAAGACACTGTTGGATATTTCTGCACAGTTGGGGTATTAAAGATTATGGGGGGGGGGAGGCAGGTAGGTGGATCTGAGTCCACGGCCAGGTCAACTATGATTTTATTGAATGGCGGAGCAGGCTCGACGGGCCAGATAACCGAATTTGATCCTGATCTTGTTTCTCATGTTCGTGTGTATTTCCAATGTTTTGATTCAAAATACGACTTGCAATTCTTATTAAATTGGGAAGGAAAACAAGAAAACCATCTCCCCATCGTGTAATTGAACTCCGGTATCCCGCATGACGGTGGGTGGGGTGGTGGGTGGTTGGAGACTGACCACCATACTAACGAGGATCCGATGGAAGTATGTGATATGGCACTTGGTTATCAGGGCCCAGGAAGGCTCACAGTGTCCCCCGATATTTGTTCGTTGACTGTAAAATTGGCGCTAACCGGCAACCACTTCTCACTGTGTTACTAGAATGGATCGGGATTCTCCAGCGATCCAGGCACTGGTTGTGTTCAGTGACAGCCGGTGGTGTGGCTCCTATTCGGATCGGACTGTTTGTTGGTGTAAGGAACGCATATAATTGGGATTTATTTTCTCAGTAACGAATGCAGGAAATGATTTTTAATTCATCAACTTAGACGGTGTGTTGTTGAATCCAACCAGCCTCCGGAGAGAATGGAGGAGGGACAGATCTTCCTATGATCTTCGCGTTAGTACTGCCCGTCTCTGCCCGTCATCCACCTGTAATTGCGACTCAATTTTTCATTTTCCATTGTTACAGTCTGCGCTGCTGGACCGGGCCCACAGTCCTGTTCTTCACAACACGTCACACAGAATAAATTATAACCTGATCCTCACCGTCACCATAACTCCCTTGGTCTCACACTATCAGGGGCTTTCCGCTTGTTCGACCTCCCCTTCTCCCCTACTTCCTCTGTTACAGAAAGCGAACTTGTTGTCTCTTTCCCAGTTCAGCGGGCACTCCACCTCAAACCTCAATCTGTTTCCTTCCCACCTGTGCTGCCACATCTGCTGTGTGTGTCCTCATTCTCTGTCTTAATATAAGAGCACGGCTTTATACAGCGGAAAATAGTTAACGTTGAGTTGTGGATGTGCACAACGATGACCATGTTTTCACCTGAACGAAATCTCCACAAAACTCGTAAATGTATTGAATAAAAACAAACTCTCAATTTAAATGAGGAGGGTTTATGTGTGTTCGGGTGCGATATGACAGCTTCTTGACCTAAAATGCACTGGTGGAGAATGGTTGATGCCCACAAGGGAAATGGCAGAGGATGGTTTCGATCCATCGACCTCTGGGTTACGGGCCCAGCACGCTTCCGCTGCGCCACTCTGCTAGTGAGAGGAAACACGATCGCTGTGCTGTGAGTGTTGTTCATTCTATACTTTTTTTATCGATTCTTTTTTCGCCATTGCCCGCCGTCCCTTTTCTCGCTTCATTGTCTTTCGTTGACTCTCGTGCCGCCTTCTCTTCCTCTCCGCACATTCCCATCCTTGTTTCTAACGAACTATCCCATCAGGTTATTATGTCTGTGCCTTTTTGCTCTCTCCAAGTTCTCGCACCTCGTTCCTAATATTTCACCGGTGAAATATTATTCGCATTACAAGGGGTATAATTCATTCCCCTTGTAGGGTTTCTACAACGTGCAATGCCTTCACCCACACCCGGCCTTCGTTTTGTCCAAATCTGAGGTCATATTAACTTCCCAATCCTTTCACTATGATTGAATAAATGTCAGAATTCCTAGAGTGTTGAAGAACCAGCAGCTCAATTTGTTTCTTTGTGAAACTTAATTCTCGACTTCAAAGCACAACAGATGCTGATTTTGGTTTCCGCATTGCAAGTGCTTGCATCAAACGCAACAACTCCGTCTCCCGACATCCAGTGGTTGGCCAATTAATGGTGGCTATAGTCTTCAAATCAAATGACAGCTCGGTGTATTCACAGATGCGGAGAGTCGGGGTGCCGCAGGGTCCAGTGTACTGATTAGGCAGGGCAGTGACGGTGATCAGCAAGGCTATTCTCTTGGGCTGATTGTCGCCCACTACACATCCGGTGTGCTGACCTATGCGATGTCCCAAATGTGGGATACTCGACTGCAAAATGTGTGGTGTTGAGGACAGTGGTAGAGCATTCTCCGGATCATCTGTCAAAACTAGATTTACATTCAACTTGTTCTGAACTCATCTCACACATCGTTTTGTCGCTTGTAGCAACGGAGCCATCCCACGGGCACTGAGCGTCTTCGGCGCAGTCCACTGTCGGAAAAACAGACTGGTCCCAATGCTATGTGTAGGAGGCATGGGATAGAAGCGGCAAATCGGTGTAACATACGAACGTCAGAACATAAGAAATAGGAGCAGGAGTAGGCCGCCTGGCCCATCGAGCCTTCTCCTCAATTCAATAAGATCATGGTTCAATAAGATCAAGATCATGGACTCAGATCTTGCTACTAGCCTTTTGTCCATAACCCTTAATGCCCCAACGATGCAAAGATCTAACTAACTAGATACATTTAATGAGGTTGCCTCTTCGACTTCCCTGGGCAAGGAATTCCACAGATTTAATACTGTCTGGGGAAAAGTAGTTTCTCCTCATCTCCGTCCCAGATCTATTTCCCTGTCTCTTGAGGCGATGTCCGCTAGTTCCCCCGCACTCCTTATACTTCTTGCTCTCCTCTCTTGTATGCTATCGTCTCTGCATCTTCAAAGCACTTTTCACTCTCTAGTTCGTCTTATCTGCATAATCGATCGTCTGTTCACAACCCAGATCTTGGCTCTTCCCCACCGAGTTGCTGTTGACGCCCAGCCCCTCCCGTCCCGGCACTTCACTCTGGCAAAAAGGGACGGTGAATCATCCCTGCTGATGCTTCGTGTTTGGAAGTCCACATTCTTTGTTGTTTCTCGGCTCGAGCTGCGAGAATGTCACTTCACTGTTCAAAAGATCGATCACCAACGTGGAGATGCCGGATATGGAACCGGGGACCTCAGAAATGCAATGCATGCGCACTCCCAATGAGATACATCCCCGTCTACATATTTGTACGTAAGCTACTTTCTGATTCCCCTCCGATGAGCACAAAGCTTAGACATTGACAGCAAGAAAACTGAAGCTGGAGTGGGCTATTCGTCCCGTCGTACCTGCTCTGCCATTGTCCGAACATGGCTCATCACCTAATGTCAGCCCCTGTTCCCGAACACTTTCCACACTCTTTGGTGTATTTTGTCACAAACCAGCAACAAAAGAAACACACTGAGCATGATTCAGTGTTAAAAACTATTTTATTAATCACTACTTATGATAATACGTAAAATAAAAGTAAAAATGTTAGTATGTTAGAATTCAAAAATGTTAAACCTCGAACGTTAACCCCAAAACTAAACTCTTCGTGTGTGTGACAAAGTCCAAAACTCCCAGTTCCTTAATGGTTCTTAAAGTTCAGTTCCGCAAGCCATAAGGTGAAACATGAGCAAGGGCTTCTTCAACAACCACCATTGTCTGAAGATAAGATGTAGATGTAGAAAACATAGAGAGAGTACATACGAAATCCAAATGTTCCACGATGGAACCCAAACGACACTTCAGTGTTTACTCGGTAGTGACTTCCTCACCCCGAAAAGCATCCGAACCGTGGTCGTCCACATAATCATACCTGTTTCCTTCTACAGGTCAGCAACAAAGTGAACTCCACCGGATTACTTCCAACTTCCATACATGGATTTCAGTGGCAAACACAGTTATTGTTTCTCATCCATCGATAGAGAAAACAAGCAGGCTGGTGTCTCTCTCCCTTCTCTCTCTCTCTTCTTCAACAACGTCATTACGTCCTTTATCTTCTATTGACGTAAGCACGCCCCACACACACATACACACACACTCTCTATCTTAAAGGGACTTTCACTGAGTCCGTAACACTTTTTTGAGGAAATCTGTCTGAAACCTCCTCGATTTATTCATCTGTTGGACAGAGACTGCGCAAGTAAGAAGGTGGCCCGTTTCTATCCTGCTGTCACACACCTTTGACTTCCATATTTTAAATCAAGAGCAATACCAAATTCGTTTTATTTTAAGATCGTCTGTACTCGTTTAAAACTTTGAGGTCGAAGCACAGAGGTAAGTGGCCGGATGTAACAATGACCAACCGTCAGAGCGCACTGAGGGGTTGGGCCCTGTCTACCAACAGCAAAATACTTCATGAAAGAGCAAACATAATTGACATTGGTGCTTTGTAAGAGGATGCATTGAATCCATGTCCATGATTTGTGTGTTGATTTGATCGCACAATGAATATAAAGAAATACAGATGCTGGAGCTGTTGTGTTTCCTGGAAACGTGTTTTGTTTTCGTGAATAAACTGTAATCTTTTTTAAATTCAAAACAGCAGGAAGGGCACTGTTACCGAGCAGACAGCGACATACACAACATAACGTGCTGAATCGCCAGCATCCCTGGGTGCGGTCGAACCACCAACCTTTCATTAACAGCCGAACGCGTTAACCAGCTGTGCCACAGAGATAACGTAAAGACAGCGGGAATAAATTAGCTGTTTTCGGATCGGGAGAAGGTAACCAGGGTTCGGTGCTGGGACCCGGCTTTTCACAATCTACATCAATGATTTGGATCAGGGGGTCAAGGACAATATAAAGCAGAAAATGCTGGGAACACGTAGTCGGCAGGATTCGAACCTGCGCGGGGAAACCCCAATGAATTTCTAGTCCATCGCCTTAACCACTCAGCCACGACAACCTCCATTCCCACAAGTGGCCAGAGAGAAGGACATTTTCCATGGGATGCGATCAGTGTGTCGCGGGACTGACGGACCGATCCCGGAGTCAGTGAAGCGGGACTGATACTGAAATAAAAACAGAACCCGGTGAAAATACTCAGCAGGTCAGGCAGCGTCTGCGGAGTTGGAAACGGTGTTTCAAGTCTATGATCTTTCACGCTGAAATCTGGGCGGGCAGTTGGACGGAGGGAGTCTCACTCAGAGCGGGACAGGATTTCCTCATCCCGCCATCGATAAGCGCGTTCCGTTATTAACGAAAGGTCGGTGGTTCGAACCCAAACAGGTTCTGGGCTGCTTCAGGGGGTCGGCACCAGGCAACAACACCGATGTGGGATGGAGTAACATTCAGTTCAGAGCGAGTGAAGCCGGCTGGTTATTTCACCCTCCCCCCAGCACCCGGGAGTCAGCCGGCGGGAGAGACTGAGGGTAAGAAATATTCTGGTCGGCACATCAGAGGGAGAACTTGAATGCACTGTATTGTGTGTACAGGAGGTTCACCGGGATGTCGCCTGGGCCGTGGCGTTCTCATCAGACGAGATTGACTCTGCTGTCCTTGTTTTCCTTCCAACGTAGGAGGCTGAGGGCGGACCTGTTTGAGGTACACAAATTAGTCGGGTCGTAGGGAACGTTCCCACACAGCAGACGTACCCAAACGAGAGAGCGATGCAGGTGGAGAGTGTACGCAAGGTCAATAGACAGACAGTACATGCCGGAATGCGAAGAAATGTGTGTGGTGGGGGGGGGGGGCAGAAGGACCCTGCAGAACATGTGGGACAAATCACTGAAGGTAGGGTGACAGGTCTGTCAGTGGGTTAGGAAGGCGGATGGGAGACTTACCTTTATTGGCTGAAGGCACAAAATTCCAGAGCAGGGAGCTCTGCTGGAGCTGTAGAAAGGGCAAGTTAGGCCACACGTGGAGTCCTGTGTACAGTCCTGGTCACCACCCCACATGGACACACAGACACAGCGTCATCCGAATTGGGGCAGGAGTCTCCACTCAGCCGCGCAAGCGCGTTCCTCCATTCAGTCAGATTACCCATGAGTTCACTAGATCCTCAGCTCCACATTCCCATGCACCTGCGGTAACTTGTCACCACCTTCCTCAGCAAGTATCTGTCTACCTCTGCCTGAGATATACTCAGATCTCGGTTCCCTTCTCCCTGAGACAAAGTGTGTTTCATGGACTCAGGAACGACTGAGGAAATCACCCTCATTGAGTGACAAAATACTTTAAATGGTCTCGACGAGTTATAGATTCTCCCCCATGTGGGAAGTTCGCTCCACTTCTGCCCTTTAAATACTCCTAAGGATTCGATGTGTTTTTTACAAAGTAACTTCTCGATCTTCTGAGCTCCATTTCTGTTGGAGCCAGAGCCGCCCTCACATTACAACTCACAACCCTACACGGTGCTGCCCAGAACAATAGACAGCCAGTTCATTATAGAGCTGCCCAACACTCTCACACAGTGTCAGGCCGGAAACTGTATTATCCGTCAATAGCGCAATGCAGGATCGAAAATGTATGTTCTGATCAATATTGGGCCAGAAATGATGTTGGTGGTCGGGACATCTTCCTCTTTTCAGTGTGGGAAAATAAAAGAGAAAGGAATAGGTTGGGTGTAAGAGATTTAGAAGGGATCTGCGCGATATTTTCATTCACCCAGAAGGAGGGTGGAATCTGGGACTCTGCCAAACATTTGACATTTATCCAGACGGGAAGGTGAAGTGCCTAGGCAGTGAAGATTAGAGACCGAGTGTTTTTCAATGGGATTATTGCAGATGGATAATCAATGATGTGCATGGACATGATGGGCCGAACGGCCTGTTTCTGAGCTGCATCTATCTATGACTCTCGATGTACTGTTCCAGCATCACCAGCATCATTCAAACTGACACTGTATTTAATGAATTTAAGTATCAGCAAGTGGTACCGAAATATAGCTGTGCTAGATATGTACATACATTTATTGCTGAAACTATATAACGAGTGAATGCCAGAATTTTGGAACAACAAGCAGGACATAGCATGGACCACACACTTTCACACTGTACCAGAGTCTGACAAGTACAGAATGAACCCCACAATCTCACACTGTACCAGGGACAGACAGGTACAGAATGAACCACACACTCTCACACTGTACCAGAGACCGACTGGTACAGAATGAACCCCACACTACCACACTGGACCAGAGACTGAGAGGTACAGAAATATTAAGCTCGTCAATTTATATTGGCATTGAGCTGTTCCTTGTGCAGTTCATTTTGCTCCCTGTCAAACTGTCCCCCCGCCCCCATGAGTGATCTCCTTATTTTGATTGCCTTGATTTCTTTCACAAATGTCTCTTACCTCTTCAACGTGCGCTTTAAGTCTCTCAACGTCTCTTATTTCAGAGGGAAGTCTTACTCCATGTCTCACTGTACCTCGCTGCTTATATGTTATGTGTGTGTGTATGTGCGTGTGTGCACACTGTAAATGCTTTCTCAAGTAAGTTCGTGTGTGTCGGTGGGTGTGTGTGTGGGCGCGCATCTGTATGTTTGCATATGGGAAGCTGTATTTGGGTTTGAGTTTCAGCGTCATTATCTGGTTTGCTTTCTTTGCCTGCGCCTCGGTCTGTGTGCGGTGACAATGGGTTTCCAGTTTGGTGGTGTGGCGTTGTACACGGGCCATTGCTGGTGGTGTTTTGAGTGTGGGTGTGACGGGTGAGTATGGAAACACGCGGGGTGCTGTGAACAGTGTTCTGATCGGAGCTCCACAGAAAACAACAGAGAAACATAGACATTCTATTCAACAAATATACAGCAGCAACAGCACATTTGAAAACAGTTTTTTTTTTCTGGAACGAATTGGATGCTGAAAAGAGGTCAGTTCAGTCAACAAAGTCACCGTTGCCTGGTTCAGAGTCCAGAGGTCTATGAACAAAACCTTCTTCTGCTCTTTGTGTTATCATTACCAATTTAACCCAGAGCACACCCGGCAAATCACCTTCATTCCCTCACCAGTAAAACTTCCGACTGCTGCAAACTGGCCCCAGCCTCGCGCCCCCTTCTGGTAACCATTCCCGCAGCGTCGCCTCTGAACCATCGGACCGACACTTCACCACAGGGATACCGGGGAAACGGTCACAGCGAGGAGACAAGCATCAGAAGCTGACATCTCCACACACAGTGAAATCTGTAAGCAGCAGAAAATATATTGAAACAACGGACACTTTTCATGCAGCAGAAGATATGTTTACCCAATCGGGAAGTCATTGGAAGCGTCAAAATGCTTAGATATCAGACACGCCATGCAACACAACGTTATGGACATGGCAAGGAGAACGTTGAGGCAGTGTTTTGGATATCTAAACAATAGTGAACATAGATATAAGTCATAACTGTAGATACCTGGTGACAGTGAAGTTGGGGGTGATGGTGAATGGGACCTGCGGTGTGCCAGATTGGGAGCGGTTGTTTGGATCTGTTAGCATTTACTGAGGCTGGAAGTTAGGTGAGAGGCCATGATGGAGCTGAAGGACTGAAGGAATGAGGTGCACACTTCTGAATGGAGAAACTGCAGGGACAGAAGAGACGATCAGTTGGTGTTGCCGGACAGATTTCAATAAAAACAGAAAAAAAGAAAAAATGACTGGATTAAAATTTCTCAGTAGAGACAGAGCAATATAATGTCGTCAAATCTGTTCCTCTAAGTTGGTAAGTTATTGAAAGTGGACCTACATCATGAGAAAATATTGAATAAATGGACTACAAATATCTTCGAATTTAAGCGAAGGATCAACAGTGCCACTCCTGTTTTTTTTTCCAAGTTTAAACATGATATAGTTTGAGAGAACCATTGAAAAGTAGTCAGGGGTATTGGATACTTCCATTTAAGCAAAATGGATCGTTTGGCAAAGGCAATCATACGGTTAGCGGAAGCGGAAAAAATTCCAGACTCTATCCATGGTAATCCAAAAATTGCAGTGATAAGGTGAGGTTGTGAATCAATATTCAATACATTTGAAATAATGTTAAAATGTCTTTCCAATAATTTTCCAAAAGAGGACAGCGCCAAAACATATGTGTCAAAGAAAACACATCCGATTTACATCTGTCACATATAGGATTTATATGGTGATAAAAACGAGCTAGTTATCTTTTGATATATGGGTCCTGTGAACTACCTTAAACTGTATCAAAGAGTGTCTGACACACATTGAAGATGTATTAACTAAATGGAGAATTTTCTTCCATGTCTCTGTAGGTAAAGATGTCTGGAGTTCGCTTTTCCATTCATGCTTAATTTTGTCCAGTGATTCTGACGTATTTTCATAACTAAGTCATAGATTATTACCATCAAACCCTTCTTATAAGGATTAAGAACTATTTTTTTCCCGTAATTTCAGTTTTGTAAGGTGTGGGAAAAGAGGGTTAGTTGCTTTTTTAAAAAAAATCTAGTCTGCAAATACCGAAACAAGTATGATCTAGGTAAATTGCATCTGTTAGACAATTGTTCAAAAGATGCAAAACAGTTATCAATGAATAAATCACGAAAACATACTATTCACTTGCTTTTCTATATGGAAAAAGCTGAGTCAACTCTGGATGGATGGAAGAAAAATATAGATTAAATGGCACTTGACAAGTTAAATTTATTCAATCCAAAAAATTAAGAAATTGAAACCATATTTGTATTGTACGTTTAACAATTGGCTTAATCACATGTTTACTTCATTTGGTAAGTGCAAAAGGGAGTGAAGCTCCTAAAAGAAAACTTGTGAAAATTCAAGTACTGATTGGTGTACCCATTTGGGGCATTGAATTACATCTGAATCCTGTATCCAAAAATTAAAAATCTGATATTAATTGCCCAGTAATATAACCTGAAATTAGGCAGGCCATAGCACCATCCTTTTTTAGTTTTTGTAAATATTTTATACATAACCTTGGGTTTTTTTATTCTGCCAAATATATGAAAGAATTTTAGAATCAATAGTGTCAAAAAAATTCGGGACGAAAGGTGGAATCGCTTGAAATAAATATAAAAATGTTGGTAAAATATTAATCTTCACCGCATTAATTCGGCCTACCAATGATGGAGACAGTGGGGACCATTTAGTAAATAATTGTTTAACATTGTCAATTAAAGGCAGTAGATTAGCTTTAAATAAGTCCTTATGTTTCTTGGTAATTTTAACACCTAAATACATAAAATAGTCAGTTACCAATCCAAAAAGTAATTGCCTATAAATTGGAGTTTGCATATTTAATGAAAAAGTTCGCTCTTATTAAGATTTAATCTATAGCCAGAAAAAAAAACACTAAACTGATCTCGTGGCAATAGTACTGCGCGGATATATTCCTACGGATTCGAAATATAAGGTAACAGGTCATTTGCATAGAGAGGTATCTTATGAATCTTCTTTCCGCGAGTGATGCCACATATATTTGAAGAGTCCCGGAGTGCAATAGCCATGGGTTCTAAAGCAATATCAAATAATAAAGCGCTGAAAGGGCAATCTTGTCTCGTACCTCAAAAAAGCCTAAACAAAGGAGATCTTTGATTATTAGTAAATATTGAAGACATAGATGTAAAATAAATCATTTTAATCGAAGATAAAAATTTAGGGCAAAAATTAAATTCCTGAAGTGGAATAAATAGATATTCCGATTCGACTCTGTCAAACGCCTTAATATCATCTAGTGAAACAACACGTTCTGGAATTTGGAATGAAGGGGTATATATAATATTCACTAATCTCCTAATATTAAAATGTAAATAACGATTTTGAATAAATCCTGTCTGGTCTTAAGAGATAATTTATGGAAGAACCTTTTCCAATCTGAAGACCAATAGTTTGGAAAATATTTTTGAATCTACATTTAATAAAATTAAAGTATTGTAGCGGTTGCTACCGCGGAATAAAACAAGACTCAGTCGGAGGATTGCCAAACAGAACTGGTTTATTTTCCCGCCATGCGCGGGCCCTTTAAGGGAGAAAACTCCCGCCCAAAAAACCGGCAATGACGTAAGTCCTAAGTCATCAGGACTTTCCCGCGCGCGGGTTCTCCCCGTCGCTCGGAAAGACGAGGCCCGCCGCCATCTTGGGCCTCGTCGCTCCGACACCGCGCGACCCGACTGCCGAGCCGGTTCGCCCGACTAGACGGTGAGTCGCCACACAACCCCTCCCCCCCAGAACCGGCGAGACAGTCCCCAAGGTCCGTGGGCTGTGCCAGCTGCCGCTTAGGTGGGCGGCCTCTGCGTCGCGGCGTGGCAACCTCGACAGGCTGTTGCAGATCCAAATGGGCCGGTTTGAGGCGGTCCGCCGTGAAAACCTGTTCCCTGCCTCCAATGTCCAAAATAAAAGTGGATCCGTTATTCCGTATGACTCGGAACGGTCCCTCATATGGTCGTTGCAATGGCGCCCGAGGTGTGCCCCTGCGAACGAAAACAAACTTACAGTCCCGTAGTTCCTTGGGCTGGCAGGATGGGGCTTGACCGTGCCATGAGGTGGAAATCGGGGCCAAGGCGCCAAGCTTCTCGCGCAGTCTTTGTAGGACTGCTGGGGTTTGTTCCCCTTGGTCCCGAAGGGCAGGTATGAAATCCCCGGGGACAACTAGTGGCGCCCCGTATACAAGCTCAGCTGACGAAGTGCGGAGGTCTTCTTTGGGGGCAGTGCGTATGCCGAGCAGGACCCAAGGCAGCTCGTCAACCCAGTTAGAACCCTTCAGGCGGGCCATCAAGGCCGATTTTAGATGGCGGTGAAAACGTTCCACCAACCCGTTTGATTGAGGATGGTAGGCCGTGGTGGTGTGCAGCTGCGTCCCTAGCAGGTTCGCTAATGCAGCCCAGAGACTGGAAGTGAATTGGGTGCCTCTGTCTGAAGTGATGTGGGCCGGAACGCCAAAACGTGAGACCCAAGTTGTGAGCAGCGCTCGGGCGCAGGAATCAGTTGTGATGTCAGTCAGGGGGGTTGCCTCAGGCCACCTCGTGATCCGGTACACGATGGTAAGGAGGTACCGGGCTCCTCTTGAAACCGGCAGAGGGCCCACGAGGTCGACGTGTATGTGGTCGAACCTCCTACGGGTAGGCTCGAACTGCTGTGGTGGGACCTTGGTGTGTCGCTGGATTTTTGACGTCTGGCAGTGCGGACAAGTCCTGGCCCACTCACTGACCTGTTTGCGCAGGCCATGCCAGACAAACTTGCTGGCGACCAGTCGGACAGTAGATCTGATGGACGGGTGCGCCAACCCATGTACCGAGTCAAAAACGCGTCTCCGCCAGGCTGCAGGGACTATAGGGCGGGGCTGACCAGTCGCAACGTCGCAAAGTAGGGTCCGCTGACCTGGACCAACCAAGAAATCTCGGAGCTGCAGACGCGAGACTGCAGTTCTGTAGCTGGGCAGTTCGTTGTCGGCTTGCTGTGAATCAGCCAGGGCCGTGCAGTCGACACCCAAGGATAGGTTGTGGATGGTTGGTCTGCAAAGTGCATCAGCAACAACATTATCCTTTCCGGAGACATGTTGGATGTCAGCTGTGAACTCGGAAATGTAGGATAATTGTCTCTGCTGACGAGCTGACCAGGAATCGGAGACTTTGGAGAAGGCAAAGGACAAAGGCTTTTGATCGGTGAAAACGGTGAAAGGCCTGCCTTCTAGAAAGTATCGGAAATGCCGGACCGCCAGATACAGCGCTAGAAGTTCCCGATCAAAAGCTCTGTACTTCAGTTCGGGCGGTCTAAGGTGTTTGCTGAAAAATGCCAAGGGTTGCCAGCGGCCTTCGAGTAGCTGTTTCAGTACCCCACCCACCGCAGTGTTGGACGCGTCTACCGTGAGGGCAGTCGGGACGTCAGTCCTGGGGTGTACCAGCATCGTGGTGTCTGCCAGGGCGTCTTTGGCCTTAACGAAAGCAGCCGCAGCCTCGTCAGTCCAGATGATATCCTTGCCCTTAACAGCCAGCAGCGAGAAAAGAGGGCGCATGATACGGGCTGCTGCAGGGATGAAACGATGGTAAAAGTTGACCATCCCAAGGAATTCCTGTAGGCCTTTGACTGTGTCGGGGCGGGCAAAATGGCGGATAGCATCCACCTTAGCGCGTACGGTTGTTTCCCCGTCGCTGGTTATTTTGTGGCCGAGGAAATCGATAGAGTCAAGTCCGAATTGGCACTTGGACGGGTTAATCGTGAGGCCGAAATCGCGGAGGCGGGAATACAGCTGGCGGAGGTGGGAAAGGTGTTCCTGGCGGTTACGGCTGGCGATCAGTATGTCGTCCAAGTAAATGAACACGAAGTCCAGGTCTCGGCCTACCGCGTCCATCAGCCGCTGGAAGGTATGCGCGGCGTTATTAAGGCCGAACAGCATCCGAAGGAATTCCAACAGGCCGAATGGGGTGATAATCGCAGTTTTGGGGACGTCATCCGGATGGACCGGGATTAGGTGGTATCCCCTAACGAGGTCCATTTTGGAAAAGATGCGGGCCCCGTGTAAGTTCGCTGCGAAGTCCGGAATGTGAGGGATGGGATAGCGGTCCGGGGTGGTGGCGTCATTCAGCCTGCGGTAGTCGCCGCAGGGCCTCCACCCTCCGGTGGCTTTGGGGACCATGTGCAGGGGGGAGGCCCAGGGGCTGTCTGACCTGCGAACAATCCCCAGCTCCTCCATGTGACGGAACTCTTCCTTTGCCAGGCGAAGCTTGTCTGGAGGTAATGGCCGTGCTCGGGCATGAAGGGGTGGCCCTGTGGTAATGATGTGGTGTCGTACCCCATGTGCGGAACTAGAATTTGTAAACGAAGGTGCCAAAATCGATGGGAATTCGGCTAGGAGCTTGGCGAAATCGTCGCCAGAAAGGGAAATGGAGTCCAGGCGCGGGGCTGGTGGGCTGATTTCTCCCAGGGGATAGGTCCGGAGAGTGCTAGAGTGGACTAACCGCTTCCTTCGCAGGTCGACTAACAGGTTGTGGGCCCGAAGGAAATCTGCTCGTAGGAGTGGTCGGGCGACGGTCGCAAGGGTAAAGGTCCAGGTAAAACGGCTGCCGCCAAAGTGTAATTGAAGGGTACGGGTGCCGAAAGACCGTATCGTTGTACCGTTGGCAGCATTGAGTAGAGGACCTGGTGGCCTGTCACGAGTGTCGCGGCCTGTCGGGGGCAACATACTGACCTCCGCTCCAGTATCAACGAGGAAACGCCGTGCAGATTTCTTGTCCTGAACGAAGAGGAGGCTCTGTCGGCGGCCAGCCGCCGTAGCCATCAGCGGCGGCTGGCCCTGGCGTTCCCCTGAAACTTGCAGGGTGGGCGGCATCGACGGGCCTCCGCACCCCACCTCTGATAGTAGAAGCACAGCTGGTCACCCGTGTCGTCGTCTGCGTTCCTGGGGCGTGGCTGCTCGGTTGCTGGGGCCGGGCGAGGCGGGCGTTGGGCTCTCGGCCTGGTGATTTGACTGACGGACGAACCGCTCTCGCGCTTGGCCCTCCACAGGACATCTGCCCGAGCGGCCACCTCACGGGGGTTGCTGAAGTCGGCGTCAGCTAACAAGAAGTGGATGTCATCGGGGAGCTGTTCGAGGAAGGCCTGTTCGAACATCAGGCATGGCTTGTGTCCCTCGGCCAATGCCATCATCTCATTCATTAGGCTGGATGGGGATCTGTCCCCCAGGCCATCCAGATGAAGCAGGCGGGCGGCGCGCTCACGACGGGAGAGGCCGAAGGTCCGGATCAAAGGGTCTTTGAAAGCCGGGTACTTATCTTCCTCCGGAGGCGACTGGATGAAGTCTCCAACCTGGGCGGCTGTTTCCTGGTCCAGAGAGCTAACCACATGGTAGTACTTCGTGGAGTCGGAGGTGATCTGCCGAAGGTGGAATTGCGCTTCGGCCTGGTCAAATCAGACGCTGGGCCGAAGTGTCCAAAAGGTGGGCAGCTTGACGGACACTGCGTTGGCTGCTGCGCTGTCGTCCATTTCGCGGGTCCAAAAGCCGTTTGGACCGTCGGGGTCACCAATGTAGCGGTTGCTACCGCGGAATAAAACAAGACTCACTCGGAGGATTGCCAAACAGTACTGGTTTATTTTCCCGCCTTGCGCGGCCCTTTAAGGGAGAAACCTCCCGCCCAAAAAACCGGCAATGGCGTAAGTCCTACGTCATCAGGACTTTCCCGTCGCTCGGAAAGACGAGGCTCCCTGCCATCTTGGGCCTCGTCGCTCCGACACCGCGCGACCTGACTGCCGAGCCGGTTCGCCCGACTTGACGGTGAGTCGCCACAGTATGTCTAAAAGAAGCACAATCAGTGGGATCTTTATTCTTCTTAAGAATTAAAGAAATAGTTGCTTCATAGAAAGATTGTGATAGTTTACCTACTGATAGGGCACCTTTAAAAAAATTCGCTATCCAGGGAACAAGAATATCGGAAAAGGATTTGAAAAATTCAGCTGTTTGGTTGAGTTTAGATTGATATATTGTTTATATTTTTTTCTTATTTATTAGGGGATTTTTTCTCTTTTCTTTTATATATAGAACAAATCCTTTTCCTTCCTTTCTTTAATATTATATCCATTTACTAAGAGATCGTTGGATCTACAGATATTTTTATATTTTATTGTTCTTCATAATGACCTATAGCATGATTTATCTCCTGACCGCTTTGTATTACATGTAGAAACAGTGACTTTATATATTTAACTGTATTAATTTGAAAACTAATAAAAAGATTGAAAAAGAAAAGTACGTGTCGCTGGACTCGCTGCTCACTGGGGAGAAACCTGATGCATTCCTAGATGAATAAGTTGTCCTGCAACTGTATGAAAAATATGAACGGAGCCTCTCCTGACAAAGATCAATCTTGTGTTAGTAAAGATACCGGTCGTATTTCCACAGGGACAATGTTGAGGTAATGCCGAGGACTGTGAAGTGTGTCTGTTAAATCGCCCCATTATTTGCTATAGCGACATTGGTGTTGTTGCAATGTGTTCGTTCAAGTGACTGTGAAAAAAAACAATGGTTTGGGTGTAACCGTGTCACTGGAGACTGATCCTCTGTATAAATCAGACCCCATTGGAGAAGGTCAGCTCATATTATCTGTCCTAGCAGGGGATTCCCAGGCATCTTAAGTCACAGCTTCCCGCTGAAATGGGATATCCAGTCATCTTGCGGATAGAAGACATTTATTATACTGTTCTTTCATCCGTTGGGATTCCCAGTAAGCGGCTGTCTAAGCTGCCGTAGGTGGAAATTGATGTCAAATTCCAATGCTACGAATGGTTTCCACAACCACCTGTCCAGACCCTGCATTTCAAACAAGAGACTGTAGATTCTGGGATCTAGAGGGAAAAAAAAACAAACTGCTGGCGGAAGTGAGCGGGTAGAGCAGCTGGTAGATCAGAACTTTCTTGAAGCGGGTGTCTGAGTTAGGGACAGGAATCAAATCCTCAACAGGTTGTAATAGTCGTGAAACGTTCCGTGTTGAATAACAAGCCGTTGTAAATTTTCTGTTAAAAATGAAAATGCGATGACAGAGTATGAAATAGTTTATGGATAATTCAGTGAAATTATCGACACCAGGGATGATATTGCGCTTAATTATTATCAATGTTGCAAACTATGGTTGCATTATACCGCTATCTGACAGCGCCTCAGACGTCTGACAACCGTATCGAACTTGCTTCCCACTGAGACCCCTCCTCTGCCTCCCTGTGATGCATTCAGTGGGAAACGGCATGTCTGGTCGTGAGATTGTGTCAGGCCGTACCATATCTGTTGGAATCGTTCGTGTTGCTGCTTTAAAACCAAAACGATGGCAGATGATGGACTGTGAAGCTAAAGCAGAACATGCTGGAAGCCCTCAGCCCGGAGAGCAGCGTGTGTGGAAAGAGAAATCAGATATCTGTTCAAGTCGGAGCCTCTCACAGAACAGTTCTGCACAAGGGTCTCTGTTCCGACACAGTAACTGGCTTCTCTTTCCACAGATGACATTTGCCGGGCTGAGAGTCTCCGGAATGTCCTGATTTGTTCCTTCCTTCTGTTGATCTGTCGCTGACAGGGAGCGCCGGGAATGTTGGCGATTGGTCAATGGAACACTGCCGCCATCTAGCGGCCGCGTTTATCCGTTCCATTCAACACGAGGCGCGGACGCCGAGGGAAAAGTTGATCCATCCCCTATTGCTTCTGACGAAACACATACACAGATGATATTGCCCTGCTACCTGAAACTTCCGTCAACAGTAAAAAATCAGGAAACACCGCAAGATACAGCAACAAGATTGAATTGTCAGCTGGTCCGACAAACTGCTCCTTTGACCACGGCACCGATCAGTAATTCCTCTATTTCCCTTTCCCTCTCTTCCAGTGAACTTGGTGGCGATTGTGATCCTGTCCCGGGGAAAGTGTGGTATCTCCAAATGTATCACTCGCTACCTGTTGGGAATGTCGGCGGCCGATCTACTGGTCGTTATCTCGTACCCCCTACTGAGGTGTACTGCTCTGATTTATTTCCGGCGATCAGTTCTCCGCATCACTCCCGTGTGTAGTCTCTGTACCAAAGTCTCTGTCTGGCTGACAGGCTCTTTCACCTTCGATCGATTTGTGGCCATCTGTTCTGAGAAGCTGAAGACGAAGTATTGCACCAAGAGAACGGCGGCTGTGGTTATCGGGACAGTGAGTGTGCTGGGCAGTTTAGAGAGTGTCCCCTGGTACTTCACCGTCCAACCTTCGTTCATAATTCATCACGTTCCCTGTATATTCCAGGTGCCGTCTCACCAGAACACCGAATCATTCCAATGATACTTGGTTGCTCCTAGACCCAAACCCTCTACAATAAAGATCAACATACCGTTTGCCTTCCCACATGCAGACCAACCCTGCATGTTAATGTACAGTGTGTTGTGGACAAGGACGCCCGGGTTCCTCAGAAGAACAGCACCGTTCAATCACTCACCATTCAATGAAATCCATTTTCTGATCAGCACGTCACCATTTTCCACAGAACATCCCACCCGCCGTGTCTTCACCCATTCCCTTCGCCTATCAGTATCCCCCGGAGCCTCTCCGCATCCTCTTCACAACCCGCACTCACACCCAGTTAGTGTCATCAGCAAACTGGATATATTGTCCGTGGAATTCAAACAAACTGCAGCTGCTGTAAATCTGAAGCAAGAACAGCAAATGCTGAACAGGCAGCATCTGTGAGAAGAGAAACAAAGGGAACGTTTTATGTTGAAGATCCTTCACTTTCCGATCTGAACGTTTACCCGTGTTTCTCCCTCCACAGATGATGCCCGACTCGCCGAGGTTTTCCACTGTTCTTTTTCTTTCTGTTTTATATTGTCCGTGACACCCTGATTCAACTCTTTGACGCAGATTTTGAAAGTCGGGTCCCAGCAGTGATCCCTGGTCACCGCCTCCCAACCGGAAATGGACCGTTAATTCCCGCTTCCTTCAGGGTGTCTCTGTGGCGCAATCGGTCAGCGCATTCGGTGTTAACCGAGAGGTTGGTGGTTCGAGCCCCGCAGCAACCCACCCCCATCCCAGGGACGCTGGCGATCCGACAGCTTTTGTTGTGCGTGTCATTGTCAGCTGGGTAACACTGCGCTGTCTTGAGGCGGTTGCTCCCTGCTGCTGCCTCACTGGGCTCAGTGGGAGCCCTCTCTGCGGGAGCTCACGTCCGGGAGCCCCGATGTTCAGCTTCCTTTTTACTTGACTATACGAGTTTCATAAATCATTGTCCTTGGAATTAATCAGACTGTATTTTGCGCAGTGGGAGAGCGCATGCTTCGCATGTATGAGGTCACGTTACTGACAGTGAATTTTGAGCAGTGATTAGGATCTCTCAGAGCCGCTGTGAAATCCCGAGCCGCAGAGAACTGATATTTCACACACACTTTATACCTCAGTCTCACGGCTACTTGCACACAGCACTGCCACCGGTCAGTTTCATCGACAGTCGACTGCAAGAAAGACGCTCACTTGGCCTTGGAGGGTCTCCGTTACCACAAACAACAGCATAGCAGAAATAAATAATGTATCACTCACTGCTGATATGTCGGGAACGAGGTATCCGACTGGGTCGAGACCATAGTCCGCACAGTGATAATAACCGGTTGTTTCAGCAAGTAAGAAACAATCAGGGAGAATGAGAAATATGTGAGAGAGAAAGAAGGGAGTCAGTCAGGTAAGAAAGAGAAGTCAGCAATGGAAATGGATATGATGTAGGGGGAGAGAATGACAAATGAAAAGAACGCAGGGAATGAGCAACATTCACAACAGAGCAACAGATCACTGTGTTTACCCGGCAGCAGAGTGGCGCAGCGGGAGCGTGCTGGGCCCATAACCCAGAGGTCGATGGATCGAACCCATCCTCTGCTATATGTCTTCGTCTTGAATTCTACAATCGCGCTATTTTACATCGGGGGCGGGGTTTGGGGATCCAAACGTCACTGGATTACACAATCACACACACAGTGTTAAGATGGGTTAAGGCAGGGGGACCGATCAGGAATAAAAATGGGGATGTTCCCGTAGAGCGCAGGGAGTCACAGGGCAATTCAGTGATTGCGGGAACATTCACCGGGAGATTGCCTCAGTTATACGGAGAAACTGAATCGACCGAGTTAATAATTCTCAGAGAAGGAGGCCGAACGCTATGCAAAATTATGGGGTAGATATAAGATCATTTCCATCTTCTCCCTCTCTGTCTGTCTCTCTCTCCTTGCTTGTCTGTCCGTCTCTCTGTCTCTCCGCAGTCCATAGGTCTGTCCCTCTCTCCTACTCTCTCTCCAAGGCTGCCTTTTATCTTCAATTCTTCCTCCCGCTCCCCAACTGTCCACATTCCGCAGCTCTCCCGCTTTCTTCTCTTGCACCTGACCCTGAGACGCTCCTTCACCTTGCTCTTCATTCAAAGAAATCTCACGTATTTAGCGGTATTTGCAACGTGCAATTTTAATCCTTGAATTCGGGGAAAGACCCGTGACCCGAAGCGTTCACTGGTTTCTCGTTCGAGACGCACTACTTGCCAGGCTGAATGATCACAGCATCTTCTGTTTGCGTTTCACAACTTATCATTTGCCATTTTGTTGGTTTTACAATAGAAGGTTGGCTAATTTCCACCGGTACATTAAGGGCTGACACAACCTATCCCTTACTGCCTCTACGGAGGCAGCTATCCAGCTGGAGATTCCCTGCTGCTGCAAATTTAAGTCAGCATTTAGGAATCCTAATCCAGATCTGACACATTTCACAAGATGCCGTAATGTCGTTCTGTGTCCATACCGGCTCTGCGCCCTCTCCGGATCCGTCGTAGTAGACAGGAACGAGTTTCAACCGCTCGATGCAGCAACAAAGTGGAATTGTCACCGGGACCTGTCGAACTCCTGCAATTTTTCAGGTCTGGTCAGTCATTTCTTTGCTTGCTTTTCTCTTTCTTCCAGTTAACCTGGTGGCGATTGCGATACCGTCTCGAGGAAAGTGCGGTCTGTCGAAATGCATCACTCGCGACCTGGTGGGAATGGCAGCGGCCGATCTCCTGGTCGTTATCTCGGATACCCTGATGAGGTGGACTGTTGTGATTTATTTTCCATGGTCATTCCTCTGAATCAATCCCATTGCAGTCTCGTTCTGTGGCTGGTGCTTTCAAGAACTGGGGTCTCTGTCTGTATGACAGTCGCTTTCACCTTGAATCAACTTGTAGCCATTTGTGAGAAGCTGAAAACAAAATATTGCACCGAGAGAACGGCGGCTGTGGTTATAGGGACGGTGAGTGCGCTGGGCTGTTCAGAGACTGTCACAAGGAAATTTACATACGAGTCTGAAGAAAAAAAATGGTGATGTTCTTAAATTGAGCTTCAGTACATCCTCCCGCTTGGGCGGTATTTGAGTTGTTAAGCCGCATTTTAACCCCTTGTGTCCCGTTCCTTCTGATTTTGCTGCACAATATTCCGGCGGTCAGACGGATTTTAGCGATCAGTAGATTCCGCGGGGGCACTGGGGCCGCAGCAAAAGAGAGGATGTCAAGGACACGAAGAAGGAGAACCGAAGGAAATCCATCGTTTTACCCTCAGTATAACCGGCAGTTTCAATCTGTTGGAGATAACACATGTGGGGTTTTATATCTGTCAGCGAATTTCAAAGATTTGCAATTATTCTTCCACTGATCCCCGTTATATCACATAATCCACATCGGGAATGCTACAGGTTCTCAGCACCTGCAGCAACACGTGTATATACGCCGTAACTCAGAGCAAATTCTGACACGAACTGAAGAAGGCGATGAAATACCCACTGAATCGGATTGTGAAAATCATTGAACGTTGGAAATAAATGGCATGAAACATTACAATTCAATCTGCCGACCTGCTCCCCCTACCGTACATCCCCCACTTGTGGTAAGTGGAAATCGTGTTATGAACGGAGTTCTGAAAAAACAGTGACAGCTGATCCTGTCCGCAGCCCGGTCTCATCAACCTAGAGATCCCCCATTTTTCCCACAACTCCCTTCCCCACTGGCCTTTCAGCTTGATATCAACATTTACCCCTGTTCCCCGGTTCTGACAAGGCATTTTCGACCTGGAACGTTAACCCCGTTTCTCTTTCTGCAACAGTTCGGCGCTCTCTCTGCCCTCTCCTACTCCCGTCATGAACCGCTTCTTTTCTTCACCGTCTTTTTTTCTTTTATCTGTCTCTCTTACTTTCTCCCCCGCCTCTCTCTCTCTCTCTGTAATTCCCGATGCCTTCTCTTTCTCCCAACGAATTAACTTCCGTTTGCAAAATATAAATGTTTTATAAATGGCTGTAAAAAGTTGTTACCTCTCCCTGAAGCTTCCTCTGTTCCAGAGACAAGAACAATTACCTCCGCATCTCTGTGTTTATTTCTCCTCCAAAGCTGAAATATCCCAGTGCTGCCAATAGCTTCAAAAATCGCTGCCCTTCCTCACTGCAATCTAAGCTCTTGTGCGACAGGGTCATGGTCACGGAGTCATGGAGCACAGAAACTGGCCATTCGACACACTGGGTCCACACGTCAATCACCGGTTTACACTGATCCCATCTTATTCTCATCAACTCCTCCACTCACTTGCACACGAGGAGCATTTTAAAGAACCAATTATCCTACCGACTACATGTTCAGTTCTACTTTGGAAATTCTTTCCTGCGCAGTGTCCTGGTTGCTTCTGAATGTCGACTGATTATCTGTGGACGACATGGACGCGATGAGCCGAATGGTCTCATTGCTGAGCTGCAAAACAAAAAGAAACTGTGCAGTAAATACTGTGACCCTGTGGGAAGAGGAACATAGTTTCAGGTCAAACACCCTTCGTCATAACTGGAAAGGGAAAAGAAGATGCCTGCAAGTGTCAGGAATGGATTTTGACCTGAAACGTTAACTCCTTTCTCTTCCCACAGATGTGGCCTCATCTGCTCAATATTTCAGCATTTCCTGTGGCTGCCCTATGTTTGTGAAATATGAGTTATTTTAAAATGTTCACTTCCTAACATTTTTAAAAATCATCCATCGGCTTCTGACACGAACCCGTGGGTCCAGAGAGCGTCAGTCTCAATGAGATCACCTCACATTCACTGAACTCCAGAGAGTGTTGACCCACTGTTGCACCGTGACAGGCTCTGAAGCGCAGCAAGGAAGGGTGAAAGCACAACTACAATAGTGATATTAGACCAGATAGTTCGGGGGCAGATAGGAGATCCTGTGGCCTCAAAACGTACTCTAGGATGGTGTGATGCCTCCCTGTTGCCAGGGTCGACGATGTCTCTGAGCGGTTGCACAACATTCTGAAGAGGGAGGGTGAGCAGCCAGAAGTTATTGCACACGTTGGGATAAATGACACAGGCAGAAAAAGGGATAAGGTCCTGCAGAGTGAATAACGGGAGTTAGGAAACAGGATAAAAAGGAGGACTTTAAGGGTAGTAATATCTGTATCACCCGTCGTGCCACAGGTAAGAACAGCGCGATATGGCAGACAAATTCTCGGCTGAAGATTTCATGTAAGGGGAAGGATTCAGATTTTTGGACTACTGGGATCTCTATGAGACAGAAGCGACCTGTACAAGAGCGAACTGTTCCAGAGTCCAAAGATGTTTGGAAGGACACCAACAATTATTCACTGTGTCCAACATGACTTCCTCCAGTATAACTCAGAGCGTGTCTGCAGTTGAAAAGAATGCAGCCTTTGACGAAACGCGGCATCAGCTCCGGCAATATATAGAGAGAGATAAAATCTTGACCTTCTGCTGGCTGTCAGTAGTGGAACATTTTGCGACCAGCGAACTCGCCTTCATTGGTCAGGGCGTTGAGCACAGAAGTTTGGATGTTATATTGTAACTTTGCTGCCCTGTCATTACCATTGAGCAGGAAAGACCAGGAGAGGAGATTGACAAGGATGTTGCTAGGACTCGAGAGAATGAGTTGTGAAAAGAGGTTGAGCAGATTGGGACTTTTTCATTGGAGCGCACGCTAATGATGGGTGATGTTCTCGATGTGTATCAAATTATGAGGGATACAAGGTGAATGCACAGTCTTTTTCTCAGGGTTGAGGAATCAAGCAGCAGAGGGCATAAGTTTAAAGTGAGAGGTGAGAGATTTAATAGGAACCGTTTCCAGACATACGGTGGTCTGTATATCGAATGAGCTGCCAGGGCAAGTACAGGTACATTATCCACAATTAAAAGAAACTTGCATTGTACAAGCGTAGGAAAGTCTTTGAGGGATATGGGACAAACTCAGGCAAATGGTATTAGATTAGATCGGAATCTTGATCGGTATGGACTAGTTAGGCCGAAGGGTCTGTTTCTGTGTTTGTAGGACTTTATGATTTCCAGCTGTCACTTTCACATCTCAAGGGGACTCCAGGTAATATCGGGCTTGGATTTTGTAGTTCGATGCGACTTTTCAAAGTCTGGCCTCATTTAGTCGGGAATGTCCGCTCACTGTTCAAAATGACGGTCACCAGCGTGAAGATGCCGGGGATGGAAACCGTGACATCATGCATGCGAAGCATGCCCTCTCCCGCTGAGCTGTATTCCCGACGCGAGTGAACGGCTTTAAAAGTAAACCTCCTCCCGTCTCTGTCTCGCTGAGGACAAAACATCGACATTGATTGACAGCAATAGGTTTAAAAAATATCTGAGCAGCGCAGTTGACTGGGTGAAGTACACGCTACTGAGAAGAAAATAGTAAGGTGCTCTGAAGAAGAAGTATTTTAGCAGTTGGTGAGCGATCGAAAGACGCTGGTGTTCTGAGGAACCTGGGTGTCCTTGTACAAGAAACACTGAACATTAACATGCATGGTCGGTGAGCAAATAAGAAGGCAAACGGCATGTTGGGCTTTATTGAAAGAAGGAATTGATGCCGGGCCCTGGTGGGACATACGACCCTGGAACATACAAACATATGAATCAGTGGAGAGTGTTAGGTTACTCGGCGCTTCGAGGCTGCCTCGACATTCAATAAGATCACGGATGATTTGATTGGATACTGAACTCCAAGTTCGCGCCTCCTTCGGTGAGCTTTCACCTCTTGTTGATTGATCATGTTTCCAAAGCCGCCATTACAATTATTATCAAACTCCTGTTGCTCCGCACGGGTTTGTCCTGTGAGGAGACTTTAAGCGACGTGGGCCGATACTCTTCGGATTTCAGTGAACGAGATGTGATATCGTTGCTCCTCACAGGTTCGAGTCCAGAGCCGATGATCGATGTTTACATGTGAAAGTAAGTTAAAATAAAGTAAAATTATGTGAGGTAATATAAAACAGACACAAGAAATGCCGAAATACTGCACAGATCAGGAGGCGTCTGTGGGAAGAGAAAGGAGTTACCGTTTCAGGGCAAAAAAAAACCCTCCCTGCAGTTTACAAGCTTCTTCTTCTCCCTTTCAGTTCTGACGGAGGGTGTTCAGCCTGAAACGTTAACTCTGTTCCTCTTCCCACGCGTGCTCAGTATGTCCTTCATTTTCTGTTTTTGTTTTTGTTTTACAGCTCAGCAAGGGGTGACCATTCGGCTCAGACTGCACATCTCGGCGACAGGGATGTAAACCTGGAGTGATAATGAACTTGCACAGACTGGGAATGAGTGCGATGAAGAGAAGAGATAGGGCAGTTATGGAGAGAGGAGGAGAGGGGGGACAGAGGGGAGAGAGAGGGAGGAGAGAGGGACGGACAGACAGAGACGGAGACAGAGAGAGACAGAGAGAGAGAGAGACAAAGAGACAGACAAAGAGAGAGACAGTGAGACAGGGAGAGAGTTACTGAAGGAGAAACAGACATACAAAGAGAGACAGTGAGGAGGGAGGGGCAGAAAAAGAGAAACAAAGGGAAAGAGAGACAGACGTAAGGACAGACAGAGCGAGGGGAAAGAGACGAGGGCCGGGGAGATGCGAGGCAAGATTAAAAAAAAATCAACAGATCAGACAACGTCTGCGGAAAAAGGAACGGGTTTAACGCCTCAGGTGGAATACTTTCAAATCCGTGAGTAGAGCTAACCAGCTGATGTCAAGCTGCAGGACCAGGGAGGGAGGGGCACAGATGGCGCAAAGGGTGTATCCCTGGGAAGGTGAGGCCAGGGCTGCCGTCGGGATCAGCTGAAAACGGCTGTTTCAGGGCTCTGTTCATGACATGATTTCTTCTTTTTCTCGAGGGTGGGAGATGTAGGGCAGGGAGAGTGCAGGTAAATACTGTTCGACACCATGCATGCCTATGATTTAATGCTTTTCGTTTTCTGATTCAGCGGGTATTTCACCGCGTTCTTCAGCTCTTCTCGGAATTTGCTCTGAGTAACGGCGTAAATACACGTGTTGGTGCGGGAGCTAAGAAGCTGTAACAATCCTGATGTGCGCTCGTGAGAAAACGGGGATCCGAGACAGAATAATTATAAATTCTTGAAATTCGTCGGTAGATATAAAATACCACCTGTGTTACCCACAACAGCATGAAACTGCCGTTTATGCTGAAGAGTAAAACCATCGATTTCCTTCGGTTCATCACCGTTAGAACATTGAGCAGCAAAATCAGAATGAACGGGACACAAGGGGTTAAAATGCGGTGAAACATCTGCAATGCCGCCCCTGCAGAAGATGTGTAGTAGCTTGGTTTAACGACACAACGCCAGTAAACATTATCAACTATTCCTCCAGGCTTGTATATAAAGTACCAGGGGACAGTCTGTAAACAGGCCAGCGCTCTCACTGTATCTATAAACACAACCGCTGTTCTCTCGGTGCAATATTTTGTTTTCAGGTTCTCATTAAAAAATGGCCACAAATCCATCATAGGTGAACGCGATTGTCAGCCAGACAGCGACCGCTGTGCTTGCAAAAATCAGCCACCTAATGAGACAGCACGCGGGACTGATGAGCAGGAATGATCGCGGAAAATATATCACAGACGTCCACCTCAGCAGAGGGCCCGAGATAACGACCAGGAGATCGGCCGCTGCCATTCCCACCAGGTAGAGAGTGATACATTTGGAGAGACCGCACTTTCCTCGGGACAGGATCACAATCGTTACCAAGTTCACTGTAAAACGAGAGCAAGAAGTTGAGAAAATAAGAATCAGACCTGAAGCCAAAGCAGCAGTTTGACGGGATCTGCTAATATTTCTACTTTATTGTTGGATTCAGCGATGGAAACTGGTTCATGTTTCATGAGAAGGACCGAGAGAGGGTGCAGTGTCTGTCAGGGAAAAGACTGAACAGAAAAATGAGTTCTTCTGTCCGTATCGGCAGACAATTTGCAGCGTCAAATAAAATTCGTTTCATCTGAGTAAGGATTCATTTATGTTGTTCGAAATTGGGGATGGGGGAGAGCTCACTGTGTGATTGGCTCCTCAGAGGCAATAACGGGTTGATTTAGTTTTAGCGGCGCCGTCCACGTCTCGTAAGGATGAAATGAATAAATCTGGCTGCGGATGACGGGATTCTTCCATTCGCCAATCTTCAACTTCCCGGGCGTTCCCTGTAAACGACGGAAGGGCAGAAGGACGGAACAGAAACAACAATTGCTGGAAACACTCATCCATACCAGCAATATTGGAGGAAAGAGAATCCAGTTAACGTTTAGGGTCAGCGACCTCTCCTCAGAAATATTCTGAGAAACTCCCCTGACCCGAGCCTTATCTGCTTTCTCTTTCCATACACGCTGCCCGGGTCTGAGGACTTCCAGAACTTTCTGCTTTTGTTTCACATTCCATCATCTGCTACCTCAGTGGTTTCGCAATTGAAGGACGGCTGATTCAACAGACCCGGTGCAGTCTGGCACAACATCACTTTCAGACATGTCGTTTCCTACTGATCCATCACAAGGAGGCCGGGGAGAGGATTTCACCATCCAGCAGCAAGCTCGGTGAAGTCACGAGACGTCTTCAGTGATGTCAGATGCAGGTACAATGGAGCTACATTTCACAATACCGATAACTATCAAACACAATGTCAATTCTGTTAATTGGAGCCTGGAAGATTTCATTGTTATCCATCAACTGCCTCATATCCAGCCATAACTCACACATTTATTAAAAATAATCCACAACTGCTTCGTTGTACAACATGGAACTCCTCACAATTGCTGATCTGTTACCACCACCTGATGGTTTGATTGTTGCTCCGAACTCAGACACCCGCTCCCAGTGCACTTGCAGACAATCATCCCGTATAATCAACCCGGGATGAGTGAACAAAATATTTGCAAATGCAGTGCAGCTGATACAAGACCAAACGCGTAGAGACCCCAATCATTCTGTTATTGATAATAAAAAACAGTACTGCTGGAGGAACGCTGCCTGAACCGCCGAGTTCCACGGTTGCTGCTCGACCCACTGAATACATTCAACAGTTTTATTTTTTGGCTGCAGATCCCTGAATCTACCCTTTCTTGTGTCTCCATTCCATTTTTAAAATGCCGGAATGCTGGAATTCAACAGGAGGCTGTGTCAGCCTGCGAGAGCAACAATTACATGCCTTAGGTTTAAACACCAATTCCCACCAACAGCAGCTGAGACAGCGGCTTACCGGGAATTCCAACAGCTGAAAGAACAGGATAGTAAATGTCTCGTATCCGCCAGATTACTGGATATCCCATTTCTGTGAGAAGCTGTGACTTCTGTTGCTTCGGAATCCACAGCTCCGGCAAACACTCTGATCTGATGAACTCCAATAGGCTCTGACTTTATATAGAGGATGAGTTTCCGGTGGCACGGTTATACCCCCGACCATTGTTCTCAGTTAGTTACTTGAACAAACACGTTACCTCAGCTGCATTTTCTCTGATGTAAATATTGCGGCGATTGTACTTACATAGATCACAAGTCTTCGGCATTACCTCAGCAGTGTGCCTGGTGAAAATAAGGCCGGGAACTTTAATCACACGTGACCAAGCTTTGCCACGGAGCGGTTCCATTTCGATCTTTCACTTTTGCATGAGCAACTTATTCATCTGTAAATGGAGTGGTTTCTTCTCGCTGTGCAGTGATTCCAGCGACACTGACTGACCCTTCTCCTCTGGCCCTGCAGTTTCCCAGTTGGAACCTCCTTCCTTCAGCACTTCTGTATCTCAGGAGCCTGATTGAAACTTGTGGAGCCGCATTCATTAAGTGTGTGTGACAAGGACTGTATAAATTTATGTCTGCTCCTCTGTATTGTGGAAACCTCCGATAAAAACTCTACATGAGTGTCAGGAGAATTCTTTCTAGCAGCAGACTGTTAATAAATACGCTTCAACAGAATTAATCCGTGGCACTGAGTGATTTTGCAGCAGGCAGGAGTGGGAACTTAGATTTAGGATAACACCTCCACACTTCTCTACATACCCCCTGTACTGTGCGTCCTCCCGCCGTGTTTGGGCTCCCCACCTGCATCACCTCACTTCCCCGGTTAAACCTGTGCCCTCCAGGTGAAAATACCACGATGTATGGAAACGTGTCCTGTTAACTACCTATCTCTGACCCTCATGACTTGTATTCCTGAAACAGGACGCCACCATCCCCTCCACCCTCTACCCTCCAGCCTCACCCGCTCCAGGTAACACAAAGACAGTCAAGCCAATCTCATCTTATAAATGAACCCCATGTCTCAGTACACATCCATGTGATCCGCTCTGCACGCAACACAGTGCAATCACCTTATGCTTCTCCTGCAGCGACCACAATTGTGCACAGAAAGCCGTTTGTGGCCTAACCGATGTTTTATGTAGTTATAACATGATGGCCACGCCTTTCTGTTCCCTGTGCAGCTTGTGAAGACAGGTATGCAGTGTCCTGCAATTTCATTGGTCCTTTGTATTTTAAACCAATGTTGCTCCGTCCAGCGACAAACCCTCGCCTACCATCATTCTCACCCCTCTCTCTCCGTCTCTCTCTCTCCCCTCTCTCCCCTCCCCTCTCGCTCTCTCTCTCTCTTATTCTTCCTTACTGACAACCCGAACCACCGATCCCACCCCACCCCGCTTGCTCGTTGCGCCTAGGGCAAGACTTGCCTATGTGTGTGTATGTGGGATCACTTCAGATATTGGCGGTCAAGTTGAATGGGGAACAAACAGACCGGAAGTTGGGTACTGGCATTGTCATTTTAAGAATTTGCCCGGTGAATAGAGGAATTATCCAGTCACGACCCGTCCCTGGATGGCCAGCAGTGGATCATCCGGAAAAGACGGCTGTTGCTGCAAACGGAAAAAAACCGCATGAAATGCAGGGAAATCTCAGCAAGGCGCGAACTCTTCTGAAGTGAGAAAAAAAAACAGGGGTTTCTGCTCCCTACCGCCAAACGGGCGTCCTCCCTCCCTCCTGCTGCTTCTCGGGTGCTGGGGAAAGAAAACTGCGGTCCTCACCCGCTCTGGACTCTATATGACTCCAGCCCACACCGGTGTGCTTACCTGGTGACTGCCCTCTGAAGCGGCCCTGCAAGCCCGGCGGATGGATCAGAAAGGGGACGAGAGTGAAAACGGCACGACCGCCCAGCCCAGACCACCCTGCAGAGTCCTCCCATCGCCATCACTGCCTGAGCGTCGGGTCAGAGCCTAGAGACCCGTCACTGGAGCGCAGCGGCAAGGGAGGCATCACCTTCTCCAGGGCAGCAGGGGAACGGCAATAACCGCTGTTCGGCTGCTAATGTCCGCAGGCAGATATTGAGAGCAAAATTGGAGGTGAAGGTGTGGTGGCGGGGTGAGGATACCCTGTCCCTCTCTGTGTGAGACTCCCTCCGTCCAATTGCCCGCCCGGAGTTCAGGGTGAAATATCATCGATCTGAAAGGTAACTCTTGTTTCTCCACAGACGCTGCCTGACCTGCTAAGTGTTTCCAGCAGTTTCTGTTTATAGTTCAGGATCAGTCCTGTTTCTCTGACTCCCTAATCAGTGCCGTCCCTGTTCGTCCCGGGACACACTGATCCCAGCCCATGGCCAATTTCCTTCTGGCTGATGGACTGTGTGGAGCGTGGTGGTCTTGTCCGACTGGTTAAGGCGATGGACTAGAAATCCATTGGGGTTTCCCCGGCAGGTTTAATCCTGACGACTACGGGAGCAGCGGCTCCGGCGGGAATACACTGTGTAATTTTGTGGGGCTGTTGATTGTTTGGTCCCGGAGTGAAAATTCAATGTAATAAATGACGCTGTTTTGTTTTACTGCGGTTCAATGCTTGCGTTATGAGTTTGGGACGTTGACGTGGACATTCTCTCCGTTGCAGTGGTCCTGGTCACTCCTGACCCGGTTTCCGACCAGAAACGTTACCTCTGTTTCTCTCTCCACAGATTTTGCTCGACGTACTGAGTGTTCCTACCGTTTTCTGTTTTGTATTGTCCGTGACTCACTGATCCAAACCATTGATGCGGGTTGAGTAAAGCCGAGTCCCAGCACTGATCCGTGCTCACCGCCTCCCGACCCGGGAACGGCTCATTCGTTTCTTCTTCCTTCAGGGTGTCTCTGTGGCGCAACTGGTCAGCGCATTCGGCTGTTAACCGAAGGGTTGGTGGTTCGAGCCCACCCAAGGACGCTGGAAATCCGGCAGCTTTCGCTGTGCGTCATTGTCAGCTGGTTAACACTGCGCTTTCCGAGGGAGGGCGCTCCCTGCTGCTGCTTCACTGGGCTCAGTGGCAGCCCTCCCTGCGGGGTCTTACGTCCGGGTGTCCGGACGTTCCACTTCCCGTTCAGCCGCATGTGCGTGTTCCCTCCGGCGACATCCTTGGACCGAACGAACTTGCCAGGTCTAATATCTTGTTTTGATTTAATTCTAAATGGCCTCTGCCTTAAAAATGTTTTCACGGCGTGAGGGGAGAGCGCGGACCAGGGTCTTGAACATGGATGATGAGCCATTATCGTACTGAATAGTTGAGCGGGATGGACCGAATGGCCAGTGCCTGCCTTGTTCTGTGTATTCCAATACCTCTGTTTTATGCTCGACGAGTGCGACTCAGAAGAGCGGACTTCTGAACATACGGAGCAGCAGTGGGGATGTAGCTCAGTGGGAGAGGGCATGGTTTGCATGCATGAGGTCCCGGGTTCGATCCTCAGCATCTCCATGCTGGTGATTTTGAACTTTGAACAATTCCCAGAACAAGCCCCGCAAAGAATTCTGACTGACCTCAGAAATCAGGCTGAGAAATCCAAATATGATGTTGCCTCGAGCCACAGAGAGCTGGGGAAGTGACATCTGACATGGATAACTCACCTGTAATATTGCATCGCCAACTCCCAGGGATGCACCTCTTAATTTTACCTTGTACCCGGGGGAGAGCACAGACAGCACAGTATTGGTAGCAGCATGGGACACGAAGAAAGGAGGGAGAGAGAGAAAGAGCATGAAAAGAGATAAAGTCGTAAGGGAGGGGAAAGAAGAGAAGCCAGCAAAACAAACTATGTTAAGTCAGAAAGGAAAACGGCAAAAATAATAAAATGGTGAATACAGAACGATGCAACTGTTTATCCAAAAGCAGAGTGGCGCAGCGGAAGCGTGCTGGGCCCATAACCCAGAGGTCGATGGATCGAAACCATCCTCTGTTATTCTTCAGCTGAAAATTTTACAACAGGACTCTGTCACGTATCACATCCCCACAATATACAGTGCACTTCACTTGGAATGAAAATCTCGCGTTTCAATATTAAAGTTTCTTCCATTCCATTATTCCATGTGGACAGGTTCGTTGGGGAGATCGACGGTCCCTGTGCTGTTGTGATTATCTATAATCCAATACACATTGCGCTCTGCTGTATGAGGCTGTGCTCTGATGTAGAACAGAAAATGCTGTAAACACTCAGCAAGTCAGGAGGAAATCGAAAGTCAGTTAACTTTTCAGTGCCAGGACCCGTCATTAGAACCGGGACAGAGAGAGAACAAGTGAATGTTCAGCAGCGGAGAAGGTGGGGAGTGGGCAGTGGGGAGAACAAGGGGAACATCTCTGACAGGGTGAGACCAAGCACATCACGTGATGGGGCTGTGGGACACACAGTTCAGGCCGGCTTTACACTTGGAATGGGGAATCAGGGAGCCACAATGACAGACGGGTGACGGAAAGAAATGTCCAGTTCCGAGACAGCGAGAATGGGTTTGGAGACGGTCTGAGGAAGGTTTTCATCCAAAGGGTGATTGTGTCTGGACCGCCCGACCTGAGGGGGCGGCGGAGGCAGGAGCTCTCACAAGATTGACGAAGTATCCAGCTAAACATTTAAATCACTGAGGCAGAGACGTTTGTGGGACAGGTGCTGGAAAACGGGTTTAGCACAGAAGGAAATGTTATGGTCGGTATGGACATTTCTGTGCTGTGTGACACTGTGACCCTGTATTACACCTGTCGTTGCAGAAGCACTGGGTGTCGTCCGTGTCAGAATGGAGGGGGAGTGAGTGGAGAGATTGCATAGGATAAATATAGACAGGGAGAGGGGGGAGGTAATCAGACTGACGTGACTCAGTGTGAACATGTTATCTAGGACAAGCTCGGATCATATTACATCGAACAGTACAGCACAGGAACAGGCCCTTCGGCCCACCATTTCTCTGCCGAACTAGATGCAGGATTGGACTGTGTTCTTATGCCTGGACATGATCCGTATTTCTCCCCCCAGTCCCTGCACAAATCCTTCTATTCCCTGTATATTCATTCGCCTATCTAACAGCCTGCTAAACAACAGTATCGCATCTGTTTCCACTGCTGCACCTGGCAGGCCGTTCGAGACACCTACCTGTTTCTATGAATAAACACATGCCGCATGCACCTCACTTAAACTTACACTCACTTACCTTCAACGCATGCCCTCCAGTACTCGACATTTCTACCTGAGGAAATATACAGAATCTGCCTCCATGCCATATCTATGCCTCTCATAGTTTTATAAACTTCTATCAGGTCTCCTCGCAGCCCCGAACGCTCCAGAGAAAACAATCCAAGTTTGTCCAATATCTCCTTATAGCTCATAACGTCTAATCCAGACAGCATCCTGGTAAACCTCTTCTGCACCCTATCCAAAGCCTCCACATCCTTGCTGGAATGGGGCGACCACATGTGTCCTACTTTGCTATGGGAATCCGAGAAATTGAGAGCAGGAAACTGTATTGATCCGTTCAGCAATTTACCAGGAAAAGATGAGGGACAGGAATTCCTTCCCTGACCCACTGGCTTGCTCAAAGTAAGCGATAATTAATGAAACAGCGATGGGATCTCTCTTACACTCACTCAGCAAAGTACATGAATTCAGCAAGTTACTTGTGGATTAATATGAGTAGACCACTCGACACCTCGAGTTCTGTACAGATGGTTGTTCTATAAGAGGTTTATTTGTGACAGTTCCGATGACAGGAGATAAAAAATTCTCGAACTTGCGATGGCCAGGAATCGAACCCGGGTCAACTTCTTGGGAAGCAGTTATGCTTGCTAAGATACCACCATCGTTCCATGATCCTGCTGCAGGAAGTTCGGGTACTGAACCGTCTCCAGTCTTGTGACTCGATCACCAGTCCCCGAACTGCTTTCTGACGGCTCATTATTCAGTCTGCTGCAGTCCTGTTTCATCCAGGTGATATCACCACCCTGCAAAAGACCGGAGTTACACAACACCCAGTGATTATTCACAAGAGATCGGACTGATGTGAGAGTCGATCCCTGAAATAGTCGAAGAGCTATAAATAGTTTCCTGTCTCTCTCATCAGTAAAAGGGAGAATAAATCCTGATTATACATATCCTCTGAAGACACACACATTTGCACCCAGTCTGAGCCCCACCTCCGGCCAGTCCTTGAACACAATAAGCGACTGAATTACTGGAGACTTCTGAGACTCCTCCAGTTACACAGTGAGGTGGGTGTCTGAAAGTTGCCGGTTTTAGAATCAACAGACAAACATCGGGGTGATTGTGAGTTCTCCTGTACCATGACATCCGAATGATAGGCTACATGCTTCTATCCCTTCTTCGTTAGTATAGTGGTTAGTATCCCCGCCTGTCACGCGGGAGACCGAGGTTCAATTCCCCGACGAGGGGAGACGGATTTTCTGATTCTAAATATAACTGACAAAAAGAAGAGAAGTTTTGAATTAAAAATGCTAAAATCAATAAGAAGTTTGGTGTTGAAGTGTTCAGTTCATGGGAATGTAGTACAGCCCAGTCTTCAGTGAACCTAGGATGGGAGATGCTCCCGAGAAGAAGGGATTTATGTTCAGCGTCTTTCCCGAAATATCCCCTCAGGGAGTCTGCAACACAGCGCCATTCGGTGTTATACTCAGTGACCGAGTCTATCTCTCCGAGGACATTAAACCGGAACTGTGGTTGTCAGATATCAACTCCCACACGGTTCCACTGTGTCTGCGGGATTGTTTTGAGAACACAGGCTCAGAAACAGCAGAAATACTTCGCAGATGAAGATCCCAAGTTGAGCTCCTTAACAGTCTCGCTCCCGGGATTAAAAGAAAATGCCCTGTCCCGCTCTCAGCACCGGACCCTTCAAGGTGGTCAACAATCTTGAGACAGGATACCCTGAGGCCCTCTTCATCATCGCAGGGGACTTCAATCAGGTCCACCTCAAGAGTGTGTTACCAAAATACTATCAGCACATCTCCTGCTTTATAGGGGCGCAAACACCCTTGACCACTGCTGTACAACGATTAAAGATGCCTTCCGAGCCATCCCTCGTCCTCACTTTGGGAAATCAGACCACCAGGCTGTGCACCTTCTCCCTTCATACAAACAGAAACTTAAACGGGAGGATCCGGTACGGAGAGTCGTGCAGTGCTGGTCTGAGGAAGCAGATGAGCTCCTACGTGACTGCTTTGAGACAGTGGAGTGGTCCATGTTCAAAGACTCAGCTGCCGGTCTTGAGAGTATGCCACCACTATCACAGACATCAGCAAGTGTGTGGAGGACTGTGTACCAAAGAGGACAATACAGGTGTTAACAAACAGGAAACAGTGGATGAACCAGGAGATCCAGTCGCTACTGAAGGAGAGGACTGCTGCACACAAATGTGGTGATCCTGATCTGTACAAGAGATCGAGGTATGACCTTCGAAAAGCTATCAGGGATGCCAAGAGACAATATCAATTTAAAATAGAGTCCCTGACCAGCCACCAGTTATGGCAGATATAACATGCCATAACAGGCTAGAAGACAAAATCGGGCTGCATAGCTAACAACAACGCATCCCTTCCTGATGAACTTAACACATTATATGTGTGTTTTGAACAGAAGGGAAGTGGATTTTCACCATCCACCCTGACAGCCACCAACGCAGCTGAACCTGTGATCACGGCGCAGGACGTAAAATCAGTCTTCCGGAGAGTGAACACGAGGAAAGCACCTGGCCCAGATGGTGTCCCGGGCCGTGTGCTCAGATCTTGTGCTGATCACCTGGCATAAGTATTTGCAGACATATTCAACCTCTCTCTGCTTCATTCTCAGGTTCCCTCTTGTTTTACGAAGATCACTATCATCCAGGTACCAAAGAAAAGCGAGGCAACATGCCTCAATGACTACCGACCAGTTGCTCTGACATCCACCATCATGAAGTGCTTTGAGAGGCTGGTCATGGCATGCATCAACGACAGGCTACCAGACAACCTGGACACATGCAACTCACCTATCGGTGAAACAGGTCTACAGCAAATGCCATCTCCCTGTCCCTACACTCAGCTCTGGAGCATCTGGACAGTAAAGACACATACGTTAGAGTATTGTTTATTGACTACAGCTCTGCCTTCAATACAATAATTCCAAGCAAGCTTATCACCAAACTCCGACCCCTAGGACTCCATAACCTCCCTCTGTAACTGGATCCTTGACTTTCTAACCAACAGACTGCAATCAGTGAGGATAGGCAGCAATAACTCCGGCACGATTATTCTCAACACTGGTGCCCCACAAGGCTGCGTCCTCAGCCCTCTACTCCCTATACAATCATGACTGTCTGGCCAGATTTTTCTCTAACTCAATCTACAAGGTTGCAAATGATACCACCGTTGTAGGCGGTATCTCAAACAACGATGAGTCGGAGTATAGGAAAGAGATAGTGGGCTTAGTGGAATGGTTTCATTACAACAACCTTTCCCTCAACGTCAACAAGACAAATGAGCTGGTCATTGACTTCAGGAAATGGGGTGGTGTACATGCGCCTGTCTACATCAATGGTGCTGAGGTCGAGAGGGTTGAGAGATTCAAGTTCCTGGGAGTGGAAATCACCAACGGCCTGTCCTGGTCAAATCACGTGGATGCCACGGCCAAGAAAGCTTACCAGTGCCTCTACTTCCTCAGAAGGCTAAAGAAATTTGGTTTGTCCCTTTGACTCTCACCAACTTTTACCGATGCACCATCCAATCTGGATGTATCACAGTTTGGTACGGCAACTCCTCTGCCCAGGGCGACAAGTAGCTGCAGAGAGTTGTGGACAGCAGCCCAGGGCATCACGGACACCAGCTTCCCCTCCTTGGATTCTGTCTTTACCTCTCGCTGTCTTGTTGAAGCAGCCAGCATAATCAAAGACCCCAGCCGGGACATTCTCTCTTCTCTCCTCTTCCATCGGGTAGAAGATACAGGAGCCTGGAGGGCACGTACCACCAGACTTAAGGACAGCTTCTACCCCACTGGGATAAGACTATTGAACAGTTCCCTTATACAAGGAGATGGACTCTGAACTCACGATCTACCTTATTGTGTCCTTGCACTTTATTGCACTGCACTTTCTCTGTATCTGTGACAATTTAGTCTGTATTTTCTTACCTGTACTACATCAATGCACTCTATACTAACCCAATGTAACTTCACTGTGTATTGAATTGACCTGTACGATCGGTTTGGAAGAGGGATTTTTACTGTACCTCGGTACAAGTAACGATAATAAACCAATACCAATTCTGCCGACCAGCAGAGGGCGGCATCTCCACACCAAGTGAGGGACACACACACCGCCACATCCCGGCACGGATCCGCGATGGGACTGCCCATGGAGCAGGGAGATTCACACAGCTCGCATTTCCGCTCACCTCTCTCAGCGGATTCGCAGCTCAACAGGAGCCAAATAGCCGCTGTTTAAACTGTGTCCCCACACCGTGAACCTGCAACACACGCTCTTTGTAAAACTGTCCCAACCCTGAGTGTCCGGCTCTGTGTCCACTGTTCACTGTCCAATTAACAACACACACGTGGAGACTGGAACAGAACCGGTGACTTCTTCTGCCTCCACCGCTTTGCCCACCCCCAGACCGGAAACGGTCTCTCCATTTCCCACTCACTCCATGTTCCGGGCACAGTTGTTACTCAACTGCGCCTCGTCCCTCCAGCCGCCGCCTCCAGTGCCTCAGGTCCGGACTCCCATGCCGATTCCTGAGCCCAACTGCGGAGCCGCTCCCAGACCGAGGTGCTGCTGGAAGGATGCTGCTTTCAGCGCCCTGCTCCCAGTCCCGGGAGCTCTCCATTCCCGGCTGCTTTAAACCCACTCCCGCCGCTCACTGAGGGAATGGCGCTCACAGGCGGAGCTGCAGCAGACGGTGCATGTTATCTGCCGCCCGCTATCAAACAGGGCCAGGGGCGCGGCTACACGGCGCATGCGCTACTGTCCGACAGATGTCACAGAGTGAGGCCCAGCCGGACCTTTCCACATTTCACTTTGTTCAGTGTCTGAGGGAAAGGTCTGCGGCTGGGGGCTTTAAACCCGAGACCCATCCACTGTAAAACATATCCACTTGGGATCGTTCTCTGCAAAGTTTCAGCTATTCATGAAGCTGAACACAATATCCCTTCTTCTCGGGAGATAGTCTCGTCCAGGGCTCACTGCAGACTGCATACCGGGTTATTCTACATTCCGAGTCTCTGATAAACTGCTCACTTCAACAACAAACTTTTGTCCGGTTTAGTATTCAAAAATTATCCTGTATTTCCCGTTAGCTTTGGACATAATCATCTCTCCGTCGGGGAATTGAACCCCGAACTCCCCCGTGACAGGCGGGGATATTAACCACTACACTAACGAGGAAGCGATGGAATGATGTAGCCCATCTTTTGATTGTCAGAATACAGGAAGACTCACAGGATCACATTAATGTTAGTTCATTGATTGTAAAACTGGCACCTTTCAGGCACTCACCTCACTGTGTGACCGGAGGGGTCTCAGGACGTCCAGCGATTCAGTCGCTTGTTGTGATTAAGGAGTGAGGAATGACCCGTCAGAAAGCAGTTCGATGACTGGTGATTGAGTCACACAGTCAAACAAAACTGGAGAAGGTTCAGTTCCCAGCATCCTGGAGCGATGGTGGTATAGTGGTGAGCATAGATGCCTTTCAAGCAGTTGACCCGGGTTCGATTCCCGGCCATCGCAGCAAGTTGAGTTTTAATCTCCTGACATCGGGACTATCAGAAATGAACCTCTTACATTTCAACGGTCTGTACAGAAGTGGAGGGGCCGAGTGGTCTAATCAGGCTAACTTGCTGAATTCATGTAGTTTGATGGGTGAGTGTTAGGGAGATCCCATTGCTGTTTCATTAATTATTACTTACTGTGAGCAGGTCAGTGGGTCAGGGAAACATTTATTTATTTTTAAATTTTTATTTACAGCGTGGTAACATGCCCTTCCGGCCCTACGAGTCCGCACCGCCCATTTTAAACCCCCTATTAACTTACCCGTACGTCTTGTAGAATGTGGGAGGAAACCGGAGCAACTGGAGGAAACCCATGCAGACACGAGAGAACGTAAAAACTCCTTACAGACAGTGATGGGAATCGAACCCCCATCTCTGGAGCTGTAATAGCGTCGGGCTAACCGCTATGCTACCGTACAGCTTACCTCTTTCCAGGTAAATCGATTAACAGATCATTGTATCTTCCTGCTCTCACTCTGTCCCAGATTCCCAGAGTGAACTGGGACACATGCAGTCACCCGATTACAGGAAGGACATGGAGGCTTTGGAAATGGTGCAGAAGAGATTTACCAGGATGCTGCCGGGATTGGAAGTTATAAGCTATGAGGAGAGGTTGGACGAACTTGTGCTGTTTTCTCTGGACCGTCAGGGGCTGAAGTGAGATCTGATAGTAGTTTATAAAAATATGAGAGGCATGGATAGGGCAGTGAGTCAGAATACTTTTCCCACGGTAGAAATGTAAAATGCTGGAGGGCATGCATTTAAGGTGAGAGTGGGAACTTCAAAGGAGATGTGTGTGGCAAGTGTTTTACTCAGAGAGCCGTCGGTGCCTGGAGTGGGCTGCCAGCTCTGGAGATGGAAGCAGAAAACGACAGTAATATTTAAGAGACTGTTAGATAGTCACATGAATCTGCTGCGTCTGGAGGGATATGGATCATGTACAGGCAGAACAATCTAATCTAATCCTGTATCGAGTTCGGCACAGACATGGTGAGCCGAAGGGGCTGTTCTGTGCTCTACTGTTCTATGTATATGATCCCAACGTCCCAGATGACGTGTTCACAGAGAGTGACGTCAGTCTGTTCACCCCCGCTCCCTGTCTATGTTTACCCTGTGCAATTTCTCCTCTCACTCCCCCTCCGATCCGACACGGACTAAACCTGGTGCTTTTGTACGGACAGCGGTAATACAGGGTCACAGAGGCACACTACACAGAAATGTCCATACCGACCGTAACATTCCCCTCTGTGCTAAACCCGTTACCAGCACTTATCCCACAAACGTCTCTGCCTGCGCGATTTAAATGTTAAGCTGGATACTTCATCAATGTTGTGAGAGTTCCTCCTTCCGTCACCCTCTCAGGTCATGCGGTCCAGACATCAACCACACTTTGGATGAAAACCTTCCTCAACCGTTTGAAAACCCCTCCCCCTTACTGTCCGTCACCCGTCTGTCATTGTGGCTCCGTGTTTCCCCTTTCCATGGGTAATGCCGGCCTGACCCGTTTATCGCACAACCCCGTCACGTGATGTGTTTGGTGCACCCTGTCAGAGATGTTTCCGTTCTTCTCCCTACTGCCCATTCCCCACCTTCTCCACTGCTGAACAATCACTTGTTCTCTCTCTGTCCCTGTTCTAATGATGGGTCCCAGCACTGAAACGTTAACTCGCTTTCGATTTCCGCCTGACCTGCTGAGTATTTCCAGCATTTTCTGTTCAATATCAGACCACAGCCTAATGCAGCAGAGAACATTGTGTATTGGACCATTGCTGAGCACAACGAACCTGTCCACATGGAATAATGGAATGAAAGAACTTTAATATTGAAAAGCGAGATTTTCATTCTAAGTGAAGTGAAATGTATATTCTGGGGATGTGTGATGTGACAGCGTCCTGTTGTAAAATGCTCAGCTGAAGAATAGCAGAGGATGGTTTCGATCCATCGACCTCTGGGTTATGGGCCCAGCACGCTTCCGCTGCACCACTCTGCTGTTGGACAAACAGTTGCATCGTTCTGTATTCCCTCTTTTATTCGTTTCGCCGTTCTCCTTTCCGACTCAACAGTTTCTTTTGCTGGCTTTTCTTATTTCCCTCACTTGCTGCTTTACCTCTTCCCATTCTCTTTCTCTTTCCCTCTCTCCGTTCCTTATTTTCAATCCCACACTTACCATCACTGTGCTGTCTGTGCTCTCTCCCGGGTACAAGGTGAAATTAAGAGGCCCATCTCTGGGATTTGGCGATGCAATATTACAGGTGATTTGTCCATGTCAGATGTCACTGTGGCTGGCGACAACATCAGGTTTGGATTTCACAGTCCGAGTCCGTTCTGAGCTCAGTCAGAATTCTTTGCAGCGACTTGTTCCGGGAATTGTTCAAAGTTCAAGATCATCAGCATGGAGATGCCGGGGATTGAACCCGGGACCTCATACATACAAAGCATGCACTCTCCCAGTGATCTACATCCCCAGCGCCACTCCGTAATTAGAGAAGTCCGCTCTTTCTGGGTCTCACCCGTTGAGCATAAAACAGAGGTATTATAACACAGGGACCAAGGCTGGCACCGGCCATTCGGCCCATACGGCTCCACCTTTCAGTGCGACCATGGCTCATCATCTAAATTGAAGCCCGGTTCCGCTCTCTCCCCACACGCCGTGAAAATCTTCGGGGCCAGAGGATATTTAGAATCAAATCAAAGCAAGACACGAGACCTGGCAAGTCCGTTAGGTCCAAGGATGTCACGAGAGGAAACACACACATTCCGGTGAAAGGGCAGCAGAACATGTGGACTCCGGACGTGAGACCCCGCAGAGAGGTCTCCCACGGAGCCCAGTGAGGCAGCAGCAGGGAGCGCCCGCCTCCGGACAGCGCAATGTTCCCCAGTTGACAATGACAATAGCTGGCGGATCGCCAGCATCCCTGGGTGGGCTCCAACAACCAACCTTTAGGTTAACAGCCGAACGCACTGACAGAGAACGATAGAAACACTTAGTACGTCTAGAAGCACCTGTGCAGAGAGAAACAGAGGTAACTTTTCTGGTTGTAAACAGGGTCAGGAGTGACCAGGCCCAATGCACCGGAGAGAAATGACAGGTCAACGTCCCAAATTCATGAGGTACGCATTGAAACACAGTAAAAAAAGAAGTCATTTATGACATGAAATTTTCACTCCGGAACCAAACAATCAACATCCCCTCAAAATTACACCGGCTACTCCGGCCGGACTTACTGCTCCCGTAGTCGACAGGATTCGAACCTGCGCGGGGAAACCCCAATGGATTTCTAGTCCATCGCCTTAACCACTCTGCCACAACTACATCGATCCTCACAGCTCAGCAGACAAAAGGACATTGGCCATAGGCTGGGATCAGTGTGTCCTGGGACGGACGGGGACGGCACTGATCCCATAGTCAGAGAAACAGAAATAATCCTAATCTACAAGCAGAAACCGCTGGAAACACTCAGCAGGTCAGGCAGCATCTGTGGTGAAACAGAGTTAACATTTCAGGCCGATGACCTTTCACCCTGAACTCCGGCTGGGCAGTTGGACGGAGGGAATCTCACTAAGAGCGGGGCTGGGTTTCCTCACCCCGCCACCACACCCGGAGACCTCCCAGTTTGCTCTCAGCCTCTGAATGTGAGTGTCAGCAGCAGGGACAGCGGATATTGCCGTTCCCCAGCTGCCCTGGCGAAGGTGTTGCCGGACCCCCTCCCTGGGCCGCTGCGCTCTGTGTGGTGAGGAAGCTCCCACTGTATTCGCAGTGACCGGGATCCAGGATCCTGACACGGCCGCCCAGGCAGTGATGGCGATGGGGGGGGGGGCTCTGTAGGGGCCCTAGGCTGGGATGCCGGGCCGGTCTCACTCCCCTTCTCCTTTGTGATATACCCAACTGGTTTGCAGGGCCGTCACCAGACAACCCCAGTGGTGTGGGATGGAGGCACATACAATCCAGAGCGTGTGAGGACGGCGGGTTTTCTTCCCCTAGCACCCGGGAATCAGCAGGTGGGAGAGACTGAGATCGATTGCCGAGGCTGAGCTGACGTTCCGTCTGCTGTCATAGGGTATTGACCTGACACTTCTGTCTTCTCTCTCCACGGGCGCTGCGTGACCTGCTGAGTTATAGAACAGGTTTTGCCGTCATATCCAATTTCCAGCAACCTGCAGTATTACGGCTGTTTGGACCCGACTCTGGATATACGAGGGCGGACATGGACTGGGGCGAGACTGACATCGGTGCGTTAACTTCTCCCCTGACTTGCACAAGTGTATTTAATGAGTATTAAGGGGCTGGTGGAGCCTTGGTTTTCAATTACAGAGACCCTTAACGTGACAGCAAATGCAGATAAGGGTGTGACGCATCCTACGGGGGAGATCCTTCATGAGGCGGTGCAGGGAATTTAACGGCGGGGTGGATTTGTTCCAAACATGTTAGAGTTTGAGTCGGCCCACACTGGAAGGTTTTGTGTAGTTCTGTTCGCCACACTGCAGGGAGGGCCAGATTTCGCGAGAGATGTTGCAGAAGAGATTCCCAGGATGCAAATTCCGTTATAAAGGTTTTTCCGTTTGGAAGAACGGAAATTGCGACGTGATGTAATCGGGGTACGTGAACTGTCAAAGGACATAGGAAGAGTAGACAAGATAATCCGCTCCCCTTGGCAACGGGACTGTAACTGGAGTACATGGACTGGAGGTGAATTATCGGAAAACGATTGGAGGGTTGAACACAGAGAGAATAGGGAATGTGGCCTGTGACAGAGAGGTAATTCCAACGTCCAGTGCGCGCACTCGGGGTACAAACGAGAATATCCTGGTGGAACAGGGAGCCTGACTGAGACTCTGAATGAAGACATGACTTCGATCTGTGCAGAAGGGGACGGGAGAGACTTCCAATCGTATTATAGGGGATGCTTTTAAAGCTTTTATTGGAGGACAAATTGTCTCTTACACGGCAAACGTTAAGAAAAAAAAAGCTAACACAGAGAAGTTTTATTTAGCCAATCAATTTAAACTTCTAGACCAAAAATATGCATTGGATCCAGATCCCATTTTATACAAAAGGCGATTTGCAATTAAAACTAAATATGATCTCCTTTTAACATACCCAATTGAGAATCAACTCTTAAAACATAGAAGTCAATTTTATATTCATGGATATAAAACAGGTAAATTATTGACTAAGCAATTAAAAACCTTTATAGCTGGACGTCAAATTAAAGAAATTGACAAAACTAATGGGGAAAGGACAATGGATCATTTAGAAATAAATTATACTTCTTGTGAATTTTATTTTAAACTTCATAGATGCGATTCTCCTAAAGACAATACCGCAATGAACAACTTTTTCGACCAATTAAATATTCATACACTCTCTGATGATATCCAGAAACAATTGGATAAATGTATTGCTGATGAGAAAATCCCGAGGTTAGACGGTCAATGCGCTCTGGAAAGACTTGCGGTCCTGATGGATTTACTGGAGAATTTTATAAAGCTTTTTCAACTTTCCTTATACCTTTTTTAAATTCTGTCTTTTTAGGATTCTTTTAAATTGAGAAGTTTACAACAAACTTTTTATGAAGCCTCTATTTCGCTTAGTCTTAAGAAAAATAATTAAAAAAAAACATTGGAATGTTCTTCGTATAGAGCAATTTCTTTACCTAATGTCGACGTTAAAATTTTATCTAAATTTTTGGCTTGTAGATTGGAAAATATTTTACCATTAATTATATTCGATGACCAGACTGGGTTTATCAAAAATGATTATCCCTATTTTAATATTTGTCGTCTATTGAACATTACCTAATCTCTTTCTTAGGAAATACCGGAATGTGTGATATCTCTGGATGCTGGGAAGGCCTTTGATCAGGTTGAATGAAGTTACTTATTTAAAAATATAGAGAAATTTGATTGTGGGCCCGATTTTATTCAATGGATTAAATTACTTTATTCATCTCTCTCTGCCCGTGTTCTTATAACTTTCAATTTTCTAAATCTTTTAAACTTCAACGCGGAACCAGACAGGGATGCCCTTTGAGCCCTTTGCTATTTGACCTGTCTTTAGAACCTTTAGCTATTGCTCTTCGAGAATCTACGGATACCGCTGGTATCTTTCGGAGAGGTATTACCCACAAAGTTTCGCTCTGCGCTGATGATTTACTGCTTTTCATTTATAACGTTGAAACCAACGTTACCTTGTATGCTTTCCCTACACTCCCGTTTTAGCCAATTTTCAGGATATAAAGTGAATTTACACAAGAGTGAACATCTCCCTTTGAGCAATCTGATGTCATTCGATACTAACCTTCCTTTTAAAATACTAAGAAATTATTTTACCT